>NC_142086.1:88022529-88325529 GCF_054644295.1 Miniopterus natalensis | reverse complement strand
GGGGGTTTACAAGACGCACATTAACTCTTTGGTATCTCCGTGTTTATGGCTCTCTTGTGGAAAAAGAAAAAAAAAAAGTTGAGCCCAGGGCAGGTCAGGGAGGAAGGCCTGCTCGGGCCCACGACCCCGGTGGCTCGGCTCCGGGAGGAAATCTGCTCCATCTGAGCAGAGCCGGCCATGTTCCCATTACGGTGTCACCGCAGGGGACCTACTTCAAGGGGAAACCTGCCCGGGGGAAAGTTCTTCGACCGGACTTTTCACGACTGTGGCTAAACAAATGAAAAGCAGGAGCGCTCTGCGGATGCGAGTGTGGTCTGGGGTCCCGTCCCGCCTTCTCGATCCAGCTCAGGACGGTGGGGAGCAGGGACCCCACGAAGGCCTCGGGGGTGGGGGGGGCAGAGCTCTGACCTGCTTTTGTCCGTGTTTTTCTTCTGTGTTTGGCGGCTGGGACTTCTCCCCTCCCAGACGGGGGAGGAAGACCTGCACTGGGAAGTTTCAGGGCGGTGTGTCTAGAGGCCACACAGCGCTCCTGCGGGGACTGGATGTTGCTCGGGGTCCCCTGTCCTTTTCTAGTGCCTGCACATGGAACAGGCACGTGCAGAATCGTAGGGAAGAGCTTTCTGGAATCCAGAAAGCGGTCCAGGTGCAGCTGCCCAGAAGTGGCATCCCAGAATGTGCCACCTCAAACCTGCAGCTTTATGGGAAGTCACAGAGGTTCCCGCCCTGGGTTCTGAGCATGGGGAATGCGGCCAGTGGAGCAGCCAGGGGTCCTCTCCGTGCTGGTGCCCAGCCATGGGGGGGAAGGAAAGGAGGAGGAGTGGGGGAGAGCAGGACGCCCCCCGACTGTCTATGTGACCACTTTCTTGTGATGATGACGGTGACGATGATATAGCCTTTATTTATATTTCTTAAGTCAAGTCTTTTATGAACACGATCTCATTTATGTTTCCTATCCCAGGGTTTCTCAACTTCAGCACAATTGACACTTTGGGCCAGGTCATTCTTCCTTGTGGGGACTGTCCTGTGCGTCATAGAACGCTGAGGGGCACTACTGACCTCCAACCACTAGATGACAGTAGCAACCCCACCCCACCCGTGACAATCAAAAAGGTCTCCAGACGTCACCAAATGTCACCAGGCAAAAAGTAACCCCCCAGTTCAGAAACACTGATCCACAGGCAGGTGCATCACCCTCAGTTTATAGGTGGGAAGTAAACATGCAGAGTGTAAAGGGGGAACTAGGGCTAGTTCTCAGGGCTAGTATGTGGGGGCAGGGGGGAAGCAGGATTTAGACCCAAGTTAGTTAAATCTCATACTTGGCTCATTGTTTTGCACAATCTTCCTGGTCCTGACGAGGGTGGGTCTAGCTGTGGCCAGAAGTGGGTCCGCTGTCCACATCCCCTGTGCTGACCATTGCAGAGCTATTGTAGATTAGGTATTTTGCTAAGGATTTTAATCTTCTCAGTAACCCTGTGAGGGAGGTACTATTATTAATCTCTTTTAAGAGATGAGGAAACTGAGGCTCAGAGGAATTAAGCATAACTAGTAAGGGGAGAGTCTCACCTAGGTCTCCGTGGCTTCAAAATAAATGTGTTTTCTATTATATCAATATAAATATAAACCCAGAATCCCAGCCATTTGCACCTAGAGGCCCATCCTTTGGTCCATTCTCCAATCTTGCCCAGAAGGGACTCTTTCTCCCTTCATTTCCCTGGCTGACCAGGGTGCTGTACCTGGTAACTTTCTCAGGGCATGTGTGATGGTTTGTTTTGTGTGTCAACATGAGTGGGCCATGAGGTGCCCAGATATTTGGTCAGACATGATTCTGGGTGTGTCTGAGAGCATGTTTGTGGATCAGATGAACACAAGTTGGTAGACTGAGAAAGGCAGATTGCTCTCCCTAATGTGGGTGGGCCTCATCAATCAGCCGAAGGTCTGAAAAGCACAAAGGGTGGACCCTCCCCCAAGTCAGAGAGAAATCTGGCGTCCTTTGAACAGGGTCATTGGCTTTTTCCTGCTTTTGGACTCTTAACTGAAACTGTGGCTCTCCTGGAACTCCAGCTTGCCAACCTACTCTGCAGGTCTCGAGACCTGTCAGCATCCATAATCATGTGAGCAAATATATATTTATGTTTCATTTTGTTTCAGGACTGACTTGTGACCAATATATAGCTGATTTTATAAAATACAATCTGAGACTAATGGTGTCAAATACCTTCTCATATTGTTGGCCATTCACAGAACTCTGGATGAGTTCCTCCTTGGTGATCTTCCAGTTCACTGATTCTCTCTTTAGCCATACAATCTAGAATTCATCCTATTTAGCTTTGTAAATTTTAGTGATAAGCTGCTTTATCTCCAGGATTTCTAAATTTTCTTTTAAAATATGCATGTGTTCTTTTTACATTTCTGCCTGGCTCAGTCCTTAATTTTTAATCATTTTAATCTCTGTAACACTTTCCTTTAACTCTTAGGAGACATTCAGCATGGTAATTTTAAAAATCATTTTCATATTGCACCATGATTCTCATGTTCTCTAAAGTGACCTCATTTCCTGTTGCTGATTTTGCTGATTTCCTGGTGTGAGCTCCTCCAGAATTAGTTTATACTTGTTTTGTTCCATTGTATTGCCTCAGCCTCTATATTCACCTCCCTTTTCTGGGCGTTTTGTTTTCTCCATCTGTCCCCTTAGGGTCTTCGGTTCAGAACCACAGATGAAAGTGGGTTTTTGGCATGTTCATCCCAGGACATAATTAGGACACTGCAGTCCTAGTCCAAGGTTGTATTTGGTTTTCTCATCTTTTTCTTTTAATCTTTACCTGAGGATATTTTTTTTAATTGATTTTTTTTTTTTTTTTTTTTTAAGAGAAGGAGAGACATTGATGTGAGAGAGAGAAACATTAGTCAGTTGCCTCCTGTACACTCCCTGTCTGGGGATCAAACCCACAACCTGGGTATGTGCCCGGACCGGGAATCGAACCCACCACCTTCTGGTGTAGGGGACAATGCTCCAACCAACGGACCCAGACTGGCCAGGGCTGTCTTTCCTCACGTTACTAGGTCTGTCTCGTCAGCCTAGGCAGTGGATGATGGAAGCATTTCTCTCCTCTCTGTAAGGGGGAGCTGCACCCCATCCCTGGCCCTGCTCCCTGCTTCGCATTGGTCGTTTCTACCCGCGTGGGGACCAAGCTCCCTGCCTCCATACCCACAGCCCAGTAGGCTCGTAGCTTCAGCCCTGCTTTCACTTTGGGCTCCAGAGTGAAATGTTATCTTTTTTTGAGCCTAGCAATTTAAAAAATCTATCATTACCATGTGTTGGTGCCAACGGAAGACTCCAAGCCTGCATCCCGATGGAGCTTAGCATTCCCTGCGGTCCGCGGCTCCCAGCCTCGCTGCCTTCTTTTATCAAAAATCTCCCTAGAGGTTTCTCGGTTGTTTTCTTGGCTTTACAAAGTGCTGTGATCAGGGAGTCGGAACGCTTAGGAGTCGGGAGTGTGGGCTGAGGCCCACTGTCTGGGTTCAAATCCCAGGTCTACTTCTTCCAAGTTCAGGAAACTTGGCCAAGTCATTCAGTGCCTTAAGCCTCATCTGTGCGACACGTCAGTAGCCTGACGCCCTGAAGTTGTCATGAGAATTAAATAAGATAATCTGTATAAAAGCGCTTCCTGCGGATTCTGGCCCATGGTCAGCCCTCAGCAAATATCTGCTGTTACCCGGGTGGTCATGACCCCATCGTTTCAATCAACTGTCCGGCTTCAGAGAAGCATTATTGTTTGAAAGGCTCCAATGTCCTAAAAGGCAGAAGAGAGAAATGCCAAGAAAGGATTTCATCACTGAGTTTTCAAGGCCCTTTCATATCCATTATCAGTCACCCACTACAAAGCTGTGTGTTTTTCCCATTTTTATGGACAAGAAAATTGAAAATTGCAGTATGGGATTATTGCACACTTTTGACTGACTAGGCGCCTGAATGAAAAGCCACACTCCGTTGACACTCTGGGACACCAGCACCATTTCTTGAAAAGAGATTCAGAGGCAGCCCCAGAAAACTCTGGTTTCTTCATGGGAATGAGCACATTCCATCCCCAGCTGCTGCACAACTGTCACTAGAGCTGTCCTGGGTGGTCATGAGCACCCGAGATTACCCAATGGTATCTAGTCCCACAGAATATCTACCCCACTCCCCAGTCACCCTATTCTGTCCTGGGCCCTGGATCTGCGCGGGTGCCATCCACCGGCTCCCCTGCCCTCTGGCTCCTGGCCGTGTTTGGCCAATGGGCAGGGCGACCAACTTATTAGGATGCTGGGACACAGATATGTAAGATTAAACAACAGCAGCCCATAGAACTTAATAATACTCAGACACGTGTGTTATTCCTTTAACGTGAAAATATGAAAAATAAGTATTTGTTTAAAAATCATATATTATCCTATATGACATTTTTCTGTTACATAAATGCTATTATTTAAACAAAACAACAGTAGGACTAGTTAATAAGGGCAATTAGTAGAAATTAGTAGGACTAATTAAGTAGATAATATGTGAGAAAATATGACAATATTTTTATATTTCTTTCTGTCTTCTGATACAGCAATGTATTTTAACTCTGTTGGATATGTAAATTTTGTAGGCTATATTAAGATACACAAATGTAAGACATTTAGAAGAAAACAAACACAATAGGACTAATTAAGTAGACATTGCCCATGTTTATTAAAACAGAGCAGTGGTGTGTTTCTTTCTGCCCAAAGCTACAGTGAGATATTTTTACTGTTTTCTTCTGTAACTGTCCCCAACTTTTAGGACAGCCTTCCTTTCCTCGTAGGTAGCGATAAAACAGAACATGGTCAAAAGTAAAATTCACTTTGACTAACAGCTGTCCCCTTATGAAGCCCGCATCCCACTGATGCCTGATGTCAATCCAAGTGATGACATTAAGCAGAATATCCTCTCAACAAAAGCACTTGAACACAGAACACCTACTCACTGGTGCAAAGGCTGATTTTAGGTGTCATCCCGGCTGGGCTACGGTGCCCAGTTGTCGGGTCAAACGCCAGCCTAGATGCTGCTGTGAAGGTATGTTTTAGATGTGATTAATGTTTAAGTTTCAGACTTTGAGTCAAGCAGATTACCCTCCATAATGTGGGTGGGCCACATCCAATCAGTTGAAGGCCTTACGAGCAAAGACAAAGGTTTCCCAAGGAAGAAGGAATTCCCTCAAGTATGCAACACAGAAGCCTTGCCTGGCCTGCCCCATGGATTTTGGACTCAAGACTATAACAGATACTCTTACCTGAGTCTCCACCTCACAGACTTCAGACTTGCAGCCACCACAATCACGAGTCAATTCTTAAAATCTCTCTCCCCGATGCTTCTAGAGAACCATGACTCATACACTATCGACAGCAAGTTTTTAGGTTTCCAAGAATTAGTTCCTGGCTCTCCAAAATGCCCATTCACTTTGTTGTTGTTAAATATGTTGTTTGTTGTTTTTTTTTTTAGAGAGAGAAGAAGGGAGAGGAGGAGAGAGAGAGAAACATCGATCAGCTGCTTCCTCTACACCCCCTGCTGGGGATCGAGACTGCAGCCCAGGCATGTCCCCTGACCAGGAATTGAACCAATGACCTCTTGGTGCATGGGCTGATGCTCAATCACTGAGCCACACCGGCCAATCAATGCTCATCCACTTTGATCTACAGGCTTCTTTTGGTAGACCAGCAGGCTGTGGGCATCTATAAATTTATCATTTTGATGTCCATATCCAAACGCCCATCATTTTCGGCACTCTGGAGCACATCGGGTGACGCGATAAGTTAAACCCCTCTTTCTCAGGGATAATGGCATTGGCTTTGGAGACCAGTGTGAGGATGGAGACTTTCTCCTGTCTGGACACAGCTGTTGTGATGTGACCTTGAAACCTAGTGAATGCCTTTGCCTTCTGCTCCCCAGTCCTTCTAACACTAGGTGAGCACAGTTCCCTGTATTAAATACCTTTCTGCGCTTCAGTCTCCTGCACTGATATTGTCCCCCACTCCAAGTAGGGAAGTGACATTTCTCATTTTTTAAACTAGTCCACGGTGTTCAGAACCACTCGCCCTTTCACTTTATTGCCCCTCGGAGACTCATCACCTTCCCATCATCTCCCTGGTTCAAACATTGATCTCAGTCATCAGTCAGTATCACTCTCTGATAATAATCCCTGACCCACAGAGTTGTTCTGAGATAAAATGAGATAGTATTGGATGGAAAAAGCATCTGAAAGACTGGCGTATGAAGTGTTAGATACATGAAAAACGGATTAAGCTTTGTGTCAGTGAGTCAGTAGGCAAAGAAACGACAGGATTTGACCATCTTTGGAAAGAAATATATTTTGCAGGCAGGGATATAAATGCTGTATATTTATCTATATAGTTTTCAAAATATATGTGCAGTAACACACATTAAGATCTAGAAATTCTAATTACAGGTTGATGGCTTAAATGTACAGTTGAATTCAAAACACAAGATCCACAAAGTGTGGTTGCAATTATTTAGAACATCTTGAATCACTCAGTATTTATTTTCTAAAGGTAATTCTGTTGACTATGACCACCAGTGACCAACTGAAACACTTTTTAGAATTTAAGATAAAGTTTCTGTGCCGGAGTCCACCCACGGCAGGCACTCTCTCGTTAACACCGTGGCCCCGCAGATTTCTGCTCTCATTTGCACCGTGGGAAAGGCCTCCGGCCCCTCCCTTTCCCCTGTGCTCAAACCACAATAGCCTTCGGAACAAAGGCGGACATTTGAAGCAGGTGAAAGTTTAGTGTTAATGATGCAGAGACCAAATTGTTTTCAAACTTGAAATATATGAAAAATCCCAAACCCCCTTTAATTTCTCACTTCTCATAGTTATCCGTAGAGTTTACCCAATCCCTTACTTTGAACCGTAGGATCTTTGAAAGAAATTCAGAAATAACCTTTTGTGCATGCATAGCTTATTAGCACCAGGGAAAATATTTTTCTCTCTGAGTGTGAGCTTTCCCCCTCTGGAACATAAAAGAGACACGAACTTGTAAGACGCGGAGGCAACGGCCGGTGACATTTTCATATTTAGTCAGGGAAAGAAAATCTGGGCTGGTAAGGGTGAGAAATTGGAGGGCTGGTCATTTGTCTCCACACGTCGCAAAGCTGCTGGCAGGACTGATGAGCGGCGCAGATCAGAACATCCACGGCTGCCGCCGATTCTCTTCAGGGCCTGTAATCCCTGAAGCAGGACATTTAATTGGCGTAAAAAAAGTGAACCAGCCCTGGCCGGTTCGGCTCAGTGGTTGAAGCCTCAGCCAGCCGGCGGAAGTGTCAGGTGTGTGGGGTCAGGGCTGATAGGTCTCGGTGCCCCGTCCGTGACCCCGACCACCCTGTGCAGGCACCTGAGGGTGACCTTATGCGATGACTCAGCAGAACGCAACTGCGCAGGCGGCTTAGCGCCCTGGTGGCTGCGGTCCGTGTAACCAGCGCTGTGCCCAGTAACAGTGGAGTCGTCCTCCGATGTCGGCTCCGCCGGCCTTCTTTACGGCGGGGATCTCGCCCCCGAAACACCCCTTGCGGCCTTCCCTCCCCCGACAGGAAGGGTCACGGGTTCGATTCCCAGTCAAGGGCATGTACCTGGGATGCAGGTTCGACCCACCCTGGTTGGGGCACGTGGGGGAGGCCACCAAACTGTGCGTCTGTCATCGATGTTTCTCTCTCTCCTTCTCTCTGAGATCAATAAAAACATTAAAAAAATAAATAAAAGCAGTGACATTCTATTCCATAACCGGACTACATTTTTTGAAAAAAGGTAAAATCCACATAACTAAAATTTACCACATAACTAAAATTGATCATTTTTAATTGTGCATTTCGGTCACATTCACTGCATTCGTATTGTGGTGCAACAATCGCCACCTCCCATCTCCAGAACTTTTCCATCTTCCCAAACTGTCCCCATTAAACACTCACGCCCCACTCCCCCCCCAGCCCCTGGCACCCTCATCCTCCCTTCTGTCTCTGGATCGGCCTCTTCTGGGCGCCTCACGTAAGTGGGATCACACAGCGTTTGTCCCGTGTCTGACTTTCTTCGCTTAGCGTGTTTCCCGGGTTCGCCGGTGCTGTGGCATGTGCCAGAATTTCACTCCTCATCAAGGCAGAGCCGTTTCCGTTGCGTGGAGAGACCACAGTGGGCTCATCCACGCACCTGCCAGTGGGCACTGCGGTTGTCCCAACACCCTTCCTGGCTTCTGTGAGCGCCGTTGCTGTGGACATTGCGTACGAATGTGCGTTCGAGGCCCTGCCTTCGTTCTTGAGAAGGGCAATTGTGGGCCACATGGCAATTCTATGTTTAATTGTTTGTGGACCCGCCAAACTGTTTTCCACAGCGGCTGCTTCCTGTAGCTTCTTCTTAAACGCAAATAACAGATGTTCATACAATTACTTAGAATTTTCAAAGTGATGTTTCCTTAAGGACTCATAGGTCCTTATGAGAACACTGCCAGGTGAGTGCTACTCGAATCCCCGCTTTCATGAGGAAGTCACGGCAGGTGGGTGGGGTTCTTAGCCGCCAACAGAGGAGCCCCCTCCAGCCAACTTCGGGAGAAAAGCTGCTCAGCACAGCCTTTCTCAGCCAGTTCACAGTCGCTGGGAGGGCCCGACGGTCAGCCTTGAGCCCGGGGCCGGAAACCAACCGCCCTGCAGAACAGTTTCCACCGCGGGCGCACGGGGCACAGGCACGCTGTTCTCCGCATTGGACACTGGCCGTAGGATCCCCGTCACCGATGTCCCCAAAGCCAGGTGCCCTCCCCACGACCCTGGCCAGAGACAGTTCTCTGTGGTGACTGTTTCCTCCAAACCGGCGTTGCCCACAGGTGCACCTGGGGCCCTCGCGAGCCGTGTGCCCGTGCCCTGGTCTCCAAGACGACGGGTAGGTGAGTGCCCCCCGCCAGCTCAGGGAGGGGGAAAGCCCAGGACCTCCCAGGGCAGGTGCTCTGAAAGTGCTGGTGAGCTAGAGAACGTCAGCTGCCCCCACACAGCCCGGGAGCGCAGGCCCCCAGCCACTGCCTTGGGCTCCACTGTCCTCCCGCCCAATTTCTGCCCTTTGCTCCTAAGGCCGTGGACACTGACCGCCTAACTGAAAGGCAGAAAGGAAACCGTCGCCATGTGGGGGGCTCGGGGACCCATCAGAGGCGAATGAGGCCTTAGCCGACGCCCACCTCTCGTCCGCATCGCCGCGTCCCATCCCGAGACGCGGACCCCATGCATTTAGTCTGCCAAGCACCCCCACTGCCACACGCAAAGCCAGGCCCAGAGGGAGCGCCCCCGGCTCTGAGGGGTGCACCTGAGAGCGTCCTGTGCTCACTGCAACAGGCTGCCAGCCGGGGCTCCCCCACCTGACTCCTCAGAGCCAGAGGCGCGTCCCTTTGATTATAATCAGCGGTTGCAAATCTGTGCTTGTTCCCTGCCCTGTAAATGGAGATAAAACTCTCGTTTCCATTCCTCAGTGTCCTCGAGCGTCGTAGGTGACGCACGGTGCCTGGCTCACGCGAGGGGGCGATACGTGAGCCATGTGCCCTGTGGAGGCTGGTCTGGGCGTGAGGCGGGGGTGCATCTGAGCTATGGCACGCCTTGGATCCAAAATGAGACACGACTACAGTGAGACAAAGTTTCTTTCGTGGCCCATAAACGAGCTCTTAGGGGCGCTTTGGGGAGATTCAGAAAAAGGTGTGCAGGTGGAGGAAGTCTGTGTCGAGCTCCCCGGGGACGGGACAGGAGCGATCACTGAGTGGCCACTGAGCGGGAGGGCGTGGCTGGCGCTGCACTTCCACGCGCACTGGCCCCTCCTCAGTCCGGACCTTGCCCGTCTCTCCCTCTCCTTGCCCGGAGCCAGAGTTCCTGAGGCTCCATGACACACTCTCCCATGCAGTCAGAGCGGCTCCCTCCCACCGACCTGCCAGACGCCGGAGCCCCGGACAGTGACCTGAACCCCTGATCAGGTGAAAAGATCGCCCGGGAAAATCCATATAGCTGCCCACTGCGGCTGCTCAGCCCCGAAAATCTCTAGGGGGTCTCTGTGTTAACATACGTACTCTTAACTCAGCCCTGGTTCTGAAAAAGAAACTCCCCTTGGCCAGGTCACCCGATGCCCTCCTCACCCAGGGGTCAAGGCTCAGACCCACGGGCTCTGCGCACTCTGTCCGAGGTCGCGCCCTAGCCCGGCGGGGGGCTTCCCGGCATCTGCTCTGGGGAGCTGTCGCTCTGAAGATGGGACTAGGCCTCTGCGGGAAGCTTCCCCCCCGGGGTCAGATACCCCCGTGGGCATCTGAAATTTAATCTCCCAACATAGTGAGGGCTGTTAAAGAAGGTGGAAAAACAAATACTCGCCCTTGGGTGCAAACAGGCCGTAGGCTTCTGTCGACGGGGCTTTAGCCTAAGGCAGGAACTTCTCTTCCATGAACTCATGTGTGTCCTTCACAGAATCCCGGGACCTCTCTGATGTTCGTTCTGTGTTTTGTTTCAGGCAGGCTGCATTCCATCATGTCCAAGGCTGTCTTGGGCTCTAAGGCTCTGCTTCTAATTGTTTTGTTTTGTTTTGTTAACCCTCAACTCTAGGGTACTTTCTTCCATTGATGTTTAGAGAGAAAGGGAGGGAGGGAGAAACATTGATGTGAGAGAGGCACATGGATTGGTTGCCTCCCGCACGCACCCCGGCCGGGACTGGAGATCCAACCCGCAACCCAGGTAGTGCCCTTGACCAGGACTCAAACCCACGGCCCTTCGGTGCAGAGGCCGCCGCTCCAAACCCTGAGCCACACGGGTCCGGGCTAAGGCTCTGCTTCTAGATCACTGCTCTCTCCTTGTTACTCTGTGACGTTTGTGGGCCTTCAACTTCCAACAGGCGTCCAGACGAGTTCCGTGGGTGGAATAGAGATGCCACCGCGGGGAGACAGTAACGTGGGGACGTCGGGGCCTGTCCCACGCCGTCTCCGCCGAGCTGTGCCCAGCGTGTGCTCCGGGCGCTGTGGTGTCTGTGCAGAGAAACTCCAGCTCTGAGAAATGACACCGACTCCCGCAGATGCTCGTCTCCAGGACTCATCGGGGGGAGGAAGACGGAGCCACCCAGTGCTCATTAATCCACACAGAAGTAAAAAAGATTAAGCAGCATAGACACTGCGACCGCTGGGAAAATTACAGAAATGAAGATCCTCACGTGCAGCTGGTTTTCCAGGGGAGGAAATGGAGATAAAGCCCTAAGTCCTTAATAAGGCTCGAAATTAACACGCGGATTAGCGCTAACAAGGAGCGTCTGGGCGACGCTGCACACGGCACCCTGCGTCGGCTTTCCTGGCCCGATCCCCGGAGCATTTTCGATGCCGTTGGTATCTGGGCACCAGCTTCTCTGGCTGAGAAAGGCAGGCACCGCCCGCTGCTTCGCCCGCATTCGGCTCTGCAGGCTCGGCCTGCTTCTCAGGGTGGCCCTAGCACGAGTTTCTGCAGAGATGGGGGGAGGGAACCTGAACGTCCACGGAGCTTTGGGGCCTGGCCTTGTCCTCTGACACAGACAAAACAGCTCCCACGAGGAGTGATGGGGGCCACGCATCTTGGGGGGAGGAAGGCCCCCCACATGGATACACCTCAGATTCTCCACCCAGAGTCAGCGAATCCCCAGGAGGTTCTGTGACAAGAAACCTGAGCCACTTGGCTGACCAACTGTTAGGGCTTAAATTATGCACCCCCCACCCCCAAAATATGTCAAAGCCCTAACCCCCAGCCCCTCAGAATGTAACCTGATTTGGGAACAGGATCTTTACAGAGGCGATCAAGTTAAGATGGGGTCATCAGGGTGGCCCTCATCCCATCTGACCGGTGTCCTTTTAAAAAGGGAAGTTTGGACACAGAGACGGGCACACAGAGTCCGGAAGGCGATGTGAAGAGACGGGGAGAGGACGCCTGTGGAAAATCCACGGGGGGGGCGGAGAACTGGAACCCAAAGGTTGCCGGCCTGGGGCAGAGTCTCCCTCGTAGCCTCCGGGCACCTTGATCTCAGACTTCCCGCCTCCCGAGCTGTGAGACAATACATTTCCCTTGTTTAAATCACCCAGTTTGGGGAGTGGGGCTGGGGGCAGATAGAAGGGGTACAGGGGGGATAAATGGAGATGGAAGGAGACTTCCCTTGGGGTGGCGAACCCACGCTACAGCATACAGATGATGTGTTGTAGGATTGTGCGCCCGAAACCTGCATCATTTTATTAACCAATGTCACCCCCAAAATTCGATAAAAAATAAATACAAATAAAAAAGTAAAAAATAAATAAGTCGCCCGATTTGTGGTGCCTTGTTGCATCAGCCCAGAAACTAATGCACCAGCACGTCAACCAGGTGGAAAGTATTAGTGTTGGAGCTACTGCCACCCGGCAAAGAACAGAATTTGAGGGATGGACAGACGATGGAGCCGGATACAACAGCCGTAGGTAGGGGTGACGGGTTGAGGGAGGCGGGTAGACAGGTGCTTTAGAGAAAGGGGGGAGGGAGATGGGGAAGGGGGGGGTGCGGATGGGGGTGGGGATGAGCGTACGCATTTCCCCCGGGGTTGGAGGGGTAGAAGGCACCCGGGTGGATGAGGCAGGATACCTTACAGGTCTCCGCCTCCCCATGTCCTGCAAATACCTCAAAGTGCCCCTAGGGGTCCTGGCTGACACAGCTCGGGCTGGTGCTGCGGGTGGGGGGTGCAGGGGCGGCTCGGGGCTGAAAGAGTGGCCGCCTCCCCCGGGAACCCCCACCACCCAGGCCCCGGGTCACCCCCAGGCCTGCCGAGGAGGGAGCGCGGACACAGCTGGAAGAGGCCCCCCCTGAAAACTAGGGTCGTGTTTGCGTGTTTCGCCTTCAGCAGCCTTGTCTGCACCGGGCCTAAATGTTATCAGGAGGGGACAAATGCCCCAGGTGGCCGCCGCCTCCCCCCCAGGGCTGCCAGCCAGGCTCCTGCTGCAGGGCCCAGCCACCCTGGGGGGAACCACCAGGGGCAACGTCGGGGACGCGGCGTCTGCAGCAAAGCGCTTGCCCCATGCCTCCCGTGGGGTCATTGTTACTTTCCACTGACCAGCTGCCTGCGAGCTCCAGGCGGAGACCAAATGGGGACACGGCCGCCTCCATGCCGTGGAGATTAAAGCCTGACATGAGGCACACCTCCCAACACGGGCTCCCTAGAAGAGGGACGGCACCGAGTGGCCGGGGGCCCCACTGGTGATGGCTGTAAGAGAGGTGAGGCCTGCTGGAGGGGAGGGCCATCCCTCGGCACCCCTCAGACCCGGCTCCGAGCCTCCCCCTCCCCCTCCTCCCCCGACTGCCCATCGGCCCACGTTGGCCCAGCCGGCACCATGCCCCCACGGGCAGGGCCCGGGCGGCCGCCTCCCACGCACGGATGTGCTGCAGGAAGTCCCGTCCCGGACCCAGCGGTGCTGTGGCCTGCGGGACCCTGTCACTGTCGTTCACACCGCGGTCAGCGTCATGCTCACTTGGATGTGAGTGTGCCGTGTAGTGACGTGCAGCCTGCCGCGGAGACAAGCACACGCCAGGTATTTGGAACTTCAGGTGATGCGAAGCCTGCTGGCTGAGTTGCGCTCGGCCCCAGCTTCAGTAACATTCGCCCGTTCACTGGCCACTTGGCGGTTCTTTTCGTTCATTCTGTTTTCCTCTGTCCCACCCTCCTCCACCCAAACCAAAATAAGCTCCTTTTTGTTTGCTTGCTCCGTTGCTATTAATCTACAAGATGGGGCGTAGTTAGCAGCCACCTCCAGGTGGGACTGTTTTTCTCATTCCTGCCTCCTTTAGAGGAGGATGAAACAGTAAATGGGGAAAAGAGAGGAAAAGATGGCTCTGCAGCCGCAGGGTCGTCCTGGGCGCCGGGAGGCTGCTGGTTCGATTCCCGGTCAGGACACACGCCCGGGCTGCGGGCTTGACCCCAGTGGGGGGCCTGCAGGAGGCAGCCGATCGATGTTTCTCTCTCATCGATGTTTCTCTGTCATCAGTGTTTCCAGCCCTCTCTCCCCCTTCCTCTCCCTGAAACAAATAAAAACATATTTTAAAATTTTTTAAAAAATCAAGTCTCTGAGAGCTAACGAGTTGTATGAAGCACCGAGGAGAGGAGAGCAAATTTCGGAGCGTAGGTAAAAACCAAGAGAACAAGATGATCTGATCTCGAGCTCGGGCGGGTGGGGGTGGGGGAGCTTGGGAGCAGGGCTCTCAAAGCTTAAGGAGCGTCTGAACCCCCTGGGGCTCCCCCGCAGCTGCTGGCCGGGTGGGGAGGCCCGGCTGAGAGGCTGGTGTCTAACGGGCTCCCAGGCCTCGCCAGACCCAGCAGCAAGCCCCCCGTGTACGGTGGTGCCTCCATCCTCAAAGCTACACGCAGCCCGGTGTCCACTGCGGCGCCGTTCACAGCGGCGAGGCCGGGAGAGGGCGGGAGTGTCCTGCGGGAGGGGCCTGGGTGGAGATTGGCGCGTGCGTGCGTGCGGTGGACCGCTGCTGGGCCTAAGGAAAGGTGAGCCTGCCGTTTGCAACAGCACACAGGCCTCGAGGGCGTCGTGCTGGTGGGGCAAGTGCGGGAGGCAATGTCTCTCTCCCCCCCCACTCTCCCTAAAACTCTATGGAAAAAATACCCTCTGACGAAGATTAACAAACAAAAAAAAAAGAGGGACTCGGGGAGGGAGGGGACCTATGCATTCACATTAATATTGTCACTCAATAGCCCGGCTCAGCCGAATGTCAACCAGTGGGGCACAGGCCCAGGCTGTGGCCTCGATCCCCAGTGGGGGTCGTGCAGGAGGCCCTGGGGCGATGAGTCTCATCATTCCCATCTCTCTCCCTCTCCCTTCCTTTCTCTCTTAAAAAAAAAAAAAAAAATTGATAAAAACATTAAAAAAATATATTGCCATTCAACAGTGTTAGTGCGAGATCACACATGTGTTCTTCAGTACCTCCATTCCCAAATACTTCGGCAAATTTTCCATTTGGAACTATCTTGTCCGTCGCAGTCCAGCTCGGCGGCAGGCGCACGGGTGAGATCACCGCTGACAGGCGTGTCACAGGCCGGTCACCCCGCGGGCGCTGTGTAGGTGAGGAAGCCGGGACCCCGTCACAGAGCCTCGTTCACTTAACGATCAACGAGAGGGTAAGAGCAGGGATTCGAACCCCTGCCACACTGAGTCGTTCAAAGCACATATTTCTTTTTACAAATATTTACCGAGGCTGTGACAGGCCCTGCTGAGCATGTGGCAGGGGACTCAGCAAATAGCTGCCCACCATGGAGCTCATGTTTTGGGGATTCGGTATCATTTAAATTCCTATTTTCCGTTTAGATGCTGCTAGTTTAGCAATTTTCAGGAACCACCTAAATATAATCCAAAAGGACGAATGAATTCTCTACTGAGACAATTTGGAGAGTGTAGAAGCTGCGAGTCGAGCCTGTTAGTGACAAAGAGTAAAGGAAGCGGAGTGATTCAGTTTGTTTAAAGAGGAATTAAACCCCACGGAGAAACCAGGGCTCGGACGTGACATCCAGGTCACCAGCCACGTCTCCTGAAACAGAGGCAGGACTCAGCGCTTCCGAGGAGTCGCGGGGCGGGAAACACTGAACTCGGCGAGAGGCCCACGGCCGGTGCCAGCGGGGAGGAGGGTCCAGCCACACACATCAGAGGAGCCCGGCGGCTGTGGCACAGGGGAGGCTGGGGGGTCCCGACCACTAGGAGGACCAGCCAACCCATGTCACAGCCACAGTCCCCCTGTGCTCTCCGCTCCTGCGCATCCTGGGCATCCTCCCAGACACCTGGACACGCGTGTGAACCGGAGGCAGAGCCTGCTGCTGTTCCACTCTGGTCCTTGGACCCGCGATGACACCGCGGACACGGGCAGAGCTTCCTTTCCTCTCGTTCTGGTGGTTACTTTTTTAACCAACTCTCATTTCCTGCTGGGGGCTGTGTGTCCCCATGACTATTGATGGGATTCCCGCCACCCCAGAGCTCAGCGGGCCACCGGAACGGCCCGGCCACCCGGGCTTTGTGGGTTAGCTTGAGGCCTGCGCAAGGAGAGCAAGTACCCAGCCAACCTTCTCAAGAAGCCAGTGTTTGGAGGTTGGGAGAAACCGTTCCACGGAACAGACCCATTCAGGTCCTCGGGGGGCTGGGGCTATCCTGGCGGGAAGCTGCTTTCATCACTATGAGATAGAGTGAGTTTTTCTTTCATAAAAGAGGGTGAAGTAAGAGGTGACTACAATAGGAACCAGCAGTGATTTAGAATATCCTCATAACCCCGAGATGCAACTAGTTATCTACCAGAAAGTATAATAGCTCCCGTGGCACAGCATTTTCTAAGCGGGGACGTGAGAAGCATTTTGGGCCCGATCACCGGTTCACCTGATTAAGTATTCTTCACAGAGTGGGTGGAGCTAGAAATAAAAATTAAAAGTATTCGCTTTTTAAAGAACGTTAAGTATACTTCAGTAAAATTTTCCATCGCCTACATTCGAACACGGTATTATGAAAATGTAGCCAAAATACTTATTAAAAGGAAAATGTCTTCAAAATTATTACATCAAGGAGTTGCAATTTAAATGTCTGGGAAAGTGACATCCCAATTTTCAGAGGGCTCTCCTATGTGACCGTGTTAAAATGCAGCTGCGGAAAGAAACAAAAAATCAAAACCGTAAAGCAAAACCCAGCTGCAACCTCAACCCCTGGAGCTGCTGAACCATCTCAAAGGGGAAAAGTAACAAGTAGCAGCGTCTCCTTCCCAGCCCCGTCAGCAAGTGTTTGATGTTACAGCGCAGATTTCCATCAGGCCCTCTGAGTTAACACAGACACGCAACTTAATGCAATAAGCCTGCCTCTCCCGTGGGGGGTTCTTAAAACATAAGAAATGCAGTGCTCTGGCTACTTACTTGGTTTGAATTAATAGCAATATTCATATAAGATATGATTAAGACTGAGTTACCCTGTGACCACTTGCTGCTAGAAACTTTCCCATTCAGTAGAATCTATACACGGCCAACGTTAAAAATGAGAGGGGTTTTTTTTTTTTGGTGACAAAAAGGAAAAAGTATTGGATTGTGTAAATCTTCAAAGTGTTTAATTTGTGTGAGAGCTAAATCCAGAGGCTCCGAAACCTTGGGGGCTCTCGATGTGGATTTTGTTCTGGTTCACACACCTTGAGACAAAGGCCCGTAGTCAAGACGTGGAAGGAAAGAGACGTTGTTTTGTGTGTGAGCGAGATGTAGGGCAAATTTATTCCCGAGGCGGCCTGAGCCGGGCTTCAGAAAATGGACAGAGTGTCTTCTCGGAGAAAGGGCCTCTGAGTAAACTCGCTGCCATTCAGGAGATTTGCTCCGGCACTCCACAAGTGCCGCGGGAAGAAAGGAAAATCTGCTGTCAGGTTTGGGGTGTTTATCAGCCCCCTCGAGACACTTGACCTAATGCTGTCCCCCCTAATCCGCTGATCTGCATGCGGTGGCCTCCGGCCCCAGCCACCGCCGACTGCAGAATTGCCCCGAACACTTGTCCCAGCACACTGATCCCTCGGGACATTGTGCGCCGCTCACCTACCCCCCCGCCCCGCCCGCCGCTCCCCCGAATTGAATTCTGCTCACAAATTGTGAAATAAGTTGTTTGGGCTGGATTTGCCCGGCGAATTGTCCCGCTAATGAAACAGCCTGTTCATTACACAGCGGCAGCCCCGAGACGGGCGCTCCCAGAGCCCGGCCTGGGCAGGTTAACGTTTGCAGGCTGACAGTGGACAAAGCCGTGAGTGGCTGTCCCCTGTCAAATCGGGCTTACAAACAGCTTGGCACACAAACAGTTACCGCGCGGGCGGGTGGGCGCCCCGGACTTAGGGCCCCGCCCGCCGGTGCCCCAGATTTGTAAGGACAAATCGCTCCGTCTTCACACTGTTTGCGAAAGGAATGAAGTGACCAAAAATTAGTTTGTTTTAGCTTTCTCCCCTCCCCCCACCGCCCGCGAGTGAAACGCTGAAAAAGAAAAGGGTAGGAAAAGTGTCTAATGGGCTCAGGGACGGTGTTGGGTTTTGTGAAGGCATCAGGCTAAGCCGGGCCATTGTTTGGCAGGAAACATTTTGTTCTGCTCCGGGCACCCTGCTTCTCGGAAAGCAGCTGAGTTTTCATTCGATTTCTAATGGAATTAATTTAAGATGGGTGGTTTCGAAAGATCGGGGGGGGGGGGAGCAAAAACTTTTATTTCTATGCATGTTGGTACCTGTTGCTGGAACCTGCTCACAACACCTCCTTTGGCCTTCGTCCGGCTCTTAAAACGGGCCGCTTAGGTCGCGGAAATTTTTTCACACGTGGTTATGTGTAGATTAGATAAAACCCATTTTATATTTCTGTGGTGGTTTCCATAGTTTTGTGAATAAATTAAACGAATGTAAAATCACGGAGCCAGAAAGCTTTACGGGAAATAAGAAAAATATTTTTACCACGTGATTCATCGTTAGTTTGGCGATAATTTGGGGGCTGGGTTGGGTTAAATAACTCTTTGGTTTGTTATAACTGCGGCAGAATAGTAAAGAAAACAGTTATACATTTCTGTCGATTCGTAGGAGAAACAAACAGAAAAAGGTAACAGGCTAAGAATTTTCCAAACGCAAGCGCATCTAACAGCTTCGAATTAGGGGCTCCTGCCTTCTCGCTCGGGTGGATCAGATGGCCAGACCCCTTGTGCTACGAGGAGCTACTCTTAAATATTTTTGTAAGTCCATTGCCATGTTTCCATGGACTCTAAAGGCAATTTTTAAAAAATCAGACATTTGGGGAACTCTGCAAGCAGCAGTCACGATTGATTCAGAGTCCTTAAAACCCCTTCTCTTATCTGTGTCTCGTCCTATACTGATATTTTGCAGGTTTGAGTTCCAAACAGTAAGTACGACCTTGGAACCCAAAGTCAATGACAAGTTGGCTCCTGGAAACCTGAGTGAAGCAGAAGCGTGAGGCTGCTAGAGAGGGGGGTGGGCGGCCTTGAGCCCAGACGCGGTCGAACCGTTTCTGTGACGTCGTGCAAACCTATGGGCTCCACTGCGCTTACGTTCTGCAGTCTGGGGACGGGAGCGGGAGAGTCACGAACAGCTCACGGCGACGACCCCACACCCCGGCTGCACGTGGGACGGACCCCAGTGGGCTCTTTCCATTTCCCTTCTCTCCCCACTACCCCCAGAGCTTGCAGACAATTTCCTGTAGCATCCTTTCCTTTTCCGTCAAAACTAAGACTTTTTCCTACTTATTCTTGATGTTTTAGGGCATTTTAAGGACAGAGGCCGTGACTTGTGCGGAAATGTGGGCAACGAAAATGTCCATGTTGAGTGAAATACTACTTTAGGGAAATGTTTGGAGAAATGGCATTTCCCTGTGGAAGCTGTGATGTGATGGCTACTTAAAGATGGAAAGTTATCAGAAAATGCAGGGCTGCCCTAGCCGGGGTGGCTCCGGGGTTAGAGTGTCAGCCGGAGGACTGAAGGGTCCCGGGTTCGATTCCCAGGCAAGGGCACGGATGTGCCTCGGTTGCAGGCTCGACCCCCAGCCCTCGTCGGGGCACGTGTGGAAGGCACCCAGCCCGCCTGTCTCTCTTCCATCGATGTTTCTCCCTCTCTCCCTCCCACTCTCTCTGAAAAGCAATGGAAAAAATATCCTCAGGTGAGAATTTAAAAAAAAAAAAAAAAGCAGGCTGCCAATAATCAGCCCCCTGAGCGGGGCAGGCCTCCCCTCGCAATCCACTCAGATCAAACAGAACCTGGGGATGCCTGAGACCCAAGCTGACCCAAGGTCCATGCAAAGATGGAAGGAGAAATGAATAAACAGGGCTTGTCTTACTCCTGACGAGACGCAACAGCTGCTGGCAGAAGTTATTTTTTAGCAGCAAATGGTGGACTAACAGGCCAAGCCTTCCGGCCCTAAAAAGGAGACCGATGCAGCACGTTAGCAGGAAGGGATGGGCGTTGAGTGGGGGTCTCTGCGGCGGCGAGTGGGCCCCCGACAGCTTTCCTGCCGGGCGCGGGCGCGGGCGCGGGCCCGGGCGTGGGCAGCCACGTCTCATGCGGTTGCCAAGCTGAGTGATGTCTGCGTAGCACCGCACCTGGCCCCGGGGCCAGCGACCAAAACATGTATTATATATATAATATATCTGTATCTACAGATACGCTTGTGAGGGTTTTGAGCAACCCCAGCAGGCTGAAGTAGGAAAATACTAGTGTCTCAGGAGGCGTCCAAAAGAGCCCGTGGAAATGAGCTTAACAAGGTAACCCGACCGGTGGACCTCGCTCGGCCGCCCTGCCAGGTGAGGTTTCCTTCGTCAGACCTCGGGTCGGGGCGTCTCCTCCCTCATTTCGCAGATGAGGAAACTGAGGCTCAGATTTCCACAGGTGGACGCTCAGGCCTCCTGGCCCCAGCGTGACGATGTTCTCTGCCTTCCGCGCGCCCATCTGAAAGGCAACGCTGTAAATGGTGTCGCCCGGTTTCTTGTTGATGCCCAATTCTAATTTCATTTGTAGAAAATGGGGCCTCTGGGTGAGCTCAGTGACTTTTCTGCATCCAGGGCTACCTTTTGCCTCTTAGGTAGTGTGTGGGCCCACGGGAGCCGTTTTTAGATGTCAGTTACACTGTCCACGTGTTTCCAGTTCCTTGCTGAGGTTCTGGTTATTGTTTGGCAACTTGTGAAGTCGAGTTCACGGGCAACATAAAACCAGCCTATTCACTAAGGTCTTTTCACAATAGAACATGGAAAACACATTTTTCACGTAAAAAAAAAAAAAAAAGTATAGATTTGAACGCACTGCACCTAAACCAAGGCCCAAGGGGAAATGAGCAGGAAAGCCAATTAAACGGGTCCTATGAGAAACACCCCTGCTTTACCTGAGGCAGCTTCTCTAAGGCGCCTGAGGGTCCCAGAAACCTCTGAAAGGCGTTCGTACCTCCTTGGCGGCCCCTCCAGGAAGGCGCCCAGACCAGCTCCACGGTACCAATTCCACAGAAGGGACAGAGGCCGAACGACACCACTTGGGCTCCGGTTAGGCCGTCGACAGCTCATTGCCTGGGCCACGTGTTGCCTGATTCAACAGACTCTTAAAACTCAAGGATGATCCGTTTCCCAGATCAGCAGAGATGATCTTTTGGAGAAAGGGTAAGAAAAGAGAAAGCTAGAGCCCCCAAGACGAATTTCATAATCCTGCCGGGACCAGCCCGGGGAAGACCTATTTACGAGCCGCCACGATTTAACTAAAGAGGGGGTCAGGGGATTAGATCCCATGTCAGAGGAAGAGTGGAGGGGTCAAAACCAAAGCCACGACCAAAACCAAACCCCAGGTCAGCTGGGCAGCCGGAGGGCCCTTCTCTGAATTTTAGCTCCGTCCGTAGAAGCTGTGTGGCGTCGGGGCACTTGCTGAGCCAGGTGGAGCTGGTTTCGTCTCCCTGAGGCGGGGGTGACAGTGGGAGCTGCGTCCTGGGGTTGGGGGCAATGGAATAAGTGGACCCGCACCCACAGCACTTACCGGGCAGAGCGTGTGCTCAGGAAACATGAGCTGTTGTTACCGGACGGTCTCAGTGCCCTCCAGTGCCGGCCCTTCCAGGGCTGGTCAGCAGCAGCCGCGGGGCCCACTCTCAGCCCCCCGCCCCAGACCTGCTGAGTCAGAATCTGGGTTTTGATGAGTCACCCGCACCTTAGGGTTTGAGGACCGCTGGCCTGGGGCTCACTTCTGTCTGCTCGCCGAGCGCATCCCCGAGGCCTCGGCTACTTGGGGCATTAACACAGCCCACGCCGGGGTCTTCGGCAGGGTCTCGTGTTCCAGAACACTGCCCAGCATGGGGGTGCCAGGCTGGTTACTTAATGAGTTTTATGATACATTAAATCTTCCAGACCTCACGGCAATCTGACCATTAAAGAAATAACTTTTTTAAGGTAGCCCGAAACAGGCCGAGTCAAGCGAATGATGGGATTAGCGTGGCGAGCTTGGAATCGGGGTCGGACCACGGGCGTCCCTCTCCGTCGGCCACGGCTGCTGTCCTCACGGCTGATTATGGCACATTGTTTCATCAAATTAAACACCGAAGGGAGGTCGTAAAGGCACCGTATGGTCTTCTTTCAAGAGCAGTTAGCCTGGCATTGCACCGGCGGCCTCACCAGGGCTCCCCCGAAACCCCTAAATCACCACACTGAGGGCATTTGCTTTTGCAAAACTACGTCTCCTAACAGTGGCTGCTTTTCGTGGCAGGCTCGCTGCTGTCGGAAGCTCGGTGGGATGTGAGACGGGAGAGTAGACGTGAGGTTAGGGGGGGAAGTCAACTGTTCCCCCGACAGGGCGGGGGGAGGGGGGCGGCGATCACCAGACAGCAGACGCCTGTCCTCACTCCTGCCCCCCGATGGATGCCGTGTTCTCAGAAATCTGTCCTTGGTCCCCTCTCTCTCTTTGTTTAAATTTTGTTTGTTAGTTTATTTTGTTCATTAGATTCCACACATAAGTGAAATCCTATGGTATTTGTCTTTCTCTGACTGGCTTAGTGTATTTGGCATAATCCCCTCTAGGTCCATCCAGGCTGTTGCAAATGGTAAGAGTTCCTTTTTTACAGCTGCATAGTATTCCACTGTGTAAACTGTCCCGCAGCTTTGTTATCCACTGATGGGCACATCTTGACTATTGTAAACAATGCAGTGAACACGGGGGCCATATCGTCTCTCCGATTGGTGTTTCGGGTTCTTAGATATATTCCCAGAAGTGGAATCGCTGGGTCAGAAGGCAGCTCCGGGTTAATTTTTTGAGGTAACTCCTCACTTTTCCGCAGTGGCTGCACCATCTGCGTTCCCGCCAGCAGTGCACCAGGGCCCCCTTCTCTCCGCGTCATCGCCAGCACTTGTTGTTTGTGGATTTAGTGACGGCAGCCGTCCTGACAGGCGTGAGGTGGTATCTCGTTGTGGTTTTAATTTGCGCCTCTCTGATGGTCAGTGACTTCGGGCAGCTTTTCATGTCTTTGTCCCCTCTGTGAAGCAAAGCCCAGTGGGGGCAGGCCTTAGAATCCAGATGGGAATCACTGCGTGTGGTTAAAAGTCTTGCTGAGGCGGTTTCTCTGACCATCGGGGGGGGGGGGGGAGGGAGGAGCTCTGGGGGCGCCGGTCAGGCCCAGTGCGGAGGATCGCCTCACGTGCGGCTGAACTCAGGGGCCAGCCCGGGACGGAATTTCAGGAGTAAAGTCATGGGAGCCACGTTTGGTTGCTATTTGGCCTTTATGTGGCTGGTTTCCTCCAAGGAGCAGGGGCGCCCGCGCGTAATGAGCAAACAGCGGCCCGCATGGCTCCCCGACAGCTCGCGGGGAGGGTGTCAGAGGGGGTGAGCCACCTCCCCTCCTCCAGCTGCGACTCCTTCCCCTCCCCTCCCCTCCAAGCACCCCCAAAATAAGAGGGCGTGACCACCCTGGGCGCGCAGGTCCCGTGAAGATCGCCGAGGGGCACTTCCTACCTTCTGGGGTGTCACTGCTCAGTGCACAGTGGCCGCCACCCAGGGGCCTCCCTAAGGCCACAGCCCCTTCTCTGTCTGCTCAGAGGAGACACAGCCAGGCAGGCAGGGAAGCTTCGAATCGCCGCCTAAAGTAAGACCTGTCTCTGTCTCTCTCTGTGTCTCCCTCTCTCTCCGTTTCTCTCTGCTGGCATTATTGAAAACCAAGATACAGTTGTGTGTGTTTTTAAAGTTTTTCAGAGTATACTGGAGAGGGTAAAATAAAACGTGAAAGTCTTGTCCGCCGCCCCCCTGAGCTTCGCTCTGCCCCAGGGAACCACAGCTCCGGGTGTGTCGCGTGTCCTGAAGGGACCGCGTGCGGCCCCAGCAGTTTCCCAGCACAGACTGGAGTTTCCTCTTCGGTGCTGAAAATGAGCCTGCGTGTTCCTGCAGCTCCGCCCGGGGGGGGGCTGTCTCACCGACAACACAGCATTTACCCTGGAAGTTGGGAGACCCTGTTTTTTTATCCCGATTTTTTTTTTTTTAACCCTGATCGGATTATACAGTATCTCGGGGCTGCTGTTTATCCTTCATAAAATGAACTTGATAAAACTCACCACTTTCCTACCAGGGGTGAAAAGCAATATATAAAATAAAAGGTAGCCGGGACAATAAAATCCAGGAGGGGACCAATCATTTTAGTGACCTCCAAATTCCGAGTTATTTTCCTTAATCAGATTAAGCATTTAAAGCTTCACGGGAGCAGAAGTTGAATCCACAGTTGATAAGGTCATTAGCTGCCAAAGAAGCTACCCACAAAGTGGCAAGGGGACTCTATAGGACACAGAGGAAACAGCTTTCACTGTGGCCGTGCAGGAAACGCGGGGGCCCTGCTGGACGACAGGCGCCTTGGAGTGGAAGCAGCCCTTCCAGCGCAGGCCTAGGACATACCCACAGCTCCGCGCCCAGCTAGGCAGAGGCAGGACCCGGCGACCAGGTTCCTGCACGGGGCTGGCGCACGTGCACGGCCCTGTCACTCGGCGAAAACGAGGGATGCGCCGAACCAATTTAAATGACCCTAATAAACTCATAACCCGGGCGTGCGGGCCGCCTTGGGACCTGCCGTAGCTGAAGCCAGCAAACGAGCAACCTGCCGGGGAAGGTGCTGCTGCGAACACGCCTGGTAACAAGGGGGGTTACTTTGTTTTGGTTTGTTTTTTTGTATCAATTTAAAACCCAAACACTGGTGCGCTTTGGGCCTCTTGCTCTCTGGTTAATTAGCGGCCGTAAGATGTTGCCAGTGGCTACACGGCTGGTAAACATGTTGCGAGGCCCGAGCCCCTGAAGGCCGCCCTGGTAAGTGATATCTCAGCGGGGGCTGGCAGAGCCCTGTGGCCCCGGGGACCGGCGGGGGGGGGGGGGGGTGCAGCCTCTGGGCGCGACCCAAACAGCACTGCAGGCCCTGGGCTGTGCCCGCAGAGGCGGCGGCCTTGTGGCAGTGACGATAATGACAGTGAGGAGACGAACGCAGAGCCCGGGAGGAGGCACAGGAGGTGCGGCGCTCAGGCCTACGAGGCCAGGCGGGGGCCCCAAGGCGAACCGCGATGGAACCCCGCCCTACCCTGCACAGGCCGAAGCTCCCCCCACGGAGCCACACCAGCCAGGGCTGGGCTTAGGTCTTTTTTTTTTTTTTTTTATTAAATATATCTTTATTGATTTCAGAGAGAGGGAGAGAGAGAGAGAAAAACATCAGTGATGAGAGTCATTGATCAGCCGCCTCCTGCACGCCCCCTGCTGGGGATCAAGCCTGCACCCCGGGCCTGTGCCCTGACCGGGAATTGAACCTCAATCTCCTGGATCCAAGGTCGATGCTCAACTGCTGAGCCACACTGGCTGGGCAAATGGTTGGCGTTTTTAAATTAAACTTTCTACAGACACATACAGGCACCTCTGGTTTCTCAGCAGAGGCATAATATGCAGGCTGTCCTGACACCACGGAAGAGGTGGGCCTGTGGCATGAGGGGCTTGGGGCCTAGGGGGGAAGCTCCGCTTACCCAGCCCTCTGATCCCTAACTAGGCAACGCCTGAGCAGGGCGGCACGCCTGGAATAATGTGTCTCGGCCGGGGAGAGTGAGTGAGAATACCTCGCAGGCGTCAAAAATGTCAGAACAGCCTCAGCCCTTAGAACACAGTTCAGAGCGAAAAGTCAATGTACTCTGGGGCTCATCCTAATGAAGCCCTAGAAATACAGGCAGGTGTGCTGGCAGGAGGTCAGAAAGTAAGCAGTAGATGGTGTTTGGAGTTTACGTATAAATTTAATGGTCTGGGAAATAGCTCTCTGATTGGATTTTCCTGCCACTCTGTATTAGTCATGCTACTGAGATAATGATGGGGCATCTTCTTTCTCTGGGGACACAAGAGGTCTACTACCGTAAAGAATTGATTAAATATGTGGCTGTTTCGAGGCAAACAGTACGTAAAATACCCGTACATCAGGGAGCGGCGCCTAAGCCAGGTTAGCAGGTGCGCGAGGCCGCAGGAACCTCGCGTCTCCGGGCGTAGTCCCTGTATCTCCCTAGAACTGTGACTAACCCTTTTTAGTTGAACGACTGCAAAGACTCTGATTTGACACACGGCCCACACAGAACAGACAAACTTAGCTCCTGCCAGCAGGTCATCAGGAGCAACAGAAAGGTGTGTCTTGATGAAGAATTGCCTTGTCCGAGCCACCACTTCATTCCACCCTGTCACCTGCTGCGCAGAGGCAGGAAGAAGCCCGGTTTGCAGAGGTAAAAACACCACAACAACCTCATCTGGCCCGTCGGGCTTGGAAGTAATCGAGTTCATTCCTCTGGGTTCACGTATAGAAAACCTATTGGTTTTTGTATAGCTGACTTTGTAACCAGGCATTTACTTAGTTACCTTGTTTCTAATAGCTTTTCGATTCATCTTTGTGAATTTTGGAGATACGTAATAATAACTCCTGCTCGTAATCCATTCTCCACATTTATCTTTGTGGTTTCTCTTGTTTAGTTGCATTGGCTGGCGCTTCTGGATTAATATCAAGTAATAGTTTCCATAGTGATCAGCATTGTCTTTTTTTTTAATATGTTTTTATTGATTTCAGATAGAGGAAGGGAGAGGGAGAGAGAGAGAGAGAAACATCAGTGATGAGTCATTGATCTGCTGCCTCCTGCACGCCCCCTACTGGGGATCGAGCCCTCAACCCGGGTATGTGCCCTGACCGGGAATCAAACCCAGATCTTCTGGATCCTAGGTCGATGCTCACCCACTGAGCCAGGCCAGCTGGGCAATATTGTCTTATTTTTGTTAATGGGAAAATGTTTTCGCCATTGACCCCTAAGCCTCGTGAAAAGTTTTTCAATTATAATGCGTGTATGTGTTTACATGTGAATTTATTGTGTCCAGGATCTATTCCTGATTAGAACTTTTAAAATAAAAAATAGCTGTTAAGTTTTGCTATAAAGCTCTTTGGGCTCCCAAAAGTATAATTTACAGGGTCTTGTCCTATGACCTAAATAATGAATTTTGATATCAGTTTTCACAATACCAAACTATCCTTGCATTCCTATGATTTTTGCATTTTAATAAACTCCTGAATTCAATATGCCAATATTTCCTTTTAGAATTGAACCTAAGGATATACAATACAAAGAAATAGTCCGTATTACCTCTCTCCATTCCAGTGTTTCTATTCTCTTTTGCACTGTAGGAAGTGCGATGCTATTAATATACTTCTAGAATTTACTTGTAAAGCAAGTAATACTAATAATAATTGTAGCTCACACTTAGATAGCATGTATTCTGTGACAGGTGCTAACCTAACAATTTTGCATATTTTAATGCTTTCAATCCTCAGAACAGCCCTGTGAAAAAAGTACTATCATCACCACCATCATCATCATCTCTAAGGAAACAAAGCTTAAGTGACTTTTCAAGGTCACAGGTAGTAAGTGACAAAGTCCAGGCAATTCTGCATGAGAATTTATGCTCTGGTTCCCTAAGCCACTCATTTACTCAACCTGCAACCTGTATTTGCCTAATGCCTCCTATTTTGAAAGCACTAAACAAAATGTTCCTTTAAAAAAGCAAATGAGCATTCTGATGACTACTGACGTCGAGATGATGGGTTTAAAGAGTTAGTGTCTCTTTAGTCCGGACAGTATGTGCATAAACTTTCCCCCAGCCTTTCCCCATGTCTGTCTGTGACCCAGTGCCTCAGCCTGAGGGAATATTAAGTTTAGCCCGAGACACTGGCTTCGCTGGGCGGCGCCCTGGGAGGTCCCGCGTGGATGCTCCCGGCGGGCTCCCCGCACACAGAGGAGAGAAGCTGCGTGTCAGCTCCGCGAAGGGGCTGCAGCGGGCCCGGGCGGAGGGGACTGGCCAGGCAGGGGTGTGCGGGTGTGCGCAGGACACCGCACGCTCGGGCACGGGTGCGCACGGCCCTCACGCCCGTTAGCACAAGGCGACGACCGAGGGCCAGCAACAGGCAGAGCGGGAGAGGGCCCACACCCGGGAGGTGGCTTTCATGCCATATGTCTTTGCCCCGAGCCCCTGTGGCATCTTTAAAGTGTTGCCCTCGCTTCCTCCTATTACCTGGTTTTAATTAAGCTCCCGAAGCCCCTTTGTCTGGGGGGCTGTGTCAGCTGTGAGGGTGATGAATGGAAGGCACCCCGGTCGATATTTTTTGGAAGGAGCTCTGTGAATGGGCCCGAGGAGCCGAGGCTGGGCGGAGGGGAGGGTGGAGGGATGTTTCCTCTCTAATCCAGCATTTAATCCCCGAACCCAGAACAATGGGGGCTCCTCCAGCCTCCCAGAGCCTGAGTCCGTGGGCGGGCCCAGCCCTCTGTTGTCAGCCCCACAAGGAGGCCCGTCTTCTCCATGCTCCACACAAGACTCGCTTTACAAGCGTCACCGAGGTGCAGCAGCCAGGCCACGGGACTAGCGACCGCCGGCCCAGCCTTTGCCACCAGCCCTCGCCCACCCGCCACGGGCCTCTGTTGCTCTGCGGACCCGCAATTCCACAATTCCATGAAAGGCCTTAGAGCGAATTATTTCCAGGCACGTTGATATTTAGAGTCCCCCGGGGAGTACAGCCCACGGAACTATTTCATGCATATTATTTTTCCTAAAAATCATGATTCCACTGAAGAGCGGGAGGCTGCCAGATGGCTCCCTGCAACGGAAATCCTGAGCACAGTGGCACAGGGATGAAAGGAAACCTCTCGGTGACTTAACTTTTCTCCCTTCCTGTCCAGTCCTTAACCACTGTGACCATCTAACAACAATCACAGCAAAGGTGTGATTTTTGTACTTTGGTTTTTTTCAGCCAAGTATTTTTTAAATATTGCTGTGTTGCTAATAATTATTATTTTTTTTAATTGAGCACCTTTTCTTCTTATTATTTCTCATTAATCCCAACCCAAGGATATTTTTTCCATTGATTTCCTAGAGAGAGTAGAAGGGAGGGCGGGGGAGGGGGGAGAGAGACACATCAGTGTGAGACACATCAATTGTTTGCCTCCTGCACTCACCCTGGCTGGGGACCAGGGAGCAAACCTGCAACCTAGGTACGTGACCTTGACCTTGACCCTTTGGTCTATGGGCAGATGCTCTAACCACTGAGCCACACCAGCCAGGGCACTAAGGATTATTTTTATGGCTCTGTATTTATTTCGTCATATAGTGAAGCTTCACCCCACTGCTGGACGCATACATAAAGGGATGTCACGCTGTGGGCAAGGAGGCCCAGCTCTGGGCCCGGGAGCCTGGGCCGCGGTCTGCCCGTGATCTGTGCCCTGTCTCCGCTCTGACCAGGAGCCTCTGCGTCTGTGAAGCGAGCGTTACTATGGCACCTGCCCCCAGAGCCACTGGCAAATCAGAGGAGGTGACGCCCGTGAAAGCCATCTCTGAGCTACAGCACCACAAAAGTGGTTCGTCTTAGCTTGTTTCCAAACGGTGAATACTAAGAGTGAGGCTTAGAGTGAACATTTTCAAGCCCTTAGTATTCAAACTTCCTTTGAATTCTTGGCTTAGGAGACGTCCCAAGAACTCCAATTACTGGATCACAAAATATGAGCATTTTTATGGTGTTAGATCCCAATTACTACCTGATTTTCAAGAGGGTTGAACCAGTTTACATTGGAACCGGCTGTGTGTGGATGTGACCTTCTGCCAAGGGCTCAAGGCCTCACGGGCACAGCAGGATTTCATTTTAAGACACGTTGGCTAACTGTAATTTGCCTCCATTTAAGTTGTTTGACTGCTGGTGACGTCTGAGCATTTTTCATGTGTCCCCTTACGGAAAATAATTCCTCTCGTATGTGACCCCTCACCCATCCGTCAGTAGGTGGGCTCTTGTACAGCATTAAGACCATTTCTAAAAGAATGCAAATTCCCCAGCGTAGGGAGAGAAAGGCTATATCATGTAGAGAAACCGATTGGAGCTTTAAAACATCACTTACGTATAAAAGCGTTTGCAGGCCCTGGCCAGTGTGGCTCAGCTGGTTGAGCGGCATCCCAGGCACCAAGAGGCTGCTGGTTCAATTCCCGGTCAGGGTGTGCGCAGGAGGCAGCTGACCGGTGTTTCTCTCTCACATCGATGTTTCTCTCTCTCTCTCTCCCCCTTACTCTCTCTCCAAAATCAATAAAAACTTTTTTTTTTTTTTTAAAGTGTTCGCAGGACTCTAGTCAATGACCTCACAAAACCCAAGAATCCAGGTTTCATCTTTCTTCCTGAAATGCGTCCACCCACCGTGGTTTGTCCAGATCTGGAGGTCGCCCCCGCGTCTTCGGTCTTTTTCTGGGGTGCAGATGTGACCTTGTGAAGACGACCAATAACACAGGTTCCTACTTTTTACCTGTGAGAAGGAAACGGAGGCCTGGAGGGCTGCACTTCAATGAGTGGATTAATTTATAAGTATTTATTAGGTGTCATTAAGCGCTTATTAAAACATGGTTCCCAGTCTCAAATGAGCCCAAAGAGTCAACGACAAGAAGCCATCCTGGAACACGGGGTGCACGGGGAAGCCTGCTGGTGTCGCCTCTCAGGCCCTGGGAGAGCGGGGACGTCTTCGGAGGCGGCAAACACCGCCCTGCCCGCAGGCGCGAGGCCTGGGCCTCCCGAAGCACTCGGCGCCCGGCTCCTGTGCTCAGCTGCCCCGTCCCTGAGGAACTCAGTCCTGGTGACAAGGGACGGATGTTCCCAGAGACAGAACTTGGAAATAAATGGCAAGTCACAAAACAGAGATAACTATGAGGAAGCTCTGAGGATAGTATTAGAGTTGCAATATGTGAGTATCAATATAACGGTCCAATATTTGAGTAGGGTGTTATAATGGCAATATTTGAATATCTGTATTTTGGTATAACTTTTGAAGATGGCATCATAATTATAACATGTGACTATCAGGACTATAGCAGAGCGTCTGAGCCTGGTGTTGCCGTGATAGCATTTGAGTATGAGAATTTGAGTAAAATCTCGACAATATTTGGGTTGCATCCCAGCTATGTGACTTCACTTTAATGTACTGGAGCCTCAGTTTCTTCCTGGGTGCTGCCTGGGCTGACATAAGAAAAGTGTGTATGGAAAGATAAGTTTGTAGCGTTCATTTAATGCTTTATCATTTACAAAGCGCTTTCCCGGTCCCCATCTTGACTGAGTCATATGGACCCATTTTGTAGACAAAAACGCTGAGGTTCAGAATTGTCTGACTTGCCCAACATCACAGGAGCCAGCTCAAGCCCACCCGAAGCCCAGAGGGCTACGTACAATGGCGTTTTATTTTGCATCTGCCAGGTGTGTGCCGAGCATTGTGCTGGCCCTTTCCCTGGGGCTCCCTCGGGCAGCGCCCCAGCCTCTCCAGCGGAGAGGTCGGCGTCACTTACCCTGGTCGAGAAAGCGACACAGAGGTTCAGGGAGATGTAATTGCCTCTGCGGTTGGTGGCAGAGCAGGTCCAGCTCAGGTCTGAATCCAGTGCCTGGGCTCTTCCCACGACACAACCAGCCTCCCTGGGAGACGATGGAGATGACGGATGGCGTCTTGGACAGGGGGCGTCACCTGCAGGACCCGCGGGTCCCACCTGAGAGGGGGGCTCGACAGGTCTCTGCAGAGAGACTGGGTGGGCCGTGGACCACGGAGGCCAACAGCGTTCAGCTGTAGTCTGTGCCAAGCCACCGTTTGGCTGTGAGATGTGTGTTCCTAGCTGTACCACACATCAGGGAAAAATCAGCCCAAATCCTGCTCCTCGCAGTTCCTCTGGGACAGGCGGCGAAGGGGAACCGCGACCTAAAATTCTTTGCCCTTTGAACTGATCAATGAAACAGATTGTTTGCCCAAGGAAATGAATCTGTTTCTTTTTCCTAAACTTTAAAACACACACACACACACACACACACACACACACTACACTGCCATTCATTAGCTTGTTGATAAATAGGTTTAATGCAAGTTTCCGTTTCTTTGGTTATTTTTGTTTTTAATTTTGATTCCGGTGTACTCTGTAACACTCTAACAAGATAAAGTAACAATTAACCACGTAAAACCTTTTCAAGTAAACAATGAAACGTTGCCTCCCCTTATTTAAGTAGAGACACTTTATTCTTCAGATTTAGGGCCCTGCGTCTAAAGCTGTGTGAGGAGTTTTGTACTCACACGACTCCATGCGAATTTGCGTGCTTCCTTCCTCAGGAGGGACGCCACAGTGTCGCTGACTTAGTCATCTGAATCAAATGGAATGGGCTTTGCTATTGGGTTTTATTCCTTAGCATCCAGTATAATTTTTAGAACGGCCGTGTTTGAGTTATGATCCCTGCAAATATTGAGGCAAATATTTAATATTTTTAAAACTCAGAATCTTTTCATAACTTTTCTTTAAAAAAATTACAATGAAACTCCTAGTCCTCCTCTATTCAAATAGACCCGATTAAAATGTAATTTTTAGTTACAAAAGGAAATAGAAGTTATTTCAAATTAATTTGAAATATATTTATATGATCAGTTTTCATTTGGGGGGCTATTCCTTGAATTTTATGCAATAAATAAATAAATAACACATCTGTTAGAACCAGAGATGATTTTGAAAGAAATTGAAACAATTTATTTTATTAACTGTTCATTAATAAAGTTACGCAACACGTTTTAATGTTGCCCGGTGGATGCCGAGCAGTGCTGAGTGCAGGGGAGGCTTCTAGGGGTAAGTTTTCCACTGCGCGCGGGGGAGAGCGGGCAGGGGCCCAGAGGACAGGCCCGTGGCCCCGGCGCTGCAGCGGGGCCCTTTGCAAGCTTCTCTCGGGCCCTAGCAAGTTCCTTGGACAAGCACAGAAATATTCTGAATAAAACAGTTGATGTCGTGAGTTTCAGAAAATTCTCATCTTTCCACAGCCATCAAATGATATGAAATATTGCGAACAGCAGTGGCTGGGCGCGGGCGCGTTGATAAAATGTGCGGTTTTGTGGCTGATCTCCGCTCGTGGTGGGAGTGTGCGCTGGTGACTAAGGCTTGGAGGAAACCGCCGACGTGAGAATCTGTTTGGGATTGTTGGCTACCTGTAACCATATTGACAGCATCGGAGCATGAGGCTGACGGTGAAAATAAAATACCAGAGAGCTGCGCAGACCCCTGGGGAGAAATCGGAGCCCGGGGAAGGGCCATCCGCCTGTGCCAGGCCCGCGCTGGTTCCTTGGCCCCTGGCGGGGAGTCCGCCCGCCCACCTGCCCGGGTGACTTGGCTTTGCTCTTTGCTCCCAATGAGTTGGGACTAGAGGGGCGAAAAGACCACGTGGGGCAGGCCAACGGGGTCGGCATCTGTTTCTCGACAGCCTGAGGCTCCGGGGGGAAGTTCGCCTGTATTGCGAATGCCTGTGACCTCTTTTCCCGGCCTCTGCTCCCCTTCTTAGTCCCAGCTCTTGGTAGAAGATCTGACATCCGTGTCTATACCTCCCGGTCATTTTAAGTACTCGGTTAACTCTTCCATTTAGGTTTAAACTTTAAACCCTACGTAGATGGTAGGGCGTTAAGCTATCATTCCCGCGTGAAAACGAGAATTCACAGCGGGAGCGGAGAGTGCCCGGTCCTGCTAGCACCCCAGGTCTCAGAGCGACAGGGGCCTCGGGGGCATCTGGTTTGGCCTTCAGCCTTCTGCCTCGAGGCAGGCGAGGTGCCCAGGCCTGTGACTGCCTAAGTCTGCCCAGTCAGTACCTACTGAGGGAGCAATTTAGCCAATGCATATCAAGAATTTAAAAATAGTTTATATATAGCAACCCAATAACTTGATGTCTATGACATTCATCTAGAGAAATAAGCCAAATGGAGACAAAACTCCCTATGTAGGATATTAATCATATCATTGTTTATAATAGCAAAAATAGGATAGCACTCACATACCTAGTGATAGGGAAACAGTTAATTGTAATAATCCACATATAATAGAGTATTTTGTAGCCAATAAAATCAAGTTTTTGTGAGATCATAAGTAAAAAAAAACAGCAAATGAAACCATACAGTATGGTCCCCATTTGGATTTTTTTAAATTAGCATTAAAAATGAAAAGTTAGCCCAGCTGAGTGTCGACCCAGGAACCAAGAGGTCACCAGTCTGATTCCGCGTCAGGGCACATGCCCAGGTTGCTGGCCGGATCCCCAGCAGGGGCCGTGCGGGAGGCAGTCGGTCAGTGAGGTTTCTCTCCCATCGGTGTTTCTCTCTCTCTCCCTTCCTCTCTCTCTCAAATCAATACAAACATATTTTTTAAAAATGAAAGGTTAACCACGATCATCTCTGTGTAGTAAGAGTAGGAGTGACTTGATGTTCTTATATACGCCTCTTTGAATTTTCTAAACTTTTAATAATGATTTTGTAATAGGAGAAAAGTTTACATAAAAATGGTGACAACGACGTAAAAGCTAACATCTGTTGGGCGTTTCTTATGTGCCCGGCACCGTGGCAAGCACTTTGCCTGGATTATCTCATTTATGAATAATCCTGTCTTATAGGGATTCTCATTAATTGTTTTTTTGCAGATAAAGAAACTGATCAATGTTAATTTCAGAAATCAAATTAGGCAGCCTCGCCCAGCCGGGCATGGCTTAGAGGTTGAGCATCGACCTAGGATCCAGGCGATCGGGGTTCGATTCCTGGTCAGGGCACATGCCCGGGTTGCGGGCTGCAGCCGATCAATGACTCTCTTATCATTGATGTTTCTATCTCTCCCCCCCTTCCCTCTCTCTGAAATCAATAAAGATATATATATATTTTTTTAAAATTAGGCAGCCTCTCCCCAGAATTCACATTTGAAGAATTTTTAATTAATCACGAGAAACGCTCCCGATAATGAAATATTATGACAATCTTTTGTAATGCGCAGAGAGAAATAGTGACACCAAAATGCCAACATTATTATCTCTGGGGTAAGTTAGGTGACATTACAATATTTTTCCTTCTATTTATACTCTTTAATAACCACAGATCGCCGTAATGGTTCTGGACAATGATGAAATATGAAGTAATAGTATGGGTCAATTTGGAAAACCGACTGCTATGTGGAACATTTTAATTAGAAAATGTATTTTGAGTTCCAAAATATTGACCATAACAGCCAGCACCTTCATAGACAGCTGGCAGGCTGTGCCGTTTGAGTAAGCGCCTTGTCAGGCAATTCGAACCCTGGCCGAGTCATACTAAGGCCTAAAGCCGCCCTGCCTAGTATCCAGATTCTTTCCAAGACAACTAGATGAAGAAAGTCTGACTTCGGAGCATCTGAGAGAAGGAGAGCAAATTCCAGTCTCCCGGGTTCAGCCCAAAGATCCTTCCCCACGAAGGCCTCCGCTCCCCTGTGCGTTTTCTCTGGAGGGTTCGCTGGGTCAGGTGGGCCTCTCTTCTCCACTCGCCCCCTTCCCTTCCCCAGGGCTAACTTAGTCACAAGCCTCAGGGGACATCAGCATGGCCCCCCCTCCGTAAATAGAAGCTTGTGCCACTTCTAATTTGGCTTCTGGAGCCGGGAAAGCTCCTGGGAGCTCGGGCGCCTCCTCGGGGAAGCCGGGGCGCGCCCTCGTCCAAGCGCGAGGTCCGGCTTGGTTCGCAGAAGCACATCGCCACCTGGTGCAAGAGAAGAGCATTTCCACTCCCGCCTTCAGCGGGTTGAGTACAGCGCCACCTCTCTTGTAAGATGAGTCACATTTAACTTTCCCAGAGGTTTTGATCTATGGGCAACGCTGTGCTTGGGGGAGGAATGGAAGGAAACGCGGCTGGGCGCTGCTTCCCCCGGAAATTCCCCCGGACTCGAGCTGGACAGGAAGGGGAGCCGGGAGGAAACACAGGGTGGCTCGTGATCCGTTGCTGTTGCCCTCATTCTCGATGGCACTTGATTTTTTATTTACTTTTTGGTAACGTACATATGGTGATTCTCTTGCCAAAAGCTTCGCCTAATCCAGGCCCCTGGGCTCAGGTTCCCCAGGTGCTCATGTTAGCCGACCTTCCGGGTGGTGCTCTGGTTTGGGGATCTTGTTATGTTATCAAGAAATCACTGTCGCCCGGCCGGGCGTGGCTCAGCGGTTGAGCGTTGACCTGGGATCCAGGCGATCAGGGTTCGATTCCTGGTCAGGGCACATGCCCGGGTTGTGGGCTCAATCAATGACTCTCTCATCATTGATGTTTCTGTCTCTCTCCCTCTCTTTTCCTTTCTCTGAAATCAATAAAGATATATTTTTTTTAAAAAAAAGAAAAAAAAGAAATCACTGTCAAGATGGAAATCCACCAAGGACTGAAAACCCAGGGCGAAGGCTTCAGACTTACGACAGTCAAGCTGGGAAAGACTCGCAGCACCGGCCTTGCCCCGCGAGCGTGGCAGAGCAAACCCCAGAAAGGTGAGACTAAAAACAGAAGAGGCGTTTGGAATAAAAATTTTTTAAAAAGGCACAATCCATTGTGGGGCAAATGAGCACAGCAAATCTAAATATACTAATATTAATATTTATGCATCAAATTCTCACAGGAAAACAGACTGGGTTAAAATTCTGCCACATTCTATTGACAAAAGATAAACCCAAAGCATATGAATAAGGGAACAAAGTGAAATGCTGAATAAAGACATACCGGAAAAATATATAAAAGTCAGAATAGGGACTATCTGGAGGCAGGGTGAAGACGGAGGGGGCTTCGGGGGGGCTGGGCATGTTCTTTCCTTGACCTGAGCCCGTGGAGGTTGCACACACAAGGCGGGTAGACTCTGCTGCCGGGGTGTCGTTCTCCCATAAAAACGTGCTTAATCAGTCTAACAAAAGGTGTGCGAGATTGCTGTGTAAAAGTTTCTCAAGGACACTAAAGAATATTTAAATAATGGAGGTATATGCCATATTCATGGGCAGAAAAAGTCACTATCACAAAATGCAAATTCTCTCCGAGTTTTTCTATAGATTTATCGCAAGCCCGATTTAAAAAAAAAAAATCTTTAGGGGGTTTTCTGGGAAATGGGCAAAGCTGAATCTAAAATTTTTAGAGAAGACGGTGGGTCTAGAGTCACCAACACACTTCTGGAGAGGGTTAAGGTGGGAGAGAACTTACTGAACTTACTGAGATGTAAACTGATGGCGACAACCTGACCCGGGCCCGGGGCTGGACACACTCGCTGCCCGGGGCGCAGGGTGGAAAGCAGACGGGATCGCACATCTTGCTCAGAGGCAACATTTTCTGTTTGCATCCAATACGCGGAACTGGGGAGCTCCGAAATACAAAGTAGATGCTAATTTCATCATGCTCAACATGAATTATGGATTAAAAACTCACGTGTGAAAAGCAACACTTTAAAATGTTCTGAAGAAAGTATCTTTATAACTTGGGAGTAGGGAAGGGTGCAGCTGGCCCAGGTGCCCCGGCCCCGCTCCCAGCTCTAGGGCTCACTAGCTGGACGAGCCGGGACAGGCGGCCCCCTGTTCTGGAGTTTCTGCATCTGGGGAGAAAGGTAATCCCAGTGCCACCGCCTCGGGTGGCCGAGGAGACTGCGGGAGTAACAGGCCTTACGTGCTCAAGGCGCTGCCTAACGCTCATTGAGTACTATTAGGTTTTCCTTGTTATTTTTATAAGTTGTTGTGCAAGGAGCAGGCCTCCTCGACGTGTCAGACCCACGCCTCACGGAGTTTAGAAACCTTAGTAATTAAAAGAAGAAAAGGGTATTCCATTCGGAGGGCAGCCAAGAAGAAAAGCATCGTAAAAACTGAAAGGTAAGTTCTGAGTTCATGATCCAGTCAAAAAACCCACCAAAATATGTCAGTGAGTGGAATTACTCTACTGATCACTTCAGTTAATTATGTCATCCCCTACCTACCCCTAAACCGTCCCCAAGAAGAACGAGCGCCCCGGGGAGTGCCCGTCTCTCTCCGCTCTGCGCCCACCTCCCGACAGGCGCGGGCACCACAGGCCTTCAGCAGGAATCAGCCGCCCTGATGCCACAGGAGCGGGCGGGGTGACGCGCTCCTGGGCCGGGGGCACACTTTCTAGTAAGATGCCAGGCAATCAGAAACATACCAGAGAGCCTTGCAGTGAGCCTCCCTTTATGCTTGTCTCGTGCAACATGCATTTATGATGTCTTAGTGTTTTTTTTAAATAGTTCTTTAATTCCATAGTTTACTTCGGGGTTTTCAAACATTGAAATTATGACTCACCTGCAAAACAAAAGGCAGATACTACGTTTTGTGGTGTTTCTGCAGTCACTTTACGATTACGCCATGCTTTTTATTAGAAATGTGTTCCTTTTATCCTAATCGTATCAACCCGTTTAACACATTTGCAGCATGTCCTGTCTTTGCAAAGTGGTATTTAAAATGCTAAAGAATTGATTTTTAAAAAATATTCTGTGAATCCTGACCCCAAATTTCATTTTTAACTAACCAAATAGCAACATCCCTTTGTCACCTAAAGCTAGTAGCATTCCATGAGTTTGTAAAAATACTATTTTATGCAAATCACACATGTGGTAGTTTAGTGATCTGAAATGCCCAGGCTTTGCTATTTCCTCCCCTGTGAACTTTAAGGGTTTAGAACAGATCTGAAGGCTCCGCGTTAGGAGGGATGGGTCAGAATTAGGGTGAGGTGGAGCAGGAGTGCACTTGGCCCGTCTTGCCATCCTCTTGACTAGCTGGGCCCCGTCACCAACACAAGCAGCTGGTTTTTGTTTCTGGTTTCATCACAGCAGTGTGTGTCTGGCTTGTCCAAAATTAATTTTATTGCTTCATGGGTAGCAGCCCTAACAGACACTGGTTTTTGGTCGGTCGTCAGGGGCTAACGCGAGGGTGAGCCTCCCTCTGACAGCTGAACCAGGGCAAACCTTCGCGCCCCAGGGTCTAGGGCCTGACTCTGCGAGAGCCCGGTGTCGCCAGCAGGGGGAGCCCTTGGCCAGAAACCCTGGGCCGGGGGAGGGATGGGGAAGGCTGGGGCCCAGCTCCAAACACTTAGAGCAGAGTCTGAGCAGATGCCCGTGGGCCACACCGTCTGGCAAATATCAGGACATGGGCGCTGCCAGATGAGGCACCAGACTAACTGGAGATGGGGGCACGAGTGAGGAGAGACGCTGCTGAGTCAGAGCGGCCCTCCTCGCCGGTTCCACGGGCACCCTCTGCGGGGTGGCAGCCCAGGCTTCACTGCACCCTCACAGTCCTCCAGGCCACGGCCCTCTGCACCCAGCTGGCTGATGCCCCCGAGGGCACCACAGTGCGGATGCCAGCACCTGCCTGCAGCAGGCCGCCAGCGGGTCCCCAGCTGTGCTCACGGCACAGGCTGGGTGGGGATTCGGGAGCTAGGCCCAGGGGTTCCCTAATCCCTGGCTCTCCACCAGTGATCATCCCCAGGATCTCTATGGGATATACTTAAATATACCCATTCCCTCCCGCTGGCTGTTCAAAGACCTGGGCCAAGTTATCTCCCAGCTCTCCTGAGAGTCCCCTCCCGCTTGGGCAGGTATTTTGGAAGCTAAGCTCTTTGCACAAAGCTAGCGAGCTAATAGCTGCCCATTCCCTTCTCCCTCCTCCCCCCTCCCCCATCCCTCATGAGCTGTGCCCCCCACACCACCACCCAGGCGGTCAGATGCCCAGCACGTTCATACATCAGTCGCCTAAGACTCTGGGTAGCATGAGCTGGTTCCTCAAACATGATCAAGTCCAAATTTACTGAAAAAAACAGTTTTGGTGCCTCAGAGTTACATCAGACCCTGAGCCACGACAACCTTCTAAACGACCAGCCACCCACTTCTGCGGCATCTCTGAAATACGTCTCCAGATCCACGGCATGAAGGGTTTCACGGCGTAATATTCCAGTTCTGAGTCTGGGAGTTGGAGGTCTGGATTTAAACCCCACCTCTGGCCGTGTAACTCAGCTTCATTCCTGCCTGAGTCTCGGGCTCCCAATGGTTGAAAGCAGGGGTGGAAAGGGGTCACCTGTCCCTCCCTTCCTGCTGGGACATTCTAGGTATCCAAGCTCGCTTTCTGCTCCTACGCCTGTGCTATTCCCACTATCATCGCCCCTTGTGGCTTCCTGATTCCAAATGTGTGTTTCTCGCGCCCAATGCGGGGAGGCTGACGTGGGGACTATAGCTGCCAGCATACGTCAGGTGGTAGTGCCACGTGAAAGGTGGCACACGCGCACACAAGGCCTCAAATACCCTTTCTCTAGCTCCACCCTGGTGCTTGTACCTTTTCTCTGCCAGGCCAGAAGCAGAGAAGATGGAAAGAAGACTGCACCTTCGCCCGTCCACCTGCAATCCTCCAACTCTCACTTTCCGGGGGGATCTGGGTGACTGAGTCACTAAGTCTCTCAGTCGGGGGCTCCTATGCAGTCTCTGCAGCCCACTCTTCTGGCTTCCCCAGCCTTTCTAATGAATAGCTAATTAGCATGGAAAAGGTGGTCTTTAGCGAAACAGACCTTTCCGAAGTTCTTAAACAGCCATGCAAAAATTATAAAGGGGATTCAAGATCCTAGGTCAGAGGTCAGCAAGCTTCTTCTGGAACAGCCAGGGAGCAAATGGCTTATGGTCTCTGTTGAAATGCCACGTCTCTCCTCATAGTTTGACTGCAGTTATAGGCAATATGTGAACAAATAGGTGTGCCTGTATTCTAATAAAACTTTATTTGTGGACACTAGAGTGTGAATTTCATGTAATTGTCATGTATTAGGCCCAAGGCATCCCTCAGACTCTCCAAGCGAGGGGCCCAGGGCCCAGACTGGCCTTGCAGGGTTTGGCCACGCTGAGCTCTCCGAGGACAGGCTCGGCTATGGTTGGATTATAGGATGGTTTACCATATCACATGCGTCCTTGGGGGTGCTTCGCATCTGAGGGGGCTGAAAAAAGGATTACTCTGGCATTTCAGCAGTTAACCTGGATGCACAAGGACAAAAAACAGGGCTTGCTTAAGGCAAAGATAACCTTTGATTAAAGAAGTTAGGCGGGCCCTGGCCAGTGTGGTTAGGTGTGGGGTTGGTCCCCCCATTGCATGGATATTTCTCTCTCTCTCTCCTTTCCTCTCCCTCTAATAAAACTTTTTTTTTAAAAAGTTCGGTGAGTGCTCTCTGGAGCACACCCATGCCTTTCTTCCCTCCCAGGTGCGCATCTTTGCTTTTCTCTCCTAAACGCTAAAGGTCCCGGTGAGACTGGCCCTGACTCCAAGGCCCCCTTTTCTCTGACTTTTACTTCTCAGTGCATATACACAGCCCAGCGGCAGGCTTGTTTCTGATAACGCGGCCAGCCGAGGCTCTCTCCTACTGCTTCTACCCGAAGCTTACCCTTTGTCTCACTGTCCCCAGCTTTAATAAATGTACTCGCAAAATAAATAAAAAAATAAATAAATAAAAGTTACATGCCTGGGCAGTAACTGTCTGCCCACCTCGGCCATGGGTTAGGGGTCTGTGGTCAGTTCACCCTGGGACATTATTTTTAAGCCTATTTTCCCACTGATTTTTGAAAAGTGGGAGGGAGGGAGGGGGGAGGGGAGAGAGAGAAAGGTCACCCACTAGCTGCCTCTGGAGCTCTGCAGCCAGGTACACCTGCCCTTGGCCGGGGTCGAACCCACAACCCTCTGTCCAGGGCCGCGCTCTGAGCCCCGAGAAGGGGCCAGGGCCGCGCGGGCCGTCCCGCTGCCGGTTTAACACGGAGCCTGTCCCTTCGTGGGGGGCCTGGGGGGGGATGGTGGCGTGTGGATGACTGGCCAGGGGTCAGGGAGCCTGGGCAGGGCTCTGCAGGCCTTGGGGGGCGGGGATCGTCGGTGAAGGGCCCGCGAGTGAGGATGTCAGGGCACCGGGGTTCCCCAGGGCGCACGGAGGATTGGGGGTGTCCTTCTTCCAGGTGGGAATCCGGCCTAGGAACTGCTCTGAGTGCCCGCGTGACCACGCTGGGAGGGGCCGCGGCGCAGTGCGTCCCTAGGGCCACCTTCCAGGGCGCGTTCCCCTTTCAGGGTCAAGGCCAAGCGCACCCCAGCTCCTCGAGCACCGCGCGCGGCCGCGCAGGCGAATGGAAGCGCACGGACCCCGCCTCTCCGCCGCGCGGGCGCGCAGACCCACCAGGGGGCGCCCTTAGCAGCCGCCGCCCTCAGCTGCGCAGGCGCACTGGGCCCCGCCGGCGGCACGCAGGGAGGCGGGGAGCGCGGTCGCAGAGGGTGGGCCTCCGGGCGAGGGGCGGGGCGCGCTGGGGCCCGCGGCTGCGCACTCGTTGAAGCGCCCGCCCCGCCCACTTCCGGCGCAGGTCTTCCGGGTCGAGGCTGCGAGGCTGACGACGGACCCGCCGACCGGCTGCGCCGCAGCGCCATGGGGTCCGGCGGGGCTTGCGGGCCGACCGGGCGCTGGGGGCTGCCCCTCGGCGGCGCCGCGCTGCTCCTGCTGCTCCTCCCGGCGGCCGCGGGGCAGGCTTCGCCCGGAACGGGTGAGCGCGGCGGCGGGGGCTCGGGCCCTGAGGCGGGCGGGGCGGGGGCGCGGGGCCCGGCGGGGCCCGTGGGGAGAGGGCGCGCTGGGTCGTGGGGTCCGAGCCGCGCGGGGCCGCGGTCTGCGGGGGCGACAGAGAGGGGCCACCCGGGCGTCGGGCCCGGGGTCGTAGCCGCAGCTGGGGCCCCTGCAGGGGGCGGGTCGCCCTTCGTCCCGCTTCAGCCGCTGCGGCGGCCCCGCGGGGCTGTGCGAGGTGGTCCCGGTCCGCGGGGGTCCCGGGAGCCCGCAGGGGCGCCCCGGCCTGCGCGCCGTCCGCTCGCTTAGCCTCCCGCGACCCCCGCCCCCGCCCTCGGCCGCGCTCCCGGGGCTCGGCTCGGAGGCGGGGTTGCGTCGCTGCACCCGAAGAACCCGCCCGGGCCGCGCAGCCAGTCGGTCGCGGCGGGTGTCCCGGGGCCAGGCCCTCGAGGGTCGGCCGGGCTGAGCCGGCGTCGCGGGGGCCGGGGGCGGGGGAGGGAAAGCCGGGGCCGCAGCGCCCCCGCTCCGAGCCCGGCGGCTCCCGCCCGGCCCCAGGGCTGCGCCGGGCCCTCCTCGCCGGTTCCTGCGCCAGTTCCAGCCCCCGCGGTGCCGGGCGCGGCCACCAGGCGGTGACCCGAGTTCCCTTCTGCTGGGGGAGCGGAGTCTCCGGGGAGGCTGCCGGGAAACCAGCCCTCAGTTCGGGGGGTGTTGGGGGGAAGCTCAGGACCTGAGGGCCTCCGGGGGGCGAGGCGAGGCGGGGCGGCCTGCCGCTGGGGGCGCCTCGGGAGGGCGGCGAGGGGGCAGCCGGGCCCGTGGGGAAGGGGGGGCGTGGGCGGGGCCTGGATGCCGACCTGTGTCAGGAAAGTCAGGCTGGCCGCCGTGGGCACGGTGCCCGTGAGGCCCCTGGTGGTGGGAAAGGGGCCGGGGCCGGCTTCTTCTCTCTGCTTTCAAGACCTTTACAAGTAGAAGTGACCCGGCCCGCCCGGGGCCAGTGGTTTTCTCAGCAACCCGTCCTGCACAGCAGACGCCTCTCCTCTGTATATTCAGGCAGTTTCTTCAGCCTCCTTCCACGCGCAATTCTGGGCGTGTCTGCGCCGCTCGTTCACGGAGCGCTCCGGCTGCACACGGTGGAGGGAACTTTTGGCCTCAGTTGAGTTCTCAGCAGAAACGGGATGAGTACTTTTTAGCAAACGGAGTGGGTGTCTGCCCAAAGAATCTGTGATGGCACGAGAATCTCTCGGTGGCTGAGGGTGCGGTCAGGAAATACCCTGAAGTGTTCAGGAATTAAACTAGAGCTGTCGGTGTTTTGGGTAAAAAGCAGCTCGGTTCTAGCCCATGTGCACTTACTGTCAGTCCAGTTGGAAGCCGTTCTCATCTGCTTTAGCTCATAGTAATCCCATTCTTTGACTCCTAGATATGCCCTAAGTCCTGGCTTGGTGGTGGGTGAACTGTTGTTTCTCTCATCAGCAACACCTTCAGATGGGAGGAGTGGTGTCATGGTGTTATGGGGTTCGCTGCCCAGGTCCCCTTGGCAAGGTCTGCATTCATCTTTTAATTGGAGAGGGGGCACTGTAACAGCACTGAGGTCCCCCCTTCCCACAGTATTTACTTAGTATGAGGTTTCTACTGCTTGTCCTGCAGTAGAAATGTGAGTACACTATTTAAAACATTGTGTCTTCCTTGTAGGGGTGTTAGTTGGTGTTCTCCAGTGAAGCAGAGGTAGCAAAAGTTGTTAGGAGGGATTGGTTCACATGATTATGGAGGCTGAGAAGTCCCAGTATCTGCCCTCTCCAGGCTGGAGGCCCAGGGAGGCGGGTAGTGTAGCTCCAGTCCAGATCAGAGGGCCTGAGAGCTGGGGAGCTAGTAGTGTACATTGCAGCCCAGTCTGGAGGCCCAGGAACAAGGGGCACTGATATCCCAGGGCAAGAGAAGATAGAAGTCCCAGCTCAAGCTAGAAGAGAGCAGATTTACACTCGTCTGCTTATTAGTTCTTTTGGGCCCCTCGACAGACTGGATGGGGGCAGGAGGGCATCTGCTTTCTCCAGTCTACTGATTCAGATGCTAATCTCTTCTGAAACACTCTCATAGACAACACCCCAAAGTAGGGTTTTACTAGCCCTCTGGGCAATCGTTAGCCCAAAGTGATACATAAGATTAACTTTCCCAGGCGTGTGAATTCTATGCATACATCACACTCATCCCAAACCAACAATTTCTACTCTCTCCTTGTGTGCTCTGTGGGAGGGAGCTGTGAGAAACCCACCAGGCATTGAAGATCCGAGAACAGTTTCATTACATTGAAGAAACCTTCCTGTGCTTTGGACCCACTTGTGTTATGAGTAGGGTTAGACTCCATCCTAGAGTTTTATCTGTACATCTCAGGGAGAGACAACACCTCAAAGGACCTCAGGCTGGTGTCCTAAACAGGGTTCCAAAGGAGCTACTTGGAGCCACGCGGCTGCTCCTGATAGTGGCAGCTGAATTTGCAGAGGTCTGCAGCCCTCCTTCCCACTGCCTACCAAGAACAGGCTTTTTCAGCTGAGGGCGCAGGTGTTCCCATGTGTACATGTGGTCCGTGGTCTTATGTACTACAGTCTTTACTCTTCTACAGGGATAAGAACTTGACCAGGGCTTTTTTGTCTAAGTGGATTTTCTACCCTCATTTCTCACAGGAAATGGACACTGCGGGCTCTGTCATGTGCAGTATGGGCACAATGCCGAACAAGGGGCGTGTTCAGCTATAGCCCTTTGGCCTATTGTGTGACGTACACACTATAAATAATTTACTTATTTGTTTCCTTATTTTTAAAGAACATCTCTTTGCACACACTACTGTATGTCTTTTGTACTTAATCAGTTGACTCATCTGAGAACTGGAAAGTGGGTCATGGGTTAGTGTATCCTACAGAATAACTTTTTTTTGTCTTTTAATTTCCAAAGTGAGTGAGAGTTAAGGTTCCCTAATAGTTAATAAATAGAACCTGAGTTGAAGGTTTTCAGCCCTAATTTCAGAAGTCAGGCAGGACATTCACATTCAGCAGTAGACTTGAGAAGCAGGGCCCTTTCTTTTTTCTTTCTCTGGCTTTGAGCACCTGGTTTTCTGTATCCCGTGATGGGATGAGATACAGTGAGTGACCCCTCACAGAAGGAAAACTCCCCATCTTTGAAGCAGTAGCAAGTGGTTAATATATTGTCCTTTCTTACTATGAGAGAGGATGAGGTGTTTTCGAGGGAGAAGAGAGTGACCTTTCCCACTTCCCAGCTCTGAGCTTGTGTAACGCTGATGTTTCTGCCTGTGTTGAAAACCTGCCCTGTTCCCTGCTGCGATGTTGCTGGAGAAGGGCTGGGCAGCTTCCTTGGCCTCCACCTCCCGTGCTTCTTTGTTGAGTCATGCTGGCCCCTAATCAGAGGCCCTGGGGTGGACACAGTTTATAGTGTGTGCTTTGGAGCATAGTTCTTCTAGTTCACCCAAGACCAGTTCACAAAGACTTTAAAAATGGAAATCCCCATGAAAAAATTCCTGTACCGCACTACCCCTGCTCCCTGTTTCCGCTCTGTTAAGATTGATGAGGAGGAAGTGTGTCCTTGCAGAAGTTTTCAAAGAAGATGTGAGAGTGGGTGTGTTAGGTGGTTCACAGGTTCCCACCATACTGCCTCTGCCCAACACTTTTTTTTGGGGGGGGTTGTCCCTTAACTAACTCCTCTTATTTTTTTAAGTATATTTTTATTGTTGACAGTATTACAGATGTCCCCCATTTCCCCCGCTTACCTCTTTCCCCTGCCTAACTGTATTTAGAAAGTCTCAGAGCCACGGAGAAGCTGAAATACCTAGAACAATGAATTCTGAATCCCTTCTGTGCCCACAGCGATGGCCACGCCCTCTCCCTTTCTGCTTGGTAGTTTAACCAAACATTTGAGAGTAAGTTGTGATGCGGCCCTTTACCCCTGAATTCTCGATTGTGTCTCCTGAGAACGAGGACATTCTTTTACATAACACGAATATAATGACCAAAATCTGGACAATTACCAGTGATAATGATACTTGAATACTTGATTTAACATACGCTGTTCTTACAAAATGCCACTGTCACCCTGCCTCTCTTAGCAGTACTTTGAGAAATGGAGGCAAATGGGGGTCTTCCGTTTTCTTCACCTTCCCAGGCCTAAATCAAATCTGTTGTTCTGAGTACTTAAAGTAGTTTAACAATCAGCTTCAACATAAGCCCAGTAGCACACCATTAGAGACGCTGAAAAGAGTACTATTTAGTAATAATTGCTGCAGAATAATACGCGAAAAGAATTTTGATTTCACTTGAAATAAAATAGTATTTTATGTAAAGGAATGGAATGTAGAAAAACTACACTATTAAATAGAGGAATCAACTGTTTTAGAGGAAGTCCCACTTAGCAAGTACGGTGAATAAAAATTGTAACCTGAAGCTAAGCTCTCTTCCCCTGCATTTTATTATGAAACTCTTCGTGCAGCGGAGCTGCAAGAGCAGCCTCATGCGCACTGGGACACCTGGCCACGCTTATCCAGCAGGTTGTCTGTGCCGCCTCCGTCCTGGGCCCCCCTATCCTGTGCTGAAGGCATCTTGAAGGAAGGTGCAGGCTTCGTGCCCCTCCCCCCAGTACTTCACTGTGTCATTACAGTTTAGCATTTCTTTTCTTGAGATAAACTTTAGGTAACAGTGAAATGCAGGAACGTAAGTATACAGTTGGATGAGCTATGAGATCTGCTAACCTGAAAATAAAAGGCCTTTCAAAGTGAGAGGCAGCAAGCATTTATCTGAGGTCAGTAAGAGTAGTTATTCTGGATGTGCTAATTTAGGCAGAAGCCCAAGTCGTGTTCCCTACAGGAGACAGAAGCATTGGGTATTGATGAGGAGGGGAAGGGGAACAGTTACATCAGTAGGAGGAAGGCATCGTTATTGGTGCAGATAACATAATATAGTGACGTTAATTCTAAGCAGTTTTTAACTTTCAGTCCAGTACTCATAGTACCTGCATTCTTGTCATCTTTACAAATAGTTTTTTGAGACACAAGGTTGCTCAGGCGCAGTCCAAAGCTTATTTTGTCCTTTTCTGACATTCCAAAGATTTGGGAGGGAAAACATGCGAGACGGTTCGTCTGGCATGGCAGCTCCGGCTCCATTTTCAACTGCTCCGTTTAGATGATTGTTTACAGATCCATCCACGTTTTATGTATATAGCATACATGAACATCTTGGCTGTTTTCAGCTTTTGGCGTATTAAAAAGTTGCAATGAACACTCCTATACAAGTCTTCCTGTGGACATTTGCTCCAACTTTTCCTGGGTACAATACCCAAGCATGGAATTGCTGAGTCACAAGGCAGGCACATATGTTTGTTTTGTGAGGAAGTGCCAGATCTACGTTCAGCAAAACTGTACGCGAGTCCCCATTTGCTCTGTAGCCTTGCCCATGTATATTATTATCAGTCTTTTTAATTTTAGCCATTCTGGTGGGTGTGGAGGGGAATCTTATCATGACTTTAAGTAGCGATTCCTGGTGATTAATGAGTTTGTGCAGAGCTCTTTTCAAAGCGGGTGTTTTAAGGGATAGGCTGGGGTAGGTAATAGCTGCCTGATAGCGTATGGGAAATGTTTCCTTCATATACACGTTCTCAGTGTGGGGTTTACCCCTCCCTGAAGCAGCAGTGCTGGGAGAGTCCCAGGTGCTGCTGCTCATTACAGCCAGCTTCTCCCGTATGCCCAGAGCATGTCCTCATCTGAGGGGCTGGGGGCTGGCCAGGCCCGAAACCCTGGCTTTAGTCATGTGGGCCTGGCATTGCTGTGGCCTTTGTTTCCACAGAGAGTGTCTACGGCTGAGCTGGTGGCCCCAGCTGGCTAGTGGTCCGTGGTACCTGACCCCGTGGTTCTCCTGAGGGTATGCTGAGTCGTGTTTCCCGGAAGACCCCCGTGGGTACAATCGTGTGCTGCTTTCGTGTACCTCTTGGTTCAGCGGGGCTCGGTAACCACTCTGTCCCTGGAGGCTTGGTGGCCGGAAAGGACCCTGAGCATCACTCACTAGCACCCTGCCTGCCTTCCTGACTGATACGCATGATTCTCAGTGATTTGTTGTTGTTTTTTCCCCCCACAGCTTGTTCCGAGAACACAAACAGGACCTGCCAAGAATGCCTGAAAAATGTCTCTGTAAGTAGCATGTGGGCCAGCACGTGACTGAAAGCAGCCCACTTTCTCCAACGGGGGGTCCCTGGTGTGGGTTAAGGGTTTTGCTGTTGGGGATGTGGGGTATTGTCATGACAGTTATTAAATATTTTAGCCTTTCTCAGGTATCTCAAGCGATCGTCCCGTGATGGCTACAGATACCACCTGAGCATCACTAATGGGCATATTTAACTCCTGAAACAGGTGTGGGGTTATAAAAGGTGTACGCCAGGCCTGTGGTTGGGAGCCTGTGTGGGCTGGTGGGGAAACCTCAGACCTCCCGGAGGTGGCAGTAGACGGTGAGCAACATTGCTCAGGGTGGGGGCTCCGGGGACAGAAGAACAGATGGGTCGAGTTGTGGGCTGAGGGGTCATATTTACTTGTAATCAACAACTGTGACTAGGGCCTCGTGTTGGTGTCGTTAGACCTTGGAGGCCTGTTGGGGACAGGGGTTATGACTCCATCTTGCAGATGGGCCGTGGAGACATGGCGGGAGGGCCCAGAGCCCTTTTCATCCACCACTGTGCTCAGTGCTGGGGTCACGTACATGGGCCGTCTCCAGACCTCTAGCCAGAGTCCTAGCTCTGTTTCCCGGGCCTTCAGCAGGGTCAGGGAGGTGCTTCTCTCTCAGCTCTTCACACAGGAATGGAGAAGAGAAGCAAGAGCCAGGAGAGAGACAGGTGTCAGATCAGTGAGGGACTTAGGGGGCTCTTGTCCAGTGGGGTCAGACTGTCCATAGCTCACTAGTCACAAAGTGAGCCTCACATTCGGGATGTTCCAGTGTCTGTAGTTCTTATAAGCCCCTGTGTGACCTTAAGCAAGAGGGTAGCTGCTCTGGAGTGCAGGCCCAAGGCTCATGGGGGTCACCTCCAGAGGGGCCATCCTGGGATCTAACACGTAGGTGTTTGCAGCCAGCCATTGGGGAGAAGTAGAGAGTCACATGTGATGCTGGGGAAACGTCCCACCATATCCGGCTCATCACTGGACTTGTGGGAATAGCACTGCTTTATTAGGGTCCTATTGCCACTCCTGAGGCATTGACTTCCGGACAGCACCTGATCCAGCAGCCTGTGAGTGTCTGGCTCTGTGTCACTGCAATACTGTGTGGTGAGCACTGAGAACCTGAGAGAAGCTGATGGGGAGGGGTGGCTAGGAGAGAAAACCACCTTTGTGGGGCCTTGGCCTGGGGCTCTGGAGAGGCTGCCTCCCCCTTCTAGCCAGGTGTCTGCGTGTGTTGGAACTACAAAGCCTTTGTTTCTCTCTCTCCCTGGCAGTGGGGTTGAATGGCACGGGGCAGGCCAGGAAAGATATATCAGACGATTTCCACTTCAAAATGTGGGCTGTGTTTTTACAAAAACATGGCTGTGGCCCTAGGCAGTTTGGTTCAGTGGTTAAAGCGTCAGCCTGCAGAAGGGAGGGTCCCAAGTTTGATTCCAGCCAAGGGCACGTACCTCTGTTGCAGGCTTGATCCCCGGCCCTGATCACGGCCAGTGTGGGAGGCAACCAATCATGTGTCTCTCTCACATCGATGTTTCTCTCTCTCTCTCTATTTCTCTCTCTCTGAAAAGCAATGGTGTGGGGGGAAAAAACATGGCTGTGTCTTGGGTCCCCCACACACCTGTGGATGCTAGACCTTGCCTCTGCCAATTAAACTGGGAAATTAGACATTTAAAACTTAAGCTGTTTGAAAATGGAAGATTTACCAAAAATTTTTAAGCCAGAACAAAACCACTAAAATGCAAGATATTCTCAAACAGCCAAAATAAAAAGGGGTTTTTCCTGCTGTTCATTAACTGTGCTCAACCATTTTAAACACAACACACTAAAGTGGGTGTTATGTAAAGACGCCTGGGTTAGCCCATGCTTTGTTTTAATATTTTTTGTGGTAGACTTTCATCCTAACCTGGGACAAAAAAAATACCATGATTTTCTATCCTATTAAAATCTCAAAGTCAGCTCGGCTCAGCGGTTGAGCGTTGACCTAGGATCCAGGAGATTACTATTTGATTCCCGGTCGGGGCACATGCCCAGGTTGTGGGCTCGATCCCCAGTCGGGTGTGCAGCAGGCAGCCTATCAGTGACAACTCTCTCATCATTGATATTTTTTCAACTTTCTCTCCCTCTCCCTTCCTCTCTCTAAAACTGATAAAGATATATTTAAAAAAAAAAAAAATCTCGAAAAAAAATGCCATAAAACTATTACCTTCAAGATCTAAAATAACAAGCCAAGTCCTGACCTGCACAGGCACTCTCTGCAGCCTGAGCTGCACTTCCTTTGTTGCCAGTGGCTGCAGTGCCAGCTCCAGGCCCTCCTGCACACTGGGGTGAAGGGTGAAGGCACTGTCCCTTCCCCCAGACCACCTCTCCCCAGCACTGTTAGGGTCCCTGGAACATCTGAGGTTCCAGTAGGTGCCTTTGAGCCTCAGTTGCACTATCTTCAAGATGTCCGGCTGGTTCGTTGGCGTTTACGTTGAATTTCTAACATCTGATGTTTATCTCTCTCAGTGTCTTTGGTGCAACACTGATAAGACGTGCATGGACTATCCAGTGTCAAAAATCTTACCGCCTGCTTCTCTTTGTAAGCTGAGCTCTGCACGCTGGGGCGTTTGCTGGGGTAAGTGGTCATTTTCAAAATTGGCTTCTTACAAAATCAGTACAGGTTTTGAAAAATCTGGTTGTGCTCATTAACATAAGCTGCCAGCAAACATACACCCATTAGTTCTTTGATGCTCCCAGCGGGAAATCGGGAAGCCAGTGACAGCTTGTGGTGTCTCAAAGCAACTGGAGGGTCCTTGGGGTTCTGGAGGCCCACCTTCAGGCCATGCCTTGGCTTGGCAGGGTCTCCACACCCTTGGGTGGGGGTAGGCGGGTGAATTGAAAGCTACTTTTTGAATGGCTCACTACCTTGTGTCTTGGTGGTGTTCGTGGGCTGCCTTGACACCTGCAGTTCCTGTAGCGGCTCCAACTTCCCAAGTAAGGAATCCCTGCTCAGCGTGGGCATGTCCCCACCTTTTCTCGTGTGTCCCTTTGCGTGTGGTTGTTGTAGGTTTTTTTTTTATTGGATATTAGTCCTGTGTGAGAATCAGATTGTTTTCTAGTTTGCTTATTTACTTGTTTATGTACTTATGTATTTTTTAGAAAGGGAGGGGTGAGGGGAGCATCAGTGTGAGAGAGGCACATGGTTCTGCTGACTCCTGTACGCGCCCTGACTGGGGATTGAATCCAAAGCCCAGGCACGTGCCCCGACCGGGAATCAAACCCACGACCTTCTGATGCACGAGACGGTGCTACAGCCAGCTGAGCCACACCGTCCAGGGCTCTAGCTTGCTTTTAAATTAGGTCGTGGTGTGTGTTGCTACACGAAACTCATTTTTATGTAGTTGGGTTTATTAGTCCTTTCTTTTATGGCTTCAGGTTTGAGGTCATACAGAGATCATGGCCTTCTTTTATTATTTTTTTAAAAATTCATTTTAGCAAGAGAGGAAGGGAGAGAGAAATGTCTGTCGGTTGCCTCTAGTACGGGCCCCACGGGGGATCAAACCCAAAACCTGGGCATGTGCCCTGACCAGGAATCGAACTGGCGACTTGGTGCACTGGATGCAGTCGACCAACTGAGTCACCTTCTTAGGCTGCTAAAGGAGTTGTTTCCTCCTGAGGGGACTTTGCTGCCTCACTTTGTGTGTCAGCAGCTTATTTCCTGTGTGTCTTCTAATTGATTTCCATCTTAGAATCCATCCACCTCCATTGGAAATACTTGTGTTGTTGAGACCCCAGGAAATCCAGGAGTGTGTGTGCGCATGCGCGTGGGCACGGTGGCCAGCGTACCCTTGTCATACTCATGGCTGCCCGTCCTCTCTGCTCTCCTCCTACCAGAAAGGCTTCGCTCGCCCCTGCCCTCTGCTTCCGTCTTGTTGGCCGCCTTCATGGAACCTGTCCTTGCTCACTGTTCCACAGAGACCACTCCTGGACTAGGGGACCCTGGTGTGTTGGGCATGACCTGTTTAAGTTGAAGCTTAACTTCTAACGGGGTACACACATGTTAATTCTCTCTCTGTAGGCTGTAGTCTACAACATAAACACACGTATACGTCTGTTCGGTAAACATTTACATGGTACATAGGTGATTCCCCCCTCAGCAAAATATACAGCCCATTTCCTGCACTCACAGCTGTTACTCTCAGGACCCCGTGGATAGCTGCTGGACTGACCTGCCATCGGCACAGGTTAGTGCGGCCTGTCCCTGCCCTTCACATACAGGAAATTCTGAACTGCCTTATCTGACTTCATTCAGTAGTTTGTGTGTCTGAGGCCCTTCCTTGTGTGTTATGGTGCCAGTTTGTCTCTCGCTTTGGGCAGTGTTCACAGGTGTCCCTCTATTCTGCTGCTGAAGGCCATTTGGGCTGTTTCCAGCTACTGTGGACAATCTTGTGTTGAATGGGTGGCAGCTCCCGCCACAGGGTAATACGCAGGCTTGGAATTGCTGCCTTACCGCATGCACTGTGCTCAGCCTTAGTAGGTCTGCTAGCGTTTCCCCAGAGTGGTGCACCAGCTCATGCTCCTCCAAGCAGCGCTGGGCTTCCAGGTCCAGTTCCTGCCAGCATGACCACTCAAGTCATCCTCGCAGTAGTGCCATCTGGCGGATGTGAGTGGCATCTCACTGTGTGGTTTTAATGTGCAGTTCCCTGAAGGCTGATGATGTGTTGAGCTCCTTTCCAGGTGGTGGGCAGCTTTGATAATTCTCTTGTGAAATGAAAGTCCCTCCCAAGAGCTTACAGATGAGTTCCACAGCAGTTTATTCATCAACCTTGGTCACAGCCCTGGGAGAGGGGATACGGGAATGAGCTGCGGGCTGTGGGAGGAGGTTTTGCTGGAACAAGAGGGCGTGGTGCCTGGGGCTGAGAGAAGACGTAATTGATTGGTTGAGCAATTCCAAGGGATGACAGGGAAATGACACCTGCCACTTGGGAATAAGCAGGAACTGCACCTGGTTCCCACAGTAAGGACAAGCAGGGTTATTTGGCTGGGGCCTTACCTGTGGGAGGAGATGGGATGGGGAACTTGTTGGCCACTCAAGGCCCTCCTGGTTTCACCAGATGTCAGGGCACACTTAACACTAATGTCAGGCCTTATACCACAGGTGCTTCCCGCAACCACCACCCCGCCGCACCTCACCAGAGGATACGTTTATTGATTTTGGAGAGAGAGAAACATCCATCGGCTGCCTCCCACATGGGCCTGGACTGGGGATTAAACCCACAACCCAGACATGTACCCTGACCAGGAGTCAAACCTGCCACCTTTTGGCGTACGGGCCGATGCTCCAACTAACTGAGCCACCCGGCCAGGGCCACCACGGTGCTTTTTCTTAAAATTTAGAATCCTTTTACCCAGTTTAGGCAAAAATGTTTTGGGGTCTTAATTGTAATGATCTTAAAAATATAAGGTGTCCCCAAAAATGTATACACACTTTGATTATAAAAGTCAGTGTTTATTAACATACAGTTCATTTTCAAAATTTGAAAGAATCTACAGAAATGAGTACTTTTTTTGTCAATGCCTGTTTCCAAATTGATGACCGTTCTGGTCCAGGCCCTGCTGATAACGCGAAGTAATGGAGTCACAAACATCAAGAATCATTTCACTCGGTATTTGTGCACCCTCAACGCGTCAACCGAGGCTGGTATTGTACCGTAAACTTTATCTTTTGTGTGTCCCCATAAAAAAGTCTAGTCGCAGTTTAGGATAATTTTTCTTTGTTCAAAGCTTAGTCTGGCTTCCCCCATTATTTCAAGTCAATTAAACTGAAAAGGAGTGAGAATTCAGCACGTTACCAGCTGTTAAAGCACGTACATGTTTGGGGCGCCCTGTGTGTGTTTGCTTGGAGGAGAGTGAGGGCTTTGCCATTCTGAACCTTTGTCCGGAGGAAGCAAGGCGTCACTCCCTCGTTGGGTCATTCCAGTCATCCCGCCTTCTTTAGTAGAATGTCGTAGATTTGCCGTGCTGTTGACAGGGAAAGGAGCCCATAGCTTTGCTTCCTCTTACTACGATTTCTGTTTTTATTTCACGACTGGTTTTAGCTGCTAATCAGGAGAGCTGTTTTGGGGGTAGATATAGTTTAGAGCCAGTTATCTAAGGATCTCAGTGGTTTTTAAAGTTAATTATTATCGAGTTCTCAAGTCAAAAACACCATTTGCTAGTGAAGGTCTGTTTTCTAACTATATTAGTACTAGCAACTCTAGTGCTTCTAGAGCAGGTCAGAGAAGGAAAAAACATGATTTGTAGCTCAGAGGGATGTGATCAGATGTCACACCTATTCCTGATTGTAAAGTGATTGAGGAAGCCACAAGTGAGCGCTATTCTGGTGGCAGCCAATCCGAATGTGACTCGGTCCACACAGGCACAGAGCCCCGCACTTGCCTCCCGGTCCCCAAGACAGAACCCTCACCTTCCCAGCCCCACCCTGACCACAACCCAGTGAGACTGGAGACCTTCAGCTTCCTGTGGTGGGCATTTTAACCTCATTTCCATTAATTTTTTTAGAGAGAGGAAGGAGGAAGAGAGAGAGAGAGAAACCGAGATTGGCTGCCTCCTGCGCGCCCCCCACTGGGAATCGAGCCTGCAGCTTTCAGTGCACGGAATGGTGCCCCGCAAACTGAGCCACACCTGCCAGGGCTTCAGTGGCTGCTTTAACTGGATGATTAAAAAATATACTCACAAGAGAAGTATTAGAAAAACAGTGACTGGTTTTAACTATAAATCTTTAAGAGAAGCTGAAAAGAAAGTGAAGTTTGTCTTGGGTTTGCCTTTGTCTCAGAAGTTAGGTTGCACAGGACGTAGTGCACTCAGTTGATGCCGATGGGCGGCTGTTTTCAAGCCCTTGGGGGAAGAGCCCTGTCCTGTCTGCTTGCGGTGGTCAGAAGTGAGTTCCTATGCAGAACAAATGGATTGCTCTTGACTTTGACGTAAATTATCAAATAAGCGGCATCAGGCTTACATTTTGTTTTAGGAAAGTCCAAATACACGGCTGAATATTCTCTTCCTGGTCTTGTTAACCTTCCTTGTTCTTGAAACATCTTTTCAGTGTCTGGTGGACCTGGAGGCCGGGGCCCATGTGGGTCATGGGGAAATTGTTAGGTGGGGCAGCCATGTCCTAAGAAAGGCCTCACTACACAGCTCCCCGCCCGGGGGGCGTTGCTCCCGGACGGGTTCCGTGCCCGGCAGCTCTGACTCACCCCTCACTTGCAGTGAACTTCGAGGCGTTGATTATCACCATGTCGGTGGTTGGGGGCCTCCTCCTCCTGGCAGTCGCCATGTGCTGCTGCTACTGCTGCTGCAGGAAGAAGAAGAGCCGGAAGCCAGACAAGAGTGAGGAGAAGGCCATGAGGGAGCAAGAAGAGAGGAGAATACGGCAGGAAGAAAGGTGAGGCCACAGGCTCATTCCCACTGGGAGAAGTTCCCTTCAAGGGACTCAGATCGGGAAGTGACATGCACACGTCATGAGTCTTCTCCATTTTTAAAAACTATGAACACGTGAGTGTCTGTGGGTTTTTCTAGGTTGTGGTATAAAGAGTGAGAAGCTATATATGGGGGCCTCGCCAGGGGCCACGACCCTTCTTGTCACAGGCCTGCTGCTTCCTTGTCTGTTTCCTCCAGTCAGTGATATCAGGGCTGCAGCTCGAGGTAGCTGGTGACAGAACACTCCTGCTTCTGATGTCATGGTGGAGGGGTCGCAATGCTGCAGGGGCAGAAGCCTATGGAGGCAGATTGTTCAGTCGTCATTTATGAGCAGACCAAGGCTCAGAGGGAGGAAAGCATTTGATTGGTCACTTGTTCACCTGTGGCTAAATTGGGTCTTGTGCCAGCAGTGCTGATAAACAGCACTTTTCCCGGTTACAAAGCATTTTGGGGGGTGTGTGTGTGTGTGTGATGCAGCCACAGAACAGCCCTTGGTCACTGTCCCTACATGATTAAGGACACGTTGTGGCTTGGGGATATGCAGACTTGTCAGGATGGCAGCCTGTGAGGCTTAAGGCTCGACAGGTTTCCGTATCATCACCTGAAGTCACGTGTCCCAAATAAACTAGCATTTGTGTGTTCCTAGCCACTTTAGAACCTAACATAAAGGTTTTACTGATCACTAAGTTTTCTTTATATGAGAAAACAATTTCTAAAAGAACAGTATTGGACATTTGAATTGCATTTGTTGAATGACATGATATTGGAGCAGCTCGGAAGGCTTTGCTCAACGTCACCCTGCCTGTCCCAGTGGGAGTGTGACCTGATGGCCAAGCTCATCCCCACCTGCTCATTCCAGGAAATTAGAACGAGCCACTGCTTCTCTGCTGAGGGTAATGGAAGGTGCTTCTTTTAAAATTATGTTGTATTTTGATGCTAAATGAGGTTTCTTTGTTTTTTAGGAGAGCAGAGATGAAGTCAAGGCATGATGAAATCAGAAAAAAATATGGTAAGAATCAACTGAATCTGTTTCGGTTGGTGAGAGATTGATGCCAAGCCATCCTTTTCATTATTGATGTCGCACGAGGCCTAAGTGTAGGGTTTGGGCTTTGGGTTCATTATGGGAATAGAAAGATGTCTCTACTGGGAGATGGTTATTACAAGTGGTGCTGTTAACTAATTCTTCGTAATGTCTTAAGAGATGGAGTCTTGGAATTTTTTCTTTTAAAGATTTTTTTTTAATTGAATTTTCTAGAGAGAGGAAGGGGGAGAGAGAGAGAAACATTCATGTGAGAGTGAAACATAGGTCGACTCCCTCCTGCACATCCCCTCCCGGAGATTGAGCCAGCAACCTGGTCATGTGCCCAGACGGGGAACTGAACCAGCAATCTTTCAGTGCACAGGATGACGCCGAACCAACAGAGCCTTACTGACCAGGGCAGCTTTGGAATATTTTGATTTCAACCAAACTTTTCCAGAAATGCTTTTTGGCTTATGAAGTGCAGGCCATCACAGTAGTCTGCTGTGGCCCCTTTCCTGCTCTGTCATCTTGTTTGCCTTGAATATCTGCGGGGGTTGAGCCTGGTCTCCTCCGTGCTTCTCTCCACCCTGGGTTCATTCCAGCTTCTGGGTGTTGAGCTGCATTCCCTCTTTAAGGAATCAGCCAAAACTGAGGCCTTTATCCTTTCCCTGGTTCCTGGATATTTTGTCTTGTCCTGGTTTTGTTTTGTTTTTTGTTTGGAGGGATTGGGGTGTGTGAGAGACTATTTTTTTAGTGTTTGGTTGGTTCACGTTCATGGATAGCATGAGTACTAATGCTCTTGGTTGGTAATTGCTCAACAATCTTTTGGAAATGATAGAAGTGGACTTGCTTGGCCTATCCTGAGGCCAGGCCTAACTGATGACACCATGGCCTCTAGCCTCGAGCCACTGTGCCTCCCTTGACCTTGTGACCTGGGGATCCTGTTTCGTGGACCAGACAGCTGTGCTGAATCCTAAATCTGACCAGGAACATTTCAGAATCTTATCCGACTGAGGCACTTACTTTGAAGTCCTCAGTGTGTATAAGGAAATACTCTGTTTAGTGGTATTTTAGGATCCTACTCACAGTAAATCCTGAAGGCTCGGTTCCCTGACGGGCTGCTGGTGCTCAGCTGTGCGCACTGGCTCAGCGGCCTACTGGCTGGATGCCCTTCTCATGGTCTGCAGGCTGCAGGACACAAGCGTGTGCTGTGTACCCGGCTTGGCCTCAGCCTGGGGTTGGCCCTGGTGGTCTCCAAGTGTTAGTTCCAGGCATGAGCCTTTTCTTGTGTGTTCTGTGAGGTCAGAGCCACCAATCTCTCTCTGCCACCTGGCTGCCACATTCTTCCTGCCCACAGCATGGACCCCAGTGTTGGGCCTTGTTCCAGCGCAGGTGGTGGTGGGCTCCTGTGTGGGAGCAATTCCCTTGTCCGGTGGCCTCCGCACGTTGCCCACTCTCCCTTGGTGCCTCTACCTGGGTGCCTGCCCGTGCCCACTGAGTGGCAGTGTCGGCTCCTGTGGCTGGGGGCTGCTTGGTTTTCCACAAAAGTCAGGAGCCTCAAAAGGAGCTTTGGACATCTGGTTAGCATTAATGTAAATAAAAGACAAGGTGTGTGCCGAGCGCAATGGTGTGCGGCAGGGCCTGGGGCCAGGGCTCAGGTCTCAGGGCTTAGTGGAAGCTCTGCTCCTTGTAGCAGTGCACTGATGTCCTTGGTTTCTATCGTTTTCGTTTGGCCTTTAACTGTACTGATAAAATTAACTTGTGTGCCGGTTTATGTGAAGCCCATTGAATGTCCTGGACTTTGGAAAGCCTCCTACCTGGAGTAAGTCTCAGGGTTCCCGGTGGTGAGGGGAAGTGGCACATGAGTGCTCTCGGTTCAATCAGCACACAGAGCGAGCAGTACAGGCCAAACCCTGGCCTGGGTGTTAGAAGGCATTTGATTTCCATATCACACAACAGTTTTCCTTCTGACTAGAAATAGAGCTGGGAGCGGTTTCCTTTTTTGAACACGTCCTGCAACTGCTTGTACTTGGCCTTTGACGTATGGTAGTTCTTTATCGATGGAATCCATGCACTTTCCCCCAGGGCCTGAGGCTCCCATCCTCCTGCCACTCGAGCACCGTTGTTGCATCCCCTTCCTTTCCCCTCGTGTCTCTTTCCCACCCCACCGTGAGCAACCCTGCAGTAAGCAGCTGAGTTTCAATGGCTCCAGATAATTTCGGTGTATGATACAGGTCCCTGCTGAGAGAGAGAAAATTCCTAGTCTGGTGTTTAGCACTGTAGATTTATTTTTAAGGTTAAATAACACATTTTACTGCAGGTATGTCCTAATGCTTGACAGTTAAATTGGTGGTGGCTTTATTTTTATAGTCTTAATTTTAAAAGTTAATCCACATTTATAAGGACATTTAAAGGAAGGTGCTTTTTGTTCATTAGTTTTGTGTATGATATTAGCCAACCACAGTGAGAAGAAATACTAGCTTTAAACTCCTTTTTTTTCTTCTGTTCAAGTTTTTTCCCTATTTATTCAACCTTTTTTTTTTTTCTGGCTGTAAATTTCTTAACTTATCTTTGAGAGAATCAGCAAATAAGTCTTTATTTCTTGAGATCTGTTTTTCTTGAAATAATTGGGTTTGGTGCATTTTATTTCGATGTTAAAGTCATTGTACTTGGACTTTTGGGAAAGGTTTAGCGTAGTATTTGAACCTGCTTAGGATCCTGTTTCCCTGTTGGCCTCATATAAAGCTTAATTTTATTGCTTTCTTGAATTTTGTTTCTTGTTGACCGGGTGCATTTGTAACCAAGTCCTTTTTTTTTTCAGGTTTGTTTAAAGAGGAAAACCCATATGCTAGATTTGAAAACAACTAGAACACACTTCTGCCCTGTCAAGCAGTCCCAAAGGCGCTCCTAGGGAGAGCAGTCTGCAGACCTGGCCGCCCATCCTGCCTCCTCACCTTGACGAAGTGAGCAGGACACAGCTGCCCTGAGGCAGTCCTGTTCTTATCCCCTGAGCTTCTGTACCCTGTTCTGTTTCTGTATTTAGTTACTTGTGATATTGAGTCTGTGGGGGTGGGGGAAGGTTGCTTTTGTTTTGTTGTTAATTTGAGGAGGAATCATGCACATTCCACTTCTCGGTTTGTGACCTGATTGCAAACTGATAGCCATGACACTAACTCCAGCCATCCTCCTGCTGGATGGACCAGTCTCACATCATTTCCCCCTAAGCCACAGGGGCAGATCTCAAGTCCCTGTCACACTTTCTCCCCAGTGTCAGTTCTGGTGGCTTTCCGCATCCAGGATGCAGTGTCAGTGGCCCTACTTCCTGACTGTAGTTGCCATGAAGAGCATTGAGGAATAAGCTTATTTAAAATTTTAAAAAATAATAATTTCTAGATTTTATTTCCCCACCTACAAGATTTCACCAAAAACTTCACTGTTAATATTCAGACCACATATTATATGATTTAATTTGTATCTTTACTGGAACATGAAGGTTATTATCCAGTGAAAACATGAATTATAAATGAAGTTTTGAAACAGCTTCTCTAAGGCAATAGATGGTACTGTCTATCACACACCAGCATGGAGCACGAGAGTGCTGGTAACTGCCCTGTAACTGGCCCTGTAACTCATTGTTTCTGGCCCCAGTAACAGCAGGCGCTCTCCTGGGTCTCTCCCTGCTGCTGGGCTGTGTGCCAGCCCTGAAGAAGGCACCATGCCCTGGGCAGCCCCTCTGCAAGGCTCTGTGCACTGGGAAGTGGGGCATCCAGGGCCAGCTGAGGAAATCTCCACATGCCACACAGACACTGGTGATTGTCCTGCTTCTAAGACAACCCTGGCTCTGAGCCTTGCTCCTTTGGCTCAGGTGTGTCTTGGGACTTCTTTAGAGGCGGCTTTCATTAGGGCATTGGTGGCCTCCAGGTGCCCTGTGGCACCATATGTGGTGGTTTCATTTCTTTCAGATCAAGAGACTGGGCCTCAGTAATAGACTGAGTGCATGTCAGGGACAGCAGCAGACAAGGAAGGAACAGTGGGAGCAGCATTTCTTAATCTGACACATTCCCCGGTACCAGCTTTGACTTAGAAAAACATTTCACTTTGGAAAAGTAGGCCAGCAGGCACATAAAAGAAGCCGTGCGTTCAGTATCCACACTCCTGCTGCTCTTAGCTCCAAATAAAGCTCACATGCAGATCAGAATGATCAAAACCGCACGACAGCCTTTACCCGCGGAGCCGGTGCTGGGAGTAATTCCACAAAACCAAGAAACTAACCTGAACAAAGTCCAGTCTTATTTCTCCACTCCTTGGGCATTTAACTGCAATTTAAAGTATTTCAGGACATTCCTTAGTGTTTTAACGTAGCCTAACAACTTGGACACTCTGCTCTTTATTCATAGGGAAACTTTGTAACCGACTTGTAACTTTGTAACAAGCTTTGTATTAATAAGTAGCTAGTGTGTATGTAAAGGCCCTTGCTATAGGTTGTTGTGCTGATACAGTGAATACAGTGTGTTTAATCCTCTCAGGAGACAGCCCTCCGAAGGGCATCTGAAAGGCATCCCAGTTCACATGCTTTTCTCTGACAATGCTAAAAGCAACCAAAAATTCCAACCTCAAGAAACTATAAAGTTTGGAGTGCCTTAATTTTTAACCAGTTTCCAGTACATAGTTTAATACATGCTTTTGCTGAATACTCTGTGTTTCTTGTGTTTCATTTCTTAGTATTAATATGATTACAGATGCTCCTCAACTGACAGTGGGGTTACATCCTGATAAACCTATTCCAAGTTGAGATTCTAAGTCAAAAATGCTTGTGATATGCCTGCCTGACTTACCGAGCGTTCGAGCTGAGCCAAGCCCACCGTAAGCATGCGCGGCACACTCGCGTGAGCTCGCAGCTGGGCAGAACCGTCCAACAGCAAAGACACACTGTAGGTGTTGCCTGTTCTGACTCTGATCACGTGGCTGATGGAGAGCTGCAGCTCACCCTCTGCCCAGCATCACCAGAGGATCACACCACGTGTACTAACCCCGGAAAAGACCAGAATTCAAAATCCAAAGGACAGTTTCTGCTGAATCTGTATCACTTTTGCATCATCGTAAAGTTGAAAAATTATAAGTCAAAGAACCATCGTCAGTTGGGGACTGTACTCGGAGAGGGCGGTTAGACTGTCTAGATAAAGACAGACTTTCGGCCCCATCGTGAGGTATGTGAACACCCGGCGCTAATACCCACGGCTGACAAGGAATGACCATGCCGTGCCCCAGCCCCCAGCAAGCCAGCTGTTAGCTCTCCAGTGGGTGCAGCCCCCCTTCCCCCGGGGTTTCCCTTCTACTTAGCTGGAGTCTGATCCAAAGAAGCCCAGGAGGAAGCAGTTTTCCCTTTGAGCTTTGCGTCCTTGACTCCCTTGTTTAAAACATAACTATCAACAGGGGCCCACCCTCCATCTCTCTCTTTTGGGGGGAGTCTTAAATGCCTGGTTCATGAGGAACAGCTCATCCTTCTCTGAGCCATTTTTACCATCACATCAGTATTTGGGACTGTGGGGCCTCTCTGCTGAGTTCGTGTCTGGAGATGGTCATCAGTCCCCTTGGGGAGCGAGCCTGCCCCACAAGACCCAGCCGTGTTCTACTCCCACCCAGGTGGAAGTACACGCGCAGGTCAGCTCCGGCCTCTGCTCTGGAACATCTGGAGGTTACCATCCTGCATCTAGGATGCGGGACACCGGAGGTTGTGTCTCTACCCCCAGGTGTGGTCGCGGGATGGCCTTGGGCCTGGCAAGTCCTTAGAGAGTCTCCAGTTTATGTGGGGGGCTCACATCAGCCTTGGCCTCATTTAAGAAGCTGGACGGTGAGAACTCTGCTTGGAAGGTAGGGACAGTGAGTGCAGTGCTTTGGCACGGTGCCTGCTCTTAGGAAAAATCACTGCCTGGTTAAAAAGGCGCATCAGATGGGTGACAGTGGCGGTGTCCCCATCCACTGGTTCTGGGCTTCCTTCCAGAGCTGGTCTCTGTCGCAGGGCTCCCATCATGTACATGCAACCATGCACTCGGCCACTGCCTCGGGGCAGGCCTGCAGCGCCTGTTCTGTCCCCTGGGGGGGGGCACTGTAGTTCCTACCCCAAGTCTGTTGGTGCTGCTTTGGCATGACGTGAGTGAGCTGTGGGTCAGTTCCTGGAGGTAGAATTCTGGCTCAAAGTGTGCGTGGCGCTCATTTCAAGTGCTGGTAGAATCTGCCAAATCACCCCCCTCGCTTGAAGGGGTCTATAATGCTTTGCAAGGTGGATGGAGGTACATGGCCCCAAACCAGAACCTCATCTGGAAGCCAGCAGGTGGGGAGGGCAGCAGGGCACCCCGGCTGGGGAAGTGACACCTCCACTGGATTCCATTGGCAGGAGGGCACTGGCTGGGCAGCCACCTGCCTCTAGGGCCACATCCAGAGCATGTCCAGCTGGCGGGGAACTGCATCCACTTGAGATGATCCCATTCTACCAGCACCCACGCCTCCAGAAAGCCAGCTATGGGGCCCCAGGGCCGGTCCTTCCCTGCGCGGAGAGGCCGACCTCGCCAGTTCAGCGGAGACAGACTTGGTTTTATGGGTGTTCTCTCCAGAGCTAAAGAACATCACTAATCCCCAGTTGTGGAGCAGACACAGAATTGTTCTAAAGCCTGCAGACTTAAGAACAATTCCTAATTACGGATAAATCACCAAATACAGTCAACATAACAGTTTTGAGTATTTCCATAAATTCTAGTTCTCTAAGCTTAGGGGCAGGGGCACTGAGTCCACAGAATGGATTTTCTTTGATAGTGGGACTTGCCGTGGGGCTTTTGCCATTACTTGGAGTGAGGCTGGGGTGCTGGCCTGGCAAGACGCCCCACTTTTTTTTTTTAAATATATCTTTATTGATTTCAGAGAGAGGAAAGGAGAGGGAGAGAGAGAGAGAGAGACAGAAACATCAATGATGAGAGTCATTGATCGAGCCCGCAACCCGGGCATGTGCCCTGACCGGGAATCGAACCCTGATCGTCTGGATCCTAGGTCGACGCTCAACCGCTGAGCCACGCCCGGCCGGACGGCCCCACTTTTACTGACATTTCCAAGAGGACGCTGTTTACCAGCCAGCTCTTGACGGACCAGTGGTGGCCCTGGTCCTGTCCTCTGCTCCCTGCTGGCCAGCTGGATCGTGGTGAGCCCTGTCCCTCCCCGAGGCTCCCCTCCAGCCGCTGGCCTTTCTTGATGCTAATTCTGTCATCGCTCACACTCGCCTCTGGCACTGCCCCTCTCGGGACGTAACCTCATGTCCCGTGTTTTGAATGTGTGTGTCCCTCTTGTCCCCTTTACAGGGGATCGCCTTTGGCCCAGCTAAGTTGAGTTTGTCGGGGTGAAGTGTTGCACTTCCTTCGTGCCTCCCGCTTGTGATTCCCGACTTTGGATCCTAAGTAACAGTGTTGCCATTTTTGTTTTTTCAGTACTTTTACAACATCACAAGAGCCGCTTCCAGTTACTCAGTCCCAGGGACTCGTTTTCAGAGGGCAGCAGCTGGGACGGGGCTGCCCCTGTGTCAGCTCAGGCGTCAGGGCCCCAGCCCGGAGCAGCACCGGATCTCTGACTGGAACCTAATCTGAAGGGTCGTTAACTCCGCATAATGAGTAGTTAACTTGGTCCACATAAACAGTAGTTAACCCAATATAAAGAATTTTTAACTAGGCATAATGAATAGTCAACTTGTATAAAGAATATTTAACCACCCTCGCCGGTTTGGCTCAGTGGTTAGAGCACTGGCCCGAGGACTGAAGGGTCTCGGGTTCAGTTCTGGTCAAGGGTAACTACTTCGGTTGCAGGCTCGATCCCGGCCCTGGTCAGGGCACGTGCAGGAGGCAACCAGCCGATGTGTGTCTCTCACATCGATGTTCCCCTCTGTCTCTTTCTCTCTCCCCTCCCCCTCTGAAAAGCAATGGAAAAGATATCCTCAAGTGAAGATTTAAAAAAAAAGAAAAAGAATATTTAACCAGGCATAAAGAATAGTTAACGGGGCATAAAGAATAGTCAACCAGGCATAAATAATAGTTAACCTGCTTGCCACAGAGGGTTGCTAACTGGGAGGCTAAGGGGCAGTGGGCATGCAGAAACACCAGCTGGCACCTGGGAGGAGGTGGGGTGCCTCGCGCAGGACCTGAGTGGTGGGCCTGGCCCCAAGCAGGAGGCACCGCTCTCCTGAGCTTGCTTGGAGGACTGACCCCACTGGGATAAGTTCTTCGGAACGGAAACCACAGGGTGGGAGCATGCAGCTGGATGTCTTGCTCAGGAGACCTGGGCCCATTTGCCGAGAAGGTTGCCAGGGCACCCCCTCCCCACGTGGACACTGACCAAGGGAGGGTGGGAGGGCAGGGAGAGGTGGGGCCAGCCCATGAGAAGCCTGCCTGCTCAGCCACAGGGCTGGGACAGGCGACAATTCCGGGGGCTCAGACCCAAAATCAGGAGAGGCTGTTTCAGAGGACACGGGAGCTCGGTGCTGTGCTCTGGAAGCATATGGTGGTGGCTTCTAGATGGGAGCCAGCAGGCCCAGGACTGTGGGGGGCTGCGGGAAGCCCATGCTCTCACCCTCCCCTCCTCCCTGGCCCCGGCTCCAAGGCTCCCAGGCGACCCTGACGCCACACTCCTCCTCCACCGGACCCCTCCCTGCCCCCATGGTGTCTCAGAGGACTCTCACCATGACCGGCCCAAGCCAGACCCTGTCACCTGAGCTCTACAGTCTGCAGAGCACTGCAGTGTCCCCATGCTGGCCTGCCGTGGTCCGCACCACCATCCTGCTCCTCTGGAGCATGGCTGGCGCCCTGTTCGCCCCACAACCTCTTCCCCTCCCTGGCCTGAGGGACCCCTTTCAATTGCAGATATGATTGTGGGGACCCACTGAACCCCACTCCCACCCTGCAATGGTTCCAACTGCACTTAGGAAAAGGCTCGAGCTCACCCTGGCCGGTTGGGCTCAGTGGTCAGAGTGTCAGCCCTCGGGCTGAAGGGTCCCGAGCCGATTCCGGCCAAGGGCCCGCACCTGGGCTGCAGGCTCCATCCCCGGCCTTGGTCGGTCGGGGCACGTGCAGGAGGCAGCCAATCCGGGCATCTCTCTCACATGGATGTCTCCCTCTCTCTCCCTTCCACTCTCTCTGAAAAGCAATGGAAAAAATATCCTCAGTAATGGTTAAAAAAAGAAAGGAAAAGAAAAAGCCCTTGCCCTCCGCCTGCAGCACACCAGCTCCTGCGTGCCTGGAACTCACCCAGGTCCTCACCTGGAGCACCTTCCCAGGCATCCTGGCAGCTCCTGACCCCGCTCCCTCCATTTCAGGGGTGTGAACTTTCCCTAGCCACCTACCTGAAGAGCTCTCCTTCGCTACAGTCTGATCCCTAACTCAGATCTACTATTCTGTTCTTCTGGCCACCTAATGTAGCAGGGTTTAACCACAGAAGCAGAACCAGTAGGACACCTGCCTGCCCACCCCCACTCATTCCTCCATCTATATACCCATCCACCCATCCACCCATCCACCCATCCATCCATCCACCCATCCACCCATCCACCCATCCACCCATCCATCCATCCATCCATCCATCCATCCATCCATCCATCCATCCATCCATCCATGTATCCATCCATCCATCAATCCATCCATCTTCTATGGATCTATTACAGGGAACTGGCTTCCGCGATCATGGGGTTGTAAGTCCCATGCAATCCCCGTTAGGCACTCTCCCCATCTAACGCTGGGACTTAAAGTCCACAGGGTGGGCAGACAGGAAGGGAGGGTCACGAGCAGCAGGTCTTCTCAAGGAAAGGCTAAGCCCCAGGACAGCACCAGCACTTGCTATGAGCACAGTAATATTTGTGAAATGGATTAATAGAGGGGTGAATGGGTGGGTGCATGGATGGGTGGATGGTGGGTGGATGGATGGATGAGGGGATAAATGGTTGAATGGATGGATGGATGAATTGATGGATGGATGGGAGGTTGGGTAGATGGATGGGTGGGCAAACAGGTGGATGGATGGATGGATGGATGGATGGATGATGGATGGTGGATGGATGGATAGGTGGGCAAACGGGTGGATGGATGGATGGATGGATGGATGGATGGATGGATGGATGGATGATGGATGGATGGGTGGGTGGCAAACGGGTGGATGGATGGGTTGGATGGTGGATGGATGTTCAGAAGACATTGTTGATGTTGTTTTACAGAGTCGGTATTTATCTAGACTTACATATGTATGCTCTTTATTGTATTTCCATGCTTCATTCCCTCTTTGTTCCCTCTTGTATTTCTTTATCTTTTCTCCACCACCCCCCCTTTTTTTTAACAGCACAAGCTTTTAATTCAATGGCCAGAGAATGGAGAATTAGGAGTTAAACTCACAGATCAATTTCTCATTCTAGAGAAGTCTGGGGGAGATAATGGGGCAACATAATGACAGGGGGCATATGCATTAGTTTTCCAGGAATAGGCAGGTCTCTTCCCAGAATTGGGGCACCATCCCTTTTCTTCCCTGATGGTCTAAGTCAGATCTGTCATAGCACAAGCAAGTGTGCCAGTTAGCATTGCTGATGCATTATAATCAGGGTATAACGAGGTTCAGGGTCTCCTGGAGGTGAGATCAGTGCCAGCTTGGTTCAGGCTAGCTCGGGTCAGTTTTTTGTTATTCTAGTAAAAATCAACCAACACAGGTGAAACATGGTGGTAGAAGCCCAAGGCGGAGGGTTGGATGGTGTGGTTGGCTGACAGTCTGGCGAGAAGCAGGGTAGGAACAGGTATCATGTTGATTAGATTACAACATATAATTTAATTATAACTTGGCATTTATTTGGTTTGTTAATCATAATGTTCATATTTGCACACATCAGGAACTCAGCAATATTCTTAGTATATTCAGCCCTTTGTATTTGCAGGGTCTGCATCTGTGGGTTCAACCAACTTTTGAAGTGACACACAAGCATATTGGAGAGAAGAACCACTCATTGCTCAACACCAAAAACTTAAAAACAATCTTAACCATACTGTTGCTGGGTCAGTAAACCTCTTGTACTTCTATGCTTCCATCTGGGATCAAGCTACCTCTGCCAGAAGATGTTCCTTTAGTATTTCCCTTACTGCATGCTTTCTGGCAATGAATTCTTGATGATTTGCTTTATTTCACTTTTATACAAAATTTTAACTGTTATAGAATGCTTTGTAGGCAGTTATTTTCTTTCAGCATTTTGTAGATATTATTCCATTGTCACCTGGCTTCCATGTCTCTATTGCAAAGTCTGATGTACGTCTTTTTGTATCTCTAAATATCTGGCTGATACTCTGTCTTTGGTTTTCAGCAGCCTTACTATCATATACTCAGGTGTAGCTCTCCTTGTATTCATTCTGATTTGGGTTAGCAGTTTCTCTGTAATGTGTGATGTATTATCTTTGGTGAATTTTGAAAAATCCTCTTTTATTATCTCTTCAAATATTGCTTCTGGCCTATTCTTTTCTCTCCTTCTGGGAGTCCATTTTACAAATATGTTTCACCTTTTATAGGTCAAACAATATTGTACATGTTTCTTAGGCCTTTTACTACATCTTCCATACTTTTTTCTCTCTCCTTCTGTCTGAATATTTTCTTCTGACGTATCTTCTAATTCATAATCATCTCTTCCATTATGCCTAATCTGTTGTTAAACCCATCTACCAAATTCATAATTTCAGTGATTGTATTTTTGTATTCAGTGATTTGTAGTTTTGTTTTCAAATTTATATTTGATTCTCTTTTACAGATTCCACTTCTCTGCTGAAAATTTGCATCTCATAATCTATTTTTTTGAACATTTTATTTAAAGTGACTTTCAAATCTGTGATAATGGCTATTCTCCTGTGGGATATATATATATATATATATATATATATATATATATATATATATATATATATATGTATATCTTGGTTTTGGTTCATCTTCAGTTTTCTTTGAACACTTTTATTCAGTTCTGGATGCCATGTATGACAATATTTTAGTTAATTTGAGGCCCTGGATGCTAGTTTCCTCCAGAGATTTTTTTCTTCTTCTTAAGGCTGGTAATGGGAAGGAGAGCATATCAGCTTAGCCCAATTTTGGAGTGAGCTGTCAGGATGCTGGGGTTTCTGTCTTTGTGAGGACTGATCTATTTATACCTCAGCCTTACTTCTTTGTTGTAGGCCTCAATGCTTTAGCTCAAGTTCCAGGTTATTTATCAGAACCACCCCCCACCCCCACCAATTTTTCTTGCTGTTGGCCATGCCCATTCTGAGACTGAAAAGCTGTGTTCAGTGTCTTAACTTCCTGTCCGTTGCATATATTATGGACTGCCTTATATGGGTATCTCCCTCTCCCCCTCCCTCCCTCCTTTCTTTCTCTTACTCTCCCTCTCTCCATGCGCACACAGAGGAGAGGACACAGGGAGGTGGTGGCCATGTACAAGCCAAAGAGAGAGAAACCAACCCTCTCAGCTTTGGTACCTGAAACCAACCCTACTGGTACCTTGATCTCAGACTTCCAGCCTCCAGAATTGTGAGAAAAAGAGTGTCTTTATTTAAGCCACTCAGTCTGTGGTATTTTGTCCTGGCAGCTGGAGCTGAATAATACATCATACTAATCACCAAATGTCTCAAAGGGAAAAATCACTTCCCTTCTTTCTGGGATCTTTGTCCCTCAGAGAAATTTTTCTGTGTTTTGATAGCTATCTCATGTCTTCAAACAGATTTTCAAAATATTTCATACAGATTTTCTGGTTGTTCAAAAACCACAATAGTTTGTTGTGTTTTTTGTTGTTTCTTTTTAGATTAAAAAACAAAATCTATTTTTATTGATTTTAGAGAGAGGAAGGGAGAGGGAGAGATAGAAACATCAATGAGAGAGAGTCACTGATTGGCTGCCTCCTGCATGCCCCTGGCTGGGGATGGAGCCTGAAACCTGGGCATGTATCCTGACCCAGAATTGAAACTTGATCTCCTGGATCATAGGCTGATGCTCGACCACTGGGCCACCCTGGCTGGGCTTTTTTTTTTTTTTTTTTAAGATTTTTAATTGATTTATATAAAGAGAGGAAGGTAGAGGAAGAGAGAAACATTGATGTGATATCACAACAGTGATTGGCTGCCTCCTGCATGCCCCCCGCTAGGGATCGAGCCCAAAACCTGGGCATGTACTCTGACTGGGAATCGAACTGGCATGGCAGCCTTTCAGTGCACAGGACAACTCTCAACCAACTGAGCCATACCGGCCAGGGCCACAGTAGTTTTATAATTTGCTTTAAAAAACATAAACATCATATGAGCATCTTTTCCTGTTATCGACTACTCCTTTTTCTCATACATTTAATAGTGACATAACATTTCATTAGTGGATCATAGTTTAACTAATTTCTTATTGTAACACGTTTAGATACTGTTTCATCAGTTCTAAGTTATATATTTTTCACACTTTAGGTCTGAAACCAGGATGTGTCTACCATCCATAATCCACCATAGTTTAATGTGTATGTGGCACATATGATGTTACATTTTGTAATTGTTGCTATCTTGGAGTTGATGGATCTGAACACTGTTGCCCAAAGTCACACCACAGCCAACAATGTGGGGTGTGATTCCCACTGTCCATCTCTGACTTTGAAGGGGCTGGTGTCTAAAGGCTCTCTTCTCCTGGAAGCACAGCTTGAGCTGGCCATTCTACCTAGGGATCCTCTGGGAGGCGGGCCATAGTCTAGATTCCAGGATGAAAGGGACTGGATCCTTGGACGTGGCTGAGATAGGAGGTTGGCTCTGACTAGACCTTTCACAGAGAGACTTTATCTACCTGTGACGTGACAACCCCCTTTTGGGGAGCTCCCTCCCCCTCTTCTAAATGTACCTGTGGCCAAGAAATTGAATTTTTAGGAGTCAAAGCTGGTTTGTGAAAACAGAGTCCATGAAAACTTGGCTCTCTGCCTTTGAGATGTTACCAGGAAATGAGCGGAACCCACTTGGCTGGGTCTCAGGATGGAAATGGTTCCATCACTTAGGTTCAAATCCAGACCCTGCTATTTCCTAGCTGTCTGATCCTGTGCAGTCCACCCTCCCCCAAACCTTAGTTTCCTAATTGGCAAAATAGGGATCATGAGGGTCCCTACTTCAATTTTGTGAGGCTTTAGTGGATGATGCGAGCTTGCTACCATGCTTGGCACGCTCTGAGTGATAGATAAATGTTGGCCACCACTAGTCTATTTCATCTGAGGGCATTAATTAGGGTTACAGACAGGGAGGACAGGAAGAGCCAGGGCTTTCTAAGAATGTGCGTGTCAAAGTACCGAAAGGATGTACTTCTCACTGTGGCCCCCCTTCTCCAACACATTTCCAGTGTCCACCTGACCACCCACATGGCCCATCTTGGCAGGGGTCTCACCCTGGGTTTGCCCTGACAGGTAGTAGGGCACACTGTCAATCTTACTGACCAGCTGCCTGCTTTCACATCCCAGTCGCACTGCTTACAAACTCTGGGACCTCAAGTATGGAATGTAACCTCTTAGCACCTCAACTTCCTCACCTGTGAAATGTGTTGCTGTGAGGATCAGGTGCAGAGTACTAGCATCTGGCGCAGGATGTGCACTCCAGAAATGTTAGCAAAATAGTCACAAGAGGGTCTCCTGCACCCATTGCACCATTCTCCCAGCTGCTCAGCTTTCACTTGCCAGGTTCAGAAGCCTCAAATGGGGACTAGACAAAAGGAAGAGAGGAAGCCTCAGAGGGAAGCCTGGCTAAGGTCAGGGAGAAGCGGACAGAGAAAGACATTCTGCCCCCCTAATCCTTGTTTGTGCCTCCGTCCACCTGCAGCTCCGGGTGAAGGCCAGAGTTTGTATGGGCTTCAAAATGCGTGCGGTGTGTCCTTGGTGGAAGGAGCTGATGGAAGGAGGGTCAGCCTCGCCCGCCGTCTTGGTTCACCCCGCAGTTCTTCATGACCTGACACTTCGCACCTGGGTGAAGGCGCCTTTTCCAGTGGGCACCCGGGCTCTCACCCAGGTCCTCAGTGGCCACTGGAGGGGCTTCACCAAACTGGCCTCATTTTCCTTGGGGAAACGCACTCTCCACGTGGGAAATGAGTGGGGGCGCCTGGGCTTGGCTGGCTGAGCTCACGGAGGTGACGCGCCGGGTGTGTGGGCCAGGGCACCCAGGCAGACAGGCCCCAAGGTAGTGCGCCAGTCCTGGCCCCTGAGCCCGCACCTGGCCCGCGTCGCCGCTCAGCGCTTGGTGCGCCCCTCCCCTTCCCGCGCCCCTCCCCAGCTCGACGTCCCGAGCGACCCGCCCTGGATGCCTCGAGCCCCGGAGGTCCCAGGTGCCCTACCCCTACCCTTCGGGGTCCTGAGCGCCCCCCGGTGTCGGGGCGCTGGGATGGCGCGGGCCCCGCCCCGTGACGCATTCCCAATCGCCGGGAACCTCGGCCCGACCGGCGCGCGCTCGAGGCCCCGGGTGCGCGCGTCGTGCACGCGCGCCCGCCACGTGACCTCGCACCGGCCAACCGGCGCGGCGGGATTTGGGGGGCAAAGCGCGGCCCCGCGAGCAGTTGCGGCGGGAGAGCGGCGGGCCGAGAGCGTGACTCGCCCGCTGCCGCGCTGCCTGATTCCCCGCCGGCGCCCCGCCGCCCCGCCACCGCTCGCAGCCATGTCCGAGGAGAAGCCCAAGGTAAGGGCCGGTGGGCGCGGGCCGAGCCCCGCGCTCGACTCCCGCCCGCGCCGTCCCCGCCCGCCCCCGCCGCGCACCGGGCGCCCTCCGCGGCTCAGCGCGGCCTCCGGGGCCAGGGGACGGCGGCGTCGGCGGGGCCTCCCCGCGCCCGGCCGCCCGCCCCTCCCCCCGCGGCCGCGCCGCTGGGCTCCCCTCCCCCCTCCGCCCGCCCAGGCCCCGCCCCGCCCCCGCCCGGCTCCGCCCCACGGGCCAGGCCTCGCCCCGCCCCGCGCTGAGTCCCCGCCCTGCGCTGAGTCTCCGCCCCCCGCTCAGCCCGCCCCCGCCCCCCGCACCCCCCGAGGCTCCGCCCCAGTTGCTCGCGCCGCTCGCCGCCGTTACGCCCTTGGGGTCCCCTGGCGCTGCGGGGCTGCGGGGCCCTGGTCCCGGCCTCCGATCGTCTGGCTTACGCAGAGCTCCGAGGTGGAGCGGGGCGACCCCGTGTCGGGACCCTCCTCGCCCTGGTCCCCAGCCACAACCGCCCCTTACCCTCCGGGACGCGCCGTCTTCGGGACCCCAGCGCCGCAGCCAGACTCCTCCTACCCCGGAGTCTCCCGTCGGGGTCCCCTCCCCCGCTGGGGAACCCCGCCCCCTTCCCGCTCTGACTCCAGTTGCAGGGATCTCGGACGCCGCCACCCCCTTTCACGCAGAAACGCACTCTTCCGCCCCCTCCCCCTCCACATCTCTCGGGGACCCCCATCTCCCTAGGACCTTCTCGGTCGCGGAGGCCCTCCCCCACCATGTCCCTCTCTCCGGGCACCCGCGTCTGCGATCGTCGGGGGTGTGTAGCCTGTTCTGTCAGTGCGCACTGCCGACCTTTACCCCACAGCCGGTCTGCGCCTGTCTTTCCGCCGCAGGCTTTGCGGTGTGCGCCCCCCTCCCCATCGCTGTCCTCCGAGTGTGCGCCCCTCTCCCCATCGCTGTCCTCCGAGTGTGCGCCCCCCTCCCCATCGCTGTCCTCCGAGTGTGCGCCCCCCTCCCCATCGCTGTCCTCCGAGTGTGCGCCCCCCCTCCCCATCGCTGTCCCCCAGTGTGCGCCCCCCACTCTCCGTCGCTGTCCCCCAGTGTGCGCCCCCCACTCCCCATCGCTGTCCTCCAGTGTGCGCCCCCCTCCCCACCGCTGTCCCCCAGTGTGCGCCCCCCTCCCCATCGCTGTCCTCCGAGTGTGCGCCCCCCCATCACAGTCTTCCGAGTGTGGGTCACTCTCCTCTTTGCTGTCCCCCAGTGTGCGCCCATGCGCTCCATCACTGTCTCCTCCGGTCCCTAATGCGCTCTCTGGTGTGCACTTTTCTAGGGCAGCGATTTTCTTAATTTTTTTTTTTTTTTTTGGTTAACCCTCACTGGAGGATATTTTTTTCGTTGATTTTTAGAGAGAGTGGAAGGGAGGGAGGGGAAGAGAGAGGAGGAGAAACATCGATGTGAGGGAGACACGTCCTGGCTTCCTCCCACACAGGTCCAGATCAGGGAACCCCAAACCGAGGTACCTGCCCTTGACCAGGAATAGAGCCCCTCGACCCTTTGGTGTGCTCTAACCACTGAGCAATACCGGCCAGGGCTTCTTTTTTAAACAGTTTTATTGATTTTAGGAAGAGAGAGAGAGAAACATCGGTTTGTTGTTCCACTTACTTATGCGTTCATTGCTTGCTTCTTTTTTAAAAAACATATCTTGATGTCAGAGAGAGGAAAGGAGAGGGAGAAGAGAGAAACATCAATGATGAGAGCGTCATTGATCGGGCCCACAACCTGGGCATGTGCCCTGACTGGGAATTAAACCCTGATCGCCTGGATCCTAGGTCAACGCTCAACCGCTGAGCCACGCCCGGCCTGGCCATTGCTTGCTTCTTGTGTGTGCCCTAACTGGATCCTAGGCTGTCGCTCGACCGCTGAGCCACGCCCGGTGGGCTCTTCAGTGGGTTTAAACTTAACTCTCCCACATGGTCAACTTCCATGGTCCTTCAGTTGAATAAACCTGTTTGAACTGTGTCCAAAGTGACTAAATGGTTTGCAGTGCTCTTGGCGCCTGCTGAAGAGCCCTCTCTGCTCTGGTCCTGGCGAGGAGGGGAGTAGGCACGCTTCCCCACCATCATGCTGGCGAAGGGAAAACCCTGTGCGTCAGCTGGGACAGCAGCTTCTGTTCCCTGCATAGCTGAGTCAGGGCACTGACTGCAGTGAATCGTAATTGTTTTGTTTTGTTTCTTTCCTTTTACTTATTGTTTCTTAGGAATTCACCAGGGGTAGGTATAGGCCATTGTTCTTGGTGTCCCTCCTTTGGAGAAGAGAGGTTCCTGGGGCTTTTCCTGGCTGCACTAGCTTCCCTCTGGCTTCCCAGGGTAATCTATGGCAAGCATGGACTTTCTCTGAGTTTTTTCTAGACTTATTGAACAGATATTTTTCCTTTGAATTACCAATCTGTGAACTCTGTAGATTTGCACTGCATTTCCTTACACACGGATGCTTAACAAGTAGAAATTAAAAATAAATTCTGTGTAAAAATAAAACCATCACATGAGTGACTGGATTGTTGGAGAATTTTAAGAATTGGGTTGCTTTTAATGACTTTAATAACCTCCAGCAATTACCTAAAGATTTGCCCTTTAAAAAACTCCAGCAATTAGCTAAAGACTTGCCCTTTAAAATAGTGGTTATTTTGGGACACGGTGTTGAGGCCCAGTGTCCTGTCTTTTGCAGGAGGGAGTGAAGACGGAGAATGACCACATCAACCTGAAAGTGGCCGGGCAGGATGGCTCCGTGGTCCAGTTCAAGATCAAGAGACACACACCCCTGAGCAAGCTGATGAAGGCCTACTGCGAGCGGCAGGTGCGCCTGTGGGCTGGGCGCGACTCTGCCATCAGCCCATGTCCAGGCTGTTCAGGGCTACACTACCCTGGAAGTATGCGTGTGTGTCTGCAGGTGTGCATTGGTGTGTGCAGGTGTGTCTGCAGGTGTGCATTCGTGTGCTTTCATGTGCATTGGTGTGTGCAGGTGTGTCTGCAGGTGTGCATTCGTGTGCTTTCATGTGCATTGGTGTGTGCACATGTGTCTGCATTTACATTGTGTGCACGCACACTTTCCTTGGTGGCCTCTCCTCAGCCCTCTGCGCCTCCAGGTTGTGCCCATCAGCTCTTGCTTCAGCAGGCAGGTGAAATGGTGCCTCTTCCTCTGGGGGCGGAGTGCGGTCACACCTCTGCTGCTGGGATCAGTGCCTATTCGGGTGCCTTCCCCAGAGGTTGCAGAACAGTGAGCTTGAGTGCAGTCCCATTGCTCCTTCACACGGTGGCTGGAACACGCTGTGGAGACACAGCCCTCATCACAGTTGGTTTCCACAAAGTGCTTCATTCTTTCCCTTTATTGACCCAGTTTTCAAAGTAATGAGCTGACTCACTTGCGTGCTCCCAAAGTGACCGGTTAAATTGAGCGTTTTCAGTTGTGATTATTGTTAGTGTTTCGAACTTACAGCTCAGGCGCGTTTATCTGTGCCTCGTCCTGCATCTGGTCTGCTCCCATCAAGCTCAATTGGACTTGCCTTTGGTCCTGGGCCTGTCCCACCCACTCGTCCTCACTCATGGCTTTGCCTGTGCACTGCTTCGGTTGACAGGTGCCATGGCCTCCTCCCTGAGGAGATCTGTCCCTTTGAGCAGGACGAGGCTTTCTGGATGCTTTGGAAATACAAGAGCTTAGTCCATTTCCGTTCCTGGCTTTGGTCATTCTTGCCTTGGAATTTTTGTTGTAAAAAACACCATAGAAAAGCTACACCTCCTTTTTGCCTTCCCGCTTCTCAAACCCTGCTCCTCAGAGGCATCGTCATCAACTCCTTCCACTTTTCTCTCATTTTTTTTGTAAATACGCTTCCTGTTATTTTCGCCTATGAAAGGCGGGGCTTCAGCTCTGACACTGCCACCGCACGCCCCCCTCGTCCTCTACTATGTCTTTTCAGTAGTGTTTCAGGAGGAGCAGAGATGCATGTTTTTAAAAAGGCAGCGTCTGCACCCTGACCATGTTCACCATTCCCTCAGGATGCTCCTCACTGGACGAAAATGCCTTCCCTGCTGCCCTTCTCAAGGCCACAGCCGTCGGGATTGCCTCCCAGTTCTATGCACTCTTCTTGTCACATGCCTCCTGTCCCCTGACCTGTTTCTCTGAGAATTTTTTAAAGGGGGAAGGTGTAGAAAACCTGCTTGGCTTCTGGAGGGAAGTGAGAAGGCTGAGTGATGGTAGGTGCCAGGGGCTACAAGCCACTAGAACAGTGGTTTCTGAAGGTATTGGTGTCAGTGTCACATGAAATGGATTGTAGGCCCACCAGTAGGTCATAACCCACTGGATTATCAATCTGCATGTTCAGAATTCTGGTATTCTGGTGTAAATATTTGATGATTTTGAATTAATGCGTTGCCTGGAAATACTTATTTATATTTGCTTTTTCTTTTCAGGGCTTGTCGATGAGACAGATTAGGTTCAGGTTTGATGGGCAGCCAATTAATGAAGCAGACACCCCGGCCCAGGTATGAGTGCAGCTTCGACCTGCATTTGACCGACTGCTGTTGGAAATGTTCTTGTTGGGGATCTACCGATTGATGCCCATAGGGGATGTCTTACTTTCTCTTAATGTTCTCATTTATTAGATATTTAACTTTTTAATTGCACAGTTCAGTGTTTCAGATGAGGGTGATGCCCTTTGTCGGACATCCTGTTCCAGGCTGGGAGGCACAGCAGGCAGGCTGTGGGCTCAGCACAGGGGTCCAGGCGAGGGGGGCAGAGCACTCACTGGTGGTCTGGACATTGCATTTGCAGTGTCAGTCAATTTGTAGCTAACTTCCTGGCTTGCTTCTCGTGCCCTTAAGCATTTGCACAGAAGGGGTGTGGATGGAAAGGAGTGTGCACCCCTTCATCAGTCAGGAGTTAGTTTTTGCTAAGCGCGTGCCCCTTGCAACAATCTCAGCATCAGCCCAGCCTGTTGCGATGCATGGCCCCCCAGTGACAAAGCTTTGGACGGGGGTGGAGGCTGAGTTCAGTCTGTGGTTCTTGTCATTCATCAGCTGGATGGCCTTGTGACCCAAAGTCACTGACTGGTCCTTCAAAGGCAGGATCAGTGGGTTGGCTCATGTCAAAGGGCTGCATGTTTCTGCCCAGTTGAGGAACTCTTCTGCTGCTAGATGGTGGTTGGCTCTGTGAGGATTTCTGGGGGGCTTTCCCTGGGATGGGGGTGGGGGGCAGGAAAGCTCTCCTCAGGCCTGTCGCTTTGTCCAGGTAGAGTCACTCCCGCCCAGGTAGTGTCTGCAGCAGGATGGGGCTGCTAACCTGGACGTACTTCTCTGAGGATGTTTCTGGGAAGCATTACTGCCCCCAGCCCTGTTTAGTCTGTGTGATTTGGCAGAGCTTCATTTTGTTTGAGAACGGACAAAGATCAGGGCAGATGTCCATGCCCTCGGTGTCAGAAAGGAGCAGGTGGGGAGCGTTTGCCCATCTCTTGCCTGGTCTTGAAGGGGTGGGGTGCAGCCAGCCGCAGGTCCCTTACCGATGGGCTCCTTCCTCACTTGCTTTGCTTTGGGAGCCACAGGCACCATCCACTGCACTTGTTATGAAGTGCGTGGCCCCTGCTAGTCCCCAGGACTTGGTGCCACTCACTGAATGTTCCTAATTGGAATCTGATTTTGTGTGATTTTCAGTAACAATTTTAGATACTTGTTCATTTAAAAAATTTTTAAATTTTAATCCTCACTCAAGGGCATGCTTAGAGAAAGAGGGAGAGAAACATCGATGTGGGAGAGAAATGAGAGAAGCCTCACTTGGTTGCCTTACACGCGGACTGGGGGCTGACCCGCAGCCTGGGCGTGAGCCCTCCCGCGAGTTTGCGGCAGCCTTTTGGTGCCCAGCATGGGCTCGGCCACCTGAGCCTCTCTGGAGGGCAGCTTTTAAGGGGACCGAGTGTCTCACGTCAGTTAAAGGCAGTTGTGGATGTTCTGTGAGTTCTGCTCGGGGAGGTGGCGATGGTCACTCGCTGGACCCCGAGGGCGGCCTCTTCTCCTCGAGTGGCCCAGGTCCCGGGAGGGGGCGCCTCAGGGCACGGGAGGCGGGGTTGACCCGTCCGTCTGGGATAGTGATGCCAGATAGTGAGCACACTAACGGCTGTGTCGTGTGTCGTCCCTCCCCACCCCCCACGCGGCCCGGTCAGCTGGAGATGGAGGACGAGGACACCATCGACGTGTTCCAGCAGCAGACTGGGGGCTCGCGGGCCGCCCGCCGCCACTCGGGGTGCGGCCTGTAGCGCCGAGGGACGTCCTCGCATCTGCTGTGGAATAGTGACCATGTGACCACGCCAATCACAAGGAGCCTGCGGGAACTGAGGACACCCACCCGATCCCCTTCCTCTCCGGCACACTGCGGGTGCCACTCAGAACTGTCTGCAGGGCGCACCCGGCCAGCCGCCGTCGCGCTCCTTAGGAAAGCAGTTGCGAGGTGTCGGGGTTTGTCTTTGCTTTCATTTTTGTCTCTCCCCCTCCTGTGACACTTCCCGAAGTCTGTGGCGTGAGCCTCCCTCCCTTTTAGCCTAGGCGGGGATCTTACCCCAGGAATGGGATAAGGCCCCTGCTCATTCCATTGTGAGCGCTCCTGTCCCCACAGTGGGGGCTTCTGGGGCAAGCCTCGGGGCACTGTGGGGATGGGAGACAAACTGCCACTTAATGTTTCTTGTACGTTTTAAATGCTAAATATTGCAAGTTTAGGTTTTGTGAGAATATGGGAAAGGTGAAGGGAGAAGACTGGAATGCTTTTTAAAAGGTGAAAATAACTGAGTCCCTCCGTAGTGTGGCCCTGGGCACCCTGTTCCTTTGGTGACCGCTTGGGCAGGGGCGGGCCCAGGGCCCTCGATGGTGTGCGGGCAACCTGGGGTGCAGCAGAAATCGGCTTTTCCCCTTCCTTTTTTTAAAAAAAATTTTCAGTTACAGTTTACATTCAATATTATTTTGTATTAGTTTCAGGTGTCCCCTTTTACTACAGAGGAAGGTCATTCCCACGTTTGTCACTTGGTGGTAGTTCTGTGGCCTCAGATTTCTTCCAGTACTTGCTTTTGATGAATAATTACAGTCTCTATATAAGAAAGTACGATTAAGTAGTGCTGATTTTGCAGTGATGCTTTTGTGTAAAAGAGCTACTTCCAAGTGTAGTTACAAATGGGCCCCGTGCAGACGACTCATGTTATTCTCATGGACTGTGCTCTGCCGCTTTCCTGACATTAGCTGATTTCATTTCTGTGAAACATTTTAGAACCTGTACTGGTTACTTTCAGTTTGCCTACTGCCCTGTATGGAACCCCTGCTGCCCCACGGCCCTGCTCTGCCTCGCTCTGGCACCTGGACAGTGTGACCTCGACCATCATCTATCTCTTGCTTGCCTGGAATCTTGCCTTTCCTTTGTGTTTTGCTATTGGGGTGTGGATGTGGTGTCTGCTGGCTCTACTGTTTGTTCACAATTTGTACATTCTTTGTTGTCCTTTACTACTGTAAACAGTAAATATAGTTTGGTATTCTGTCTCTTGTACTAAATACTGCGTTTGGAGGTTGCGGCTGACTGTCACAATTGAGCATTTGTAATGACCATTCAGCGAGGCCACTCAGATTTTGATTTTAAGGCTAGTTGCTGAAAAGTAAGTATTCACCTGCTGCCTCCCCCATTCCCTGCATCCCTGGCAGAATGTACTAGGCTGGCACGTCCCCCCCCCCCCCCCCGAGGACTACACCCTCTCACATCTCCCAGGGCTCTCCCTTGGGGTAAGCTGAACTAGCGTTGTGACCACACTTCCTCTCCTGGGTGTCACATGTAAAGGAGGGTTGGTTTTGGGGGCAGTGGATATGGACATCAGTCTGGCCTCTTAAGTTGTTCGGTCCCTCACAGACTAATTTTCCTGTGTGCAATCGACAACTTTGTCTGCTCTGTACTTGAGTGATCTGCTAGTTTGACAGAACTTCCCAGTGGACTGCTATGACAAAAGCAGGGTTGAAAATGACCATCTGGTGAGGAGCACAAGCTGAAAGGTCAAAGGCGGCTGGGATATAAGTCGTCCACACTCCCACCTGGTCTTTTACACAAGCCAAAGCAGGTGGGCTCAGGCGCATTACATTGACTGAGTCATTTGCTGCGTGCCCTGGAGAGTGGAGGTGTGGGGGGTTCCATCTGCAGGGGAGCCCCTGCACTCCTCCCTTAAGCGAGGAGAGTGAGGCCAGGAGTTTGGGACATCAGAGCAGAGCTTCTTGAATTCCCACCCACAGCATGATGGTAAGAAGAGAGAACAGGGCATGTCCTTGAGATCTTTTCTCTTAAAATTTTATGCCAATCACGCATTTGGAATAATACCTCTTGGTATTAATATTTTAAAAATATTTACAGCCCCTGGCTGGGTAGTTCAGTTGGTTAGAGTGTCCTGATATGCCAAGGTTGTGGTTCGATCCCCAGTCAGGGCACATACAAGAATCAGCCAGTGATGCATAGATAAGTGGAACAACAAATCGAGGTTTCTTTTCCTCCCTCTAACTAAAATCAATAAAATTTAAAAATATACTTACATACATCTGACTCCTGGGGTCTTAGAGTTAAATTGACGCTTCAGGAGGAGCTATGCCCTGTTAATCCTGTTAGTGGTGCCAGGGTCCCAGCTGGCACTGCCTCATGTCCGCGCTGGAAGCCCCGCCTCCCGGGAATCCCTGGCGGGTGTCACCTGCGGGGCTGCACAAGCTCACAGCCAGGGAAGCAAGACGTTCATGTTAACATCAAAGCGCCACCCTAAGCCAGGCTCAGCCGTGAGGTACTTTCCATACTTAAGGACTTCAGTGGCTGAAGACAGAAAAAGACTTGATTTCACCCTGACCTTGCTGGCCGCCTCGCCTCAGTGTGACTCCGTAGGAAGCCCTCACCGGTCACACCTGCCGCTCGGCGCCCGGGTCTGGCTGGTCAGCGGCCTGGGCTGGCCTGGCCTGCCCGCGGCTTGGGCCCCCGGGGCCTTTAAAAGACACCCCATCTGAACGCCGCCCGCCGCCGCCGGCCCTTCGTCCCAGTCCCGCGTGTCCCAGTCCCCCGTTCTCCACGGGACCCTCCCGCGGCCGCCGTGACGGAACAGGCGTTTGCCACGCACCTGACGCGGGCGCCCGCCGGAACCTTCGGGGAGACCGGGCCCTACAGGAACCGGGGCTGCCGGAAGCGGCTTTAACCCCACAAAGCGTCCCGGGACTAGCGGCGGGAGACGCTGGGACCGGCCCACGCCCCACCCCCGACCCCCTTCCGTGTCCCTGTCCCGCCCCCTTCTGCGCCCTCCTCTTCACTGCGCACGCGCACCCCGCGGCCCGGAAGGGCTTCTGCGCCCCGGCGGCGACCCGGAAGTAACCCCGTCGTCGGGCGGGAGGCTACCAGAGCTGAGCGGCTGGGTCCGACGGCACAGCTGTTACCCCGGCGATGGCGGGGACGGCGCTCAAGAGGCTGATGGCCGAGTACAAACGTGAGTCCGGGGCCCACCCCCTGCCGCCTCACGTCGGGGCGGCGCCCCGTCGCCCCTCCTCCCGGCCCCAGCCCCGCGCCCCCGTCCCGCGCTGCTCCCTGAGGCCTGGGCGGAGCGCGGGGCCCGGGGAAGCTGCGCGCGGCGCCTCGGCCTCCTCAGCCCGCGGGCCTGCCCGTTTGCCCGCAGTTAGCAGCGAGCGGCCGCAGGGCTCTCCGGTCGCCGTGCCCGCCGCCCCCTCCCGAAGGTGTCCCTAAACCTGGACGGAGGACGCGCTGAGGGCCGGAGTGAACGTACCCGCCGCGCTGGTTCAGCCGCGGTTGCGGTCAGGTTCAGTCGTCGTTTGTTGTGGGTTTTCCTCTTGGCCCCTTTTAGTCGCTTGGAGAGCTCCCCAATTCCAGCCTCGCCCACGTGCGGTTGAGGGGGGTGGGGAGGAAAGCCTAAACTGCCTATTGGGTTAAAAAAAAAAAAAAAAAAAGTTACAAGAAAGCAAGCGCTTTGTGATGGGTCTGAGGTGAAAGGTCAACTTTTGGCTTTCTCTCTAACTCGGGAACGGAGGTTTTGAACTGTGCCACCGCCTGTCGGAAACCCTCAGTGCTTGCTTAGCCGCAGAATTTTTTAATATTTGGGCGAAGCAAAGGGAGAAATGAGGACCTAGAAACATGCCGTATTCCAGGTTCTCACCGCGGAGTGCTCCCGGGGAGAATTGCCGCTGCGAGTCCCGGGGGGCCATCCCCGCCGTAGCTGGTGGGGACCCGCGGCGTCCCCTCCTGGTTAGGGGCAGGGCCTCCGGAGCCGCAGACCTGGGGTCGGTCGCTGCCTCTGCTGATTGGCAGTGACCTTGGCCCTCAACCTCTGCACTTCCTCACGTGTGTCAGCGGAAGACACAAGAAACGTTCACACCTGTAGATAATTTTTATGAGTTTATTTGAGCTAAATTGACAATGGTCGGGAAGCGAAACCTCAAGGAATTGGAAAATTGGTCCAGGAAATGGAAGTTCTGCACCTTACTTTATACATTACAATCAAAAGAGAAGGCGTAAGAGGGTTACTTGAAATCCACTGGTCTTGGGTTAGGGAGGCGGGAGGGAAAGCAAGGCAGGGAACCTCTGGGATTGGATGAAAAGTAGAATGGTAGACACACACTTCTTTCCTCACCTAGGTGGGTGCGGGATAGTTAAGTCAACAGTTAACCGGATAGCAGTGATAATGCGGGGATTTGTGGTCTCACCCTGCTTGGAGGGTTCCGGAAAAAGGGAAATTACTTTGTTTTTGCAAAGGCACGTTAATCAGATATGTTATTCTAGATGCAAAAAGATGCCAGGCTTAGTTAAGGTGAGGATTAACCTTTGTTGCCCTGGCTGGTGTTTTCAGTGGTTAGAACGTTGGGCGGGCAGGTCAAGGGTTCGATTCCTGGTCAAGGGCATGTGCTTGGGTTCTGGGTTCACTCCCTGCCCCCGGTCAGGGCTTGTGAGAGAGGCAACCAATCCTTGTCTCTCACTTAGATGTTTTTCTCCCCCCCCCCCCCAAAGTGATGGAAAAAATATCCTCGGGTCAGGATTAACTACATAACTACTTGCCATGAACCACCTTTAGTTAAAAAGTTTTAATTTCAGACCATCCTGTGTGGTTATTTTAGGTCTCAGTTTGTAAGGCCTCCACATAGACCTTTCCTGAGCTTTTCAGGTTTAGTATGTGGCCCCTTTTCGTCCACACCTGGGAAGACTCGTGCTTCTCAGGGTCCTTGATAGGTGGCTTTTGATAATGTTAGATGTTACTGTTATTATTACATTGAGGATACCTTCAGAAGGAAGTTGAAAATGAGCTAACATGATGAAGTCGTAAAAATAGTTGGTAGATACGCATGCAGTGTAATTTCCTGAACCATATCAGTGGCACTGTGCTGGAAGAGTTGATGTTTGGCTTGGGCAAACCAGTGTTGCAAATGCGGGGTCATTAAAATGAACGTTTAAACAATGCTCACCACCTAGCACCCTCCATAGTAGGAACATATAGTTAAGAGAGACTTGGGAGAGGACAGTGGGGAAAGATGGTTCACTCTGAACGGGCGGGGGGGGGGAGGGGGGGACGACGACGACACAGGACGGGACAGGACGGGACTGGTGCCTCTGTTTCTTCATGGGAAACCTGATGGCTGGGGCTGCTGTTAATGTGTGGGAACACCTACCATTTCCTGTCATCTTGGTCTCTGTTTCTGGATCTGTTAGCCTGTTTTGCCCCGTTTCTAGACTGTGAGCAGGGATTAGTTTCTCATTTCTGTAGAGAAGGAATTAAGTTCAGGTTGTTGCTTCAGTCCAGCCTTTGCACTGTTGGACCTGGTACTTGGGAATAGTTATAGAAGGACAGAAATTTAGAGGTGGTAGGACCTTGGATAGGATTCTGTTTAGGCCCTTGATTTTACAGGAAATTGAATTAACAGAGACACAAAATTATTTGCCTAAGTTCTTAAAACCAGAAAAAAGGAGAGCCAGGAAAAAACTCAAATGTTTTCAACTGGTATCTTTTCTTGAGGTTTTTGTCTTCATACATCATCTAGCTTTTCCTAGGGGTGTCAGAGATAGACTTAAAAATTTATTCTTTCACAGTTTTGTAGGCCAGAAGTCCCAAATCAAGGTGTCAGGAGGGCCACACTCCCACCAAAGGCCCTTGGGAAGAATCCCTTGCCTCTTCCAGCTTCCTGTGCTTGCTGCAATCCTTGGTGTTCTTGGCCTGTGGTAGTGTAACTCCAGTCTCTGCCTCTGTCTTCACATGGCTGTCTACCCTCTTGTGAAGTTACCAGTCATTGGTTTAGGCCCCACCCTAGTTCATTGTCATTCTCATTTTAACCTGAGTACATCTGCAAGGCCTCCATTTCCAGATAAGGTCATTTTCACAGATTTTTGGAGACATTATTCAACCCAGTACAGTGTCTAACAGGAACCCCAAACTTCCATGTGTAAAACTGAGCCCCTGCTTTTCTTGTACCATTGTTGGGCCCCATTTCAAGTGTTTGCAGCTCATTCTCTCTGTTGTTTGGGCTCAAAACCTTGGATCCATCCTGATGCCTCACTTTTTTAATATCCACTATTTTCTTGATGTCCTACTTCAGACTTTATCCAGGGTCCCATGTGGGCCCAAGCCAATCCCCAGGCCTGGATGACTGCAATTCAATCCCAACTGGTCTTCTGCTTCTACTCTTGCCCCACTTGGTTCTAATGTTAGTACAGCAGAAAGTCAGATCATGTCACTCTGCCTGGGACCCTTGGTTGTAGTAAAAACTGAAGTCCTTGCAATGAGCTGTCAGGCTCTACATGTTCTGGCCCTTCTGCCTATCTGACCTTATCTACCCCTCTGTCCTGGCACCTTGCTTGCTGGCCCTGCTCACTTTGTTGTTGGCACACTCCTGTCTGGACGTCAGCACTTCCTTTCCCTGGATATCTTCATCATTTGTGCCCTGCTCCCCTGGAGAAGCCATCCCTGAACCACTGGACGCAACCCATCCTTCCTGGTACTGTCATCTTCTCTGTCATGAACCCTTTAGCTTTTTAAAACGTTTAACCTGAATCACTTCTCTAGAGATGCTAGTTACACACTTTCCTTCACTTTGCTTTTTTATTTTATAATGTCCTAGAGTTTATGCTGTGCTAGTGCACAGGAGTGTTCATCATTCCTTTTCACAGCTGCAGGTATTCTCTTGGGACATGTGAACATAATTTGACTGGTCCCCTATGGATAGTATTGGGCTTGTTTCCAGTTTTTTACTATTACAAATAGACCTGAATTGAATAGCCTAATGCATGTATCTTTTCTTATATTTACCAGTGTATCTGTGGAGTAGATTCTGAGACAGGATTACCGAGTTAAAGGTTAAATGTATATTTCATTTTGCGTGGCAGCTATTTTTAAGCTACTTAAAAAAATGCTTTTAACAACATTGTCAAAGAATCAGTGACATAGTTTTGCAAATTTTTCTGACAGTGTTAAGATTTTGTTTCTCTTTTTGAAGTTGTTTTTATCTGTAAATATGAAACTCTGTTGGGGGGTGGGGGTGGCGGGTGTGTAGTCCAGAGCATTCCTTCCATCTGGAGAACTGGGTTTCTGTAGTTCTGTATGACCAGTAGATGCCGCTGTTGAATAGGAATGCTGGTGGGAAGGCTGCTGGATGTGGACTGGTTCTCCAGCTACAGTTTAGACAACCCTTTGCCTCTCCCTAAAGGAGGGAAGGTGGCACAGAGGGAAGTTCCAAGGGGGAACTCCACAAATGAAGAAGAAAGCTAGCTCTTTTTGGTGTGAGCTTCTCCTCGAGATTCCTTGAAAATGATTGGTGTAATTATTTCCCTGTGTTGCTCTTAGGCATCCTACTCCCATTCCCATCAACATTGTCTTCGCCCACCCCCACCCCGTCCCCCCTGCTCCCCTTAGCAGTTTATAATTCAACTGCCTTAATCTGTTGTTTATTTTATTGTTTTTACAAACCCTTGCCAAATCCAAGGGTTTCAGCCTCACTGGTAATTGACCTCATTTGCACTTGGTTTTTCCCTCCTTGAAGTATTTAATGCCCTGGGTGTTTGGGACCAACACTCATTTGTGTGGCTTCACTGCCCCCCCCCCCCCAATCTGCTGCCTCTTCCTCTTCACCATTGGTAGCAGACTTGGCTCTCCTGTGTCCCTTTACTTGTTTCCTGGGTCAGAGTTTCTCTGCAGTTGTTACTGGCATTTTGAGTGAGATAATTTTTCCTTGTGTAGGATGTATTTATGGCAGAATGTTAAGTGTTCCTGATCACTTCCTATCAAATGTCAGTTCCCAGTCACCGTGCAACCTAAAAACGACCCCCTGTATTTCCAAATGTTTCCTGGGTAACACTGCTCTGGAGAGTCCATCAGGCACTGGGGGCTCTGTGCACTCCCCATGCAGTAAGTTCCCCACTTTCCGTCTCCAGCATTCATCTTCCCTGGAGCTTCAGACTCATTCTTGACCTCCTTGTTAGTCACCTTGCTTGTCTGTTTACTGATGTCAGCCTTCACAGGTTTAAGTGAGAACTCCCCCATTCCAGCCCAGTAATGGCGCCACCACTCACTCACTGGTCTGGACTCCTTGTTTGTCCTCACGTAGCACATCAGCTTCGTCAGCAAGCCCTGCCCCTCTGCCTGTGGACCAGAGCTCAGCCTCTCTGTTCCTTACCACGTTCACAGTTGCCACTCTGGCCTAAGGAATCATCTTCCCTGTGGGAACTGTTGGAGTAACAGCTTTTAAAACTATTTACTAGCTTGAAATATAACCGACAAAGAAAAGTACAAGGAAGGACACAGTCAGCCCAGGGAGTTCTCAGGAAGAGCATTACCAGCCAGGGGAAGTGAGATGGCTGCCAGTTTTTTGAACCCCGTGGTGTGCGCCCATCCCCAGGCAGCTCTTCCTCACAGAAGAGTCTCCTTGTTTAGCTTTGCTTTTCCACGAAAGCATGCACTTTTTAAAAAATTTTCAGCTGAGGATTTAGAGTCATTGGATGCTCACTTGCTTAAGCTGGTATCCTCTGTCTCTTTAGGGAGCATGCCAAAACGTTAAATATCAAACTCTGTAATTATTCCAGTGACATTTCACCTGTTTCCCTGTATTTTTCCAGAGGTGGATTCATAGGGGATTTGTTATAGTTTGGTATAAGTTGCTCTGCATAGAAGCATGTTGGTTGCTTCTTAGAATCTGAAGCTCTTCTGAGCGATGATGTAAGCAAGTGAAAAAAAAATTCTTAGACATGTCTCTTGGTGCACATGTGTGCACATATCTGTTTGTACTCCTACGAGGAATTGCTGGGTCTTAGTAGGTCATAGCAACCTCATTTCCAAAATAACAATTTATACTCCTCCCAGCAGCGTGCTTTTGTTGCTCCTCATCTATGCGGACACTTCTTATTGTCAGTTTTCTAAACTTTGGTGACTGCGTTATTCTGGTGGAGGTGGTGCTATCTCATTGTGGTTTTAGTTTGCGTTTCCCTGTGGTTAATCAGGTGGATGCCTTGTCAGGTTTACTGACCACTTAGATATATATATTTGTGTGTGTGTGTGTGTGTGTGTGTGTGAAGTCCCTGTTCAAATTTTGTGCTTGAATCTTTTTTTTGGGTTGTTTCTATATTTTTATTGGTTTGTAAGGCATTCTTTAGAAGTTCAGGTATTTGCCCTTTGTTGGCTATATCTGTTGCAAATACCACCTTCCTCTGACTTACCTTTTTACTCTCTTAAAGATGCCTTTTGAATATATTTTTTTAAAGAGATATCTTTTGATGTCAGAGTTTCTTACTTTTAATGTTCTTAATTGTATCAGTCTTTTCCTTTATGATTAGTACTTTTTGGTTATTCAATTGTATTGTTAGTTCTACAATGAGCATGAAGATATTCCCCTGTATTATTCTCTAGGAGCTTTATTTTATATTTCATAAAACAACTGACATTAGTTTGGGGTGGGGGTCAGCTTATTGAGATATAATTTACACTCAGTAAATTGCACCAGTTTCAAATATACCATTCTTGGAGCTTTGACAGTGTATATTGCTGTGTAACTATCAATACAATCCTGATACAGGACATTCCTATGGCCCCAGAAAGTTCCCTTGTGCCCTTTTGCAGTCCCCTCTCTCCTGTGTGGCCCCTGGCCTCCGGCCACACTTGATATGCTTTCTATTACTATGGTTTTGTTTTTTCTAAAGTTTCATATAAATAGACTTCTTTTGCTTAGTGTTTTGAGAGTAATCATGTTGTTGGGTATGTCAGTGGTTTGTTCTTTCATTTCTAAGTGTGTTTCCGTTGTACACACAGATCACACCTTGTTCAGTGACGGAGGGTGGACATTTGGGTTGGTTCCTGTTTGGGGTTATTAGGAATGAAGTTGCTGTAAACATTCATGTTTGTGTCTTTGGGGATGTATGTTTTCATTTCTCTTGAGTAGATAGCCACCAGTAGAATTGCAGGTCTCAGGGTAAGAATACTGTATGTTTAAACTTTTTATTAGAAATGGTCAAACTGTGTAACAGGGCAACCAGACCGTTTTGCATTTCTATCAATGCATCAGAGATCCAATTGCTAAACTTGCCAACACTTGGTATTATCAGTCTTTTTAATTTTAGCAATTCTGTTCTGACTGAATAAAGGTGTTTTTACAGATAAAGATGTAGAGCCATGTCTTTTTGTGGTTTTAATATTCATTTCCCTTACGACTCACAGTGTTCAACATCTTTCCATGTGCTGATTTGCCACCCATGCCGTCGTTGGATGTCTGTTCACATCTTTTGATGAACATCCAGATGGAAGAGATGTATAGAGCCAAGTATGGGGAAAGGGTGTGGAGCTTGGGTGCCCTCTCTGGGAGCACCACTCTCCCAGTTCCTCTGAATGTTCACCAACCTTGAAGCTCCCTAAATGTCATGCTATTGGGATTCTATGGAGGCTTCCTCTTGTAGGCATGATGGATCATTACCTCCATCTGCAGCTCCTCTCCCATCTGGAGTGTGGGGGGTGGGGCTGAAAGTTCCAGGCTTATTTCTAATCACAGCTTGGTCTTTCTGGTGACCAGCTCACATCCAGGAGCCACCCAGGAGCCCTACCCTAAGTCACCTCATTAGAACAAAAGACTCCTTTTACCCAGGGGAGTTCAAGGGATTTATTTAGGAGCTTTGTATCAGGAACAGGATTTGGGGGGGTAAGGGGGTGCGCAGGGCACAAATAAAACCAAAGATGCTCCTGGTGTTCTTATCACTTAGGAAGTTCCAGGGGTTTCAGGAGCACTGTGCCAGAAGTTGGAGACAGAGACCAGTATATATTTTCTTATTACGTTAAGTGTCTTTTCTCCCCTTTTAAAATATTTATGTATATTTTAATTTTTGTATGTAGTATGAAATAGGGGGAAGGTTTTATTGTTTTTAATTTTTAATTTTTTTATTGATTTTTATAGAGAGGAAGGGAGAGGGGTAGAGAGGAAAAACATCAACATGAGAGCAAAACATTGACTGGCTGCCTTCTGTGCGCCGCCTACTGGGGATGGAGCCTGCAACCCAGGCATGTCCCCTAACTGGGAATCTAACCGGCAACCTTTTGGTGCATGGGATGAAACCCAACCAACTGAGCCACACCGGCCAGGGTGAAAAGTTCTATTTTTTTGGTCTAAAGATTAGCATCATTTGTAGAAACGACTGTCCTTTCCCTCTCTTCTGTAGTACTGCCTTCCGAGTGAATGGAGGGTCAGTATTTCCATGGGTCTGTTTCTGGCTTGTGGTCTATCCTAGTCCATTGGTTTGTGGAACTCTGCTAGCATCACAATGCACATACTGTAGTTTTAGAGTAAGTCTTGAGAGAGTTCTCAGTTTATTGCTTTTAAAGAGTGCCTTGGCTGTTCTTGGTTGTTTCCATTTTCATGTATCCTTAGTCTTGTCAAATTCAAACAAGAAAGTCTTTTGGGATTTTGGCTGAGGTTGCACTGAACCCATAGATTCATTTTGTGAAGGATTGGTAACTATATAATACCGAGTTTTTTATCCTTGAGTATGATATAATCTTTAAAAAAAAAAAAAAGTTTTTATTGATTTCAGAGAGAGAATAGAAACATCAATGATGAGAGCAAGGGTCAGCTGCTCCTGTACACCCCTTACTGGGGATCGAGCCCGCAACCCAGGCATGTGCCCTGACTGGGAACCTCGACCTCCTGGTTCATAGGTCGGTGCTCAGACGCAGAGCCATGCCAGCTGGACATAATCTTTCTTTAATAAGTTCTTTTTAGCTGTTTACAGATCTTTCACATCTTTTTAAAAGTTATTTTTATATATTTCTGATTATAATTGGTATCTTTTTTTTTTAGACTTTCCCTTTCTAACTTGTTAATATATAGAAATACAACTCAGTTATACACACTGCCTATTCAAAAGTGATGGCAAACTCAGTTTTTCTAATAATTTATCTTCAGGCTCTTTTAAACTTTTTATGTACAGTGGCACAGCATCTGTGAATAATGACAGGTTATTTTTTCTTTTCCAGTCCTTAGACCTGTTTATTTAGCAGAGATTTGTTAATTTTATGTCTCTTTAAAGAACCAACTTTGGGTTTTGTTGATCTTCTATTTGCATGTTCTTACTATCTTAGTCATTTCTCCAGCACTCAAACGGGGCATGCATTTGGCCTGATTCCTTCCTCCTGTGTTGTCTCCCCTCTGGCCCATTTTTCATCTTGTGCTCCTCATATTTCTGGATTTGTTCACTGGGAGAGTTTCACTTTGGAGCCTCTCATATAAAAACTAGGAGGCCAGGAATTGAAATACACTTCTTAGTGGCAGCTTCTAAGTGGCAGAGCTGGGCCTCAAGTTTTTCAACAGCTACTAATGGTAAATTGCAGAACAGTGCTGCTGCGGACTTGTCTCTCACTGTTCCTGCCTCAGCTCTGCAGTCTGATTCTCTGTGGTATATCATGTTTGTGGGCCCATAGGTTGTGCAGTGATGTGAGAGGCTGGCAGCTGGTCAGTGCAACAGCGCTCGAGGTGCTTGATTCAATCAAGCTTTTGAAGCCTCAGCTCTGGTCCCATCTCTAGTTTGTCTAATAGTGACATGAGATACCTTTCAGTTGGAAAATAATACACTGTGTTTGATTTATGAGCTTTAAATAACTAGCAGGAGTATTTTGGAAATACAGTTAAGCTCTTTTGTTTGTTTCTCCATTTGTAGAATGAACGGGTTTCTAGCTTAAAATTCTGCTTTTTTGCTGGTATAAAGACTGTTCACGTAGTTTTTATCAGAACTGTAACCGGAGCAGTCATTCACTTTGTACAAAGAATTTTGATCTGCTAATATGTATACTATGTAATTTATAGTTTATATACTTTTTTTTTTTTTTAATACATCTTTATTGATTTGAGAGAGAGGAAAGGAGAGGGAGAGAGAGAGAGAAACATCAATGATGAGAGAGTCATTGATTGAGCCCACAACCCAGGCATGTGCCCTGACCGGGAATCGAACCCCGATCGCCTGGATCCTAAGTCGATGCTCAACCGCTGAGCCAGGCCCGGCCGGGCTAGTTTATATACTTTTTACAGTTGTTTTGTTAAAATGCCAACATAATATTTGTTCTGTTTCATAATGGTTTTACTTTTTAATTTTGCAGAGTTAACACTGAATCCTCCAGAGGGAATTGTGGCAGGTGAGGCACTAAAGTTAACCTTTTTCTAATTTACTTCTAGTAGCTAAAGCTGCCTTTGAAGTGACAATGTGGATATTTTTCTTTTCCTGCAGGCCCCATGAATGAAGAGAATTTTTTTGAATGGGAGGCATTGATCATGTAAGTTAATCATATGTGTTGTTAGTCTTAAGACTTTACTGGAAATTGGACCTGTGCATCACGTTTGGCAGCGCGACTGTGCTCAGGAGTGTTGATTAGAAAAAGGGCCAAGTGCATCTGAAGTTTAGCTCTTCTCTAATCTGATCATCTGAAGGTGGAAAACAACACAGACATTTATCTATGAGAAATGAGTGTTTCCTTAGCACCACCAGTAAAAGGTTTAGTAAGCATTATATATTTTGTAGAGTTTTAAAGTAAATGAGTGTTCTGGGCTGTGCAGCGTTACCTTCAAACAGCATGGGTGGCTTTGGCTTTAAGAAATTCTAAGCACCAAGGCTTTGAGATTGGAAAGGCTCTTTTGTGTGGGGGTGACCATCCTGTCTGTGCACCAGCTCTGGTTGCCCCTTTGCCTCTCCTTCTGTGTGCCTGGCCTTTCATGTTCCTGACCAGGAGGCATGCTCAGTTCTTCTGAGATGACCAGTACACTTCCTGCTCCATTCTAGAAAGACTGTGACTGGATTTCATGGTATTTCATGTACAGTGATGTTTAAAGAGCAACAAATGGACCTCTGATTTTAGAGTCTTCTATGTCTCTGTGACCCAGGCTCTTTTTCTTCTTTCTACCTTAGATGTGCAATTTTTGGCCATTTCCTTTTTTTTTTTTAATCTTCCCCCGAGGATATTTTTTCCATTGCTTTTTCAGAGAGAGGATGGGGGAGAGAGAGAGAGAAAACCATCAACGTGAGAGACACACATCGATTGGTTGTCTCCTGCATGCACCTCACCGACCAAGGCCAGGGATTAAGCCTGTAACCAAGGTATGTGCCCTTGGCCAGAATCGACCCTGGGACCCTTCAGTCTGTGGGCCGATGCTCTAACCACTGAGCCAAACCAGCTAGGGCTGAAGATGAGTTTTTTGATAAGCAAAATATTTTCAAAATCAGTAAACACTATCCAGAGACAGTACAGCAGCATGCTAATGTTTCTGATCATTTGTAATGACCTCATTGCTTGAGTCCATGATACTTTATAGTTTTTCTCTGTTTTAGTTTCTGGCATGAGGATGTCTTTGCAGCCTGTATTTGTATCTATATGGTATTGTGTCTTTCACTCCTACAGCAATGATAAATTGGATTGGGTCATCGGTGACCTACCTCCAATGAAACACGGCACTAGTTAGTGTAGCTTTTTGTGTTTTAAAGAAACAGGAGATCACACTGTAGGGACTTGATCTGTAATCTGCTTTTCTCATTTACTGTATCACTTGCACTCTTTATATTAACACAGTCATACACACATACCACCAAGCAGCAGGCCTGGTTGTAGGGGCAGATTTTTGGAAGTCTCTTCTGAGTGCAGAGGTCCATGGGCACCTGATAAGTCTTTTGTTTCTGGGAGGCAGTGGCCATGCAAAGCCCAGAAGACTATTTAGAAGCCCTTAAAGGGACACATGAGCCTTTCACTATGTTTTTTTAATAGTGCTATTGTTAAAAATCTGTTAGGGTAACGATTACTAATTTTAGATAAACAGTATAAAATTAAATCAATATTTTGAAAACCTGTCTTAAAAAGTAATTAGAACTGTTTTTAGGTAAAGCACTTTTATGTTTGAATAAGGCTTTTGCTTTAATGTGGAATTCCCCTGCTTCAGGATCTGGTGAGTTTGTGGGCTTTGGTCCTGTTCCAGATCCTTTTACAAACAAGAGTCCGTTCACCAGTGTGCTTAAAACATCTATTAAGGAATTAACTGTCCTCCCGTTGATTCGGCTCACCCTCCTGTCTTGGCAGACAGCTGGCTGAGTTTTTCTACTTAGTGATAGGTTTTCTTTTATTTCTTTTTATTCTGTGACTGTTTCCAGAGTTTCTTCTGTACCCTGGTGTTTATAAAAGCTACGCTCGCCTCATTTTCCAGAGTTGCAGCTTGCCTTTGGAGCCCCCGTCCCAGCCGTGCCGGGAAGAAAACATCTTTCCACATGTCCCAGACACAGATACTGAGAGCCTGTTATTAGGGCCGTTGTTCACAGATACAGACATGTCAGGAGTGACCCCAAACCTCTACCCTGAAAGAACAAGATTTAGGGACTGGGGTGGGAGCACAAGAAATTAATGAACGGGAAGAACTAAATAATAAGATTGCCACCGCCTATTTTCTGATTAATAGTGGGAAATAGCTCTGTTTACTCTTCGGAGCTTATGTTAGAGCCTGCAACTGGGGCGGGGGGTGGGCAGGGCTGTATGGCTGCCATGGCTTTATGGTCTTTGACTAATCACTGTGCCTCTCTGACCTTCACTTATCTGGATCAAAACAGAGGTTCAGCATCCTTTTGACAGTGGCTTCATGTTCCAGAGTCTTGCTGCATGACCTCATTGGCCCCTGGCCTTGGTTGGGGGAGCTAAGGTTCTTAACTGTGCAGGTTGGGTGTGCTCGCTCTTTGGAGCCCTTCAGTAGGACAGAGCCCTGCGGTGCAAAGGCAGAAGTCCCTTGGACTTTTGCCACCTTGTTTCTGTCCTTCCCAGCATTCTCCAGGTAGCTGGTGGTGGTGACCTCCCTGGTGCAAAGTGGGCCTAGCTGCTGCTCCTTCTCCAGACCAAGGGGAAATGACAAAGACTTCCCCTTTTTGAATGGTTGGGGATCCTTGGCTGACTCTACCCCCATGTTACTGTGGCACATTTGGGTCCAAGCTGGGTTACCACCGTGGGTGTGAGGATTCCCAGGCTGTTGCTTCTCTCAGGACTGTGCTTGGCCTACCCCAGGTATGAACATCGTGGTCACAGCATCACCCTTAGATTGGGCTTTCTAGTTTACAGAAGACTACCACAGAGCTTCTCTCATGGGTGTTGTGCCTACTAAAATAAACCCAAGATGTTAAAATAGATGCTTCTGATTTGTACTGTATGTTCTCTGACCCAGAAGTCCCAACCCCAGGTATTTCTTCAACAGAAGTGCTGTCAAGTTCTCTGTGTGAGGCCATTTATGCAACACTACTGCAGGAATATGGACATGCCACTATCTAATGTAATTTACTGCTCATCCACACAGTGGAATGCCATGTGGCTTTGGACAGGGTCAGGCAGCATCCACTCACTGGCCTAGAGAAGGGTCCACAATGATTATGGGGTGGAAGAAGCAAACTCTGGAAGAGTATGTCTAGACCAGTGTTGTCAGCTGGTATTGATCTCACCCTCCACCCCCTCCACTCCCAAGGGACATTTGGCAATGTCTGGAGACATTTTTGGTTGTCACAACTGAGTAGCGGGGGTTACACTACTGGCATCTAGTGGGACACTGCTAAGCACCCTGCAATGCACAGGATGGCCCTACACACAGCATGGGACTGTCTGGCCCAAGATGCAGCAGTGCTGAGGCTGAGACACCCTGATGTGGCATGAGGCATCCCCCAGTGTAAGATTTTCAGTTTTATTGAGATGTAATTTATATCCCCTAAGTTGTCCTGTACTGTCAAGTCAGTGATTTTAGTAAATATGGAGTTCTGTAGTCATCATCACAATCCAGTTTTAGAACATTTCTAAGAAGGTCCTTATGCCTATTTGCAGCCAGTCCCCATTCCCACCTCAGCTGCAGACAGCTCTGCTCTAATTTCTAACTCAATAGAGCTGCCTTTTCTGGACCTTTCCTCCAAGTGGTATCATAAAATACCTAGTCTTTTGTGTCTGACTTCTGGTACTCCGTGTACTGCATAGATTGAAATCCTCTATTGCAGGGTGTTGGTGGTTCCTCCCTTTTTGTTGCTGAGTCGTGTTCTGCTCTGTGATGGGCCACATCTGATGTATCCACTCTCCAGCCAATGGACACTTGGGTGTCCATGTTTGGGCTTTAGTGCCTCTGTGAACTGTCTGTGTGGACATGCTTTTCCGTTTTTTTGGCTGGATTCACAGGGTTGGAATTCCTGGAGGGTAGTGTAAATCTATGCTTAACAGTTTAAGAAAGTCAAACTTTTCCACAGTAGTTCACTTGCCATTTTACATTCCCACCAGCAGCACATGAGGGTTTTCATTGCCCCTCCCCTTCCCGCCACACACACTTGGTGCTGTCTGGTTCCAGCCGTCCTACTGGGTATGAAGTGGGACCTTACTGTGGATTTGATCAGCTTTCCCTTGAGGACTAAGTGCATTGACCAGGCCCCTCATGGCCTGCCAGGCTCTGCTGGGAACCCTTCTGGAAGTGGAGGGTGTTAGAAAGTAATGTGCCTTTCTTTTCTTAAAATATATTTTTATTTATTTCAGAGAGAGGAAGGGAGAGAGGGAGAGAGATAGAAACGTCAACGATGAAAGAGTCATTGATGGGCTGCCTCCTGCACGCTCCCGATTAGGGATTGAGCCCATAGTCCGGGCATGTGCCCAGACTGGGAATCGAACCTCGATCACTTGGATCATGGGTCGATGCTCAACTGCTGAGCCATGCTGGCCCGGCAGTGCCTTTCTTTTTTATGCTTCAGGCAGTTATATCTTTGGAGCAAAGCAGTCCCTTAGTAATCCAATTCAAGTTTAAGTACTAATGATGGGTTTACAGTCTTTTTTATTTAAACCCCGGTCATATGTATGAGACTTTTTTTCCTGCGCTATGACAAACCTGAAAAAGGGAATGGCAAAAACAGTGTCTTCACCACCTGCCCCAGCTGGAGAGCCGTGTGGGCTGTGGTGCTGGGACACGCCCAAGGGCAGGTGGCTCACACCAGGTGCACCTAGCTCCACAGGTGATCGGTTGTGATGGATGGTACAGGATCGGGGTGCCAGGACTCCGGGTGGAGGCAACAGGCAGCTGTCCCTTGCACAGAGCAGTCACTGTGAACCAGCGGTCAGGGTTAGACCTTGGTGTTGCTCTCGGTATTTGTTCCTCGGCATCTGGCTCACCTGAGCCAGTGATCAGAGTGAGCGATTTGGAACAATTTCTTTTACAGAGTACAGCATGGGTATTTTGTTTTAATACTCATCTTAGCAAATAAGTAAGCACCTGTTTCAGAGCTCTGAGATAACTTAGGCCATTATTTTAATTAATAAGACGAAAAGTAATTTTGGGGCTTTGAAGAATGTGTATTTGCCTCAGATAAATATTTGTTTCCTTTGCTTTTCTTGTACAGTTTTTTCCTGGAGATTTTGAGATGAGCGTTTAGTGATGAAGTGAGGCTGTATCACTTCTGTATTGCCTGGAGTATGGCACTAAAATGCGTCCAAAAATAATACTAATTATGCCTCCCTGTCTTGCTTCAGGAATTTACTCGCTAGTGTTTTCCATCAGTCAGCTGGATGCCACTGCCCACGTGGCCCAGCTGCAGGCTCTCCCAGGCACCAGAGCTTCTGGACGAGAAAGGAGCCCTGGTTTTAAACCAGTAGCGAACCAGAGCATTTGAAAATCACTTTGATATTTAAGATGTGGGAACACTTTAGGAAATGTTTGATCATGTTTCTGAGGCTGCAGACGACCCAGTGGATTTTTTTTTTTTAATTTTAAAGAAAGCACTATTATGAGAAACAAAGAACTGTTATCAAAGAATTGAGCAAGTACCATTTGGCTCATTCCAAAGACATTACCCAGACATTTTTCTCTGTCAGGGGTGCCAGGAAGATTGAAGCCCTGGCACGCATTCCTGACATAGTAACCCTGTTGCTTTAACGATAGTATCTCTTATTGCCCAACCTCTGAGTTAGCAGTTTGAACTGTGTTCTCCTCTTAACTCTGGGACTGAACTGATTTAGGACCTTGACCAACTCATTTCATCCTTGAATGTCCCAGCTTTGCTTAAGTGAAAGCAGCACTTCCTGACAGTCTTCATCAAGACATGTGGAGTAGGGTCCAAGTGGCATGTCCTGTCTGCTTTGAGCTTCTGGGAAAGAGGCGTGGACCGATGGGAAATCTCCCGTGAGTGGTCTGTGCTGACCTGTGTGCAGAAAGATAGGCTTCCAGGCATCATTCAGGAAGAGCACAGCAGGGCTGGAGCTGCCCTGTCCCAGGCTGGACACCCTCCCCTGCAGCGGAGCTGGGCCACCTCCCTTCCAGGGGCCCACCCAATGCCCGCCTCTTCATGTGGCTTTCCTGTCCTGGTTTCAGGCCAAGGCTCAGGGCGCTGTCTTGCAGTGACATCCTCCAAAACAAAGTAGCTATTCACTATGGCTTCCCCCAAAGTAGCAAGGACACAGTTTTCAGAATCAAGATTAGCCTCTTAAATGGAAAATATTTAGCTCCACCGAACACTTCACCTTGTTCCTGTTTCGACCATTTTACTGCAGCCCAGCCTCCAAGGCTGGTGACTGCGTCCTGGCCTCCACTGTGGTGGTGTCATCGAAAGCTCTGAGTGTTGACACCAAATGAAAATAAAGCTCTTTCCTGTCCTTTCCCTTTCTTTTTTTCTTAAAAAATGTTTTTTTAGTTAATTTTAGAGAGAGGAAGGAAGGGAGAAGGGAGAGAGAGAGAAACATCTATGAGAGCCCTGGTAAGTCTGCTCAGTGGTTAGAGCGTCAGCCTGTGTACCAAAGGGTCGAGGGTTCAGTTCCTAGTCAAGGGCATGTACCTCGGTTGTAGGTTCACTCCCCACCCCTGGTCCAGGCACGTGTAGAAGCAACCAGTCTGTGTGTCTCTCTTGCAGCGATATTTCTCTCTCCTTCCCTCCCTCCCCTCTTCCTCCTCCTACTCCCTTTTATTCTCTCTGAAAAATATCCTCTGGTGAGGATTAACAAGAAAGAAAGAGAGAGAAAAGAAACATCAGTTGGCTGCCTCCTGCACACATATCAACCCGGGCATATGCCCTGATCAGGAATTGAACCGGCAACTCTTCTGTGCAGGGGACGGTGCTCACCCAACTGAGCTACACTGGCCAGGGCTAAAGCTATGCTTTTGAATTTTTTGTCTAATTTTTTTCCAGTGCCATATCTTGTATTTATTTATTTTGAGAGGCAACAGGTCTCCTGTGTTGAACTGCCTCTGCAGTGGCCAAGGCTTCAGTCCCTGTGATGGACTCCCTGTGCCGTAGGATTAACAAGTTAGGGTCATTGCTTAGAGAGAGACAGGTGTTTCTAAAGGGGCTTCCTCTCAGTTCTCAAGAATAGAGTGGGATTTCTTTTCTTACTGAGTTGATGGGGCATACCCAAAGTGGTTGCTGCTGTAGTGTTTGTAGCTGTCATTCAGCAGTCCTATTTCCTTTGAAAATTTATATAGGAAAAATGGTCTGAGATATGTTAAAACTGCTCTAATGCAGATTTTGTAAATGACATTTGTATGAGGCGGACGAGTTCATCTCTGTTAAGATGTGAGCTGGTGGTTCTCACTCCTCTCCTGCTGGCCACTGTATGTATATTGATCAAGAGAGTGTTCATTGATACGTATAGAGTTTTAAAATGTGATGGGACTTCTGAAGTGGTTCAGTCCATTTCTGCCACTTTCCACAGGAGGAGTTGGTGAACCCAGGCAGACAGGCATGCACGTGCCTGGCGACACTGAGTGCTTGGGTGACCGTGTAGGTGCAGGGTGTGGCCCCTAGCTCAGGCCTTCAGGTCAGGGCTCGCTCGCTGCACTGCTGCACGTGTGCACGCCTGGCCTCCTGCAGGAAACCTGGTAGGGACCACCTGTGTGCTCCTTACCTGCTTCTGGAAGGTTACAAAAATTACTTCTGAGGCTCCTTTGAAAATTAAAAATAGCCTTTGGAAAACAACTCTCAACCCCTTATATATTTTGCTACAATAGAATCTTGCTATAACAGGTGCCATAATTTATGTCTTTCTCCGAAAATGTAATTGTATCGCATACACAGAAAAGCAGAGTCCTCAGGGCCTTGCCGGGCCGCCTTAGTTATTTTCTCTGATCCATGATGGAGGCTCTGCTGCCCTGCTGCTGCCTCTTATGTAAAAATTGCCAGTAACTTCGTCTTTGTGCTTGTACCTAAGATTTAAACTAGATTAGAAAGGGACAATGAGACAGTATTTTCCATTCAGGAAAAAATGCCAACTTGTCATTAGTATTTAGATAATCTTTTCATGTGCAGTAAAACAATAAAAATGTCCTGAACTTATTTCCAAAGTGTGGTAGACATTGAAAAATCTACCTTCAAGTGCTATGTATTTTATATCTTCCAGGGGCCCAGAAGACACTTGCTTTGAGTTTGGTGTTTTTCCTGCCATCCTGAGTTTCCCGCTTGATTACCCATTGAGTCCTCCAAAGATGAGATTTACCTGTGAGATGTTTCATCCCAACAGTAAGTGCTTTTGGAAGTTGCTTTGATGGTTCGAGGAGGGTCCCAGAGTAACTACATGAAAGGTAGTGTCAGGAAGTGACATAGACCACTGAAAATATTTTTTATGTTCTGAACTTGAGCAGATTAATCATGGTGATATTGACAGTGATTTCAGTTTAGAAGGACAGTGAAATGTAGATAAAAGAAAATGTGGACCTAACATTGGGTGCCATTTGAGCTGGCCATCCTGCTGGTAGTGGGGTTGTAGGAGGAAGCCAGAGTGCGTGTGTGCTCAGAGAGGGCCACCTGGTCCTCCTCGTCACAGTGTTTTTAACAGTGGAAAAATTGAAAGCAACCTGGGTTATCAACAATAGAGAATTCATTGAGTAAGTTGTACTAATCCATATGTTAGCATACTACATGGATATTTTAAATGACTTAGAAAATATTTAATGATATTTGTGCTATATTGAATGAGAAAAGCAGGTTATAATCTGTAAATTTGTTAATTTATTTTTTAAAATACATCTTTATTGATTTCAGAGAGAGGAAGGGAGAAAGAGAGAGTCATTGATTGGCTGCCTCCTGCACGCTCCCTACTGGGGATCAAGCCCACAACCCAGACATATGCCTTGACCGAGAATCGAACCATGACCTCTTGGTTCACGGGTTGATGCTCAACTGCTGAGCCATACTGGCTGGGCAGTTTGTTACAATTTAATTGGAAATGTAGCACAAAACTGTTTTTGTTTTGTTTTGTTTTGTTTTTATATCTTTATTGATTTCAGAGAGAGGAAAGGAGAGGGAGAGAGAGAGAGATAGAAACATCAATGATGAGAGAGTCATTGATCGAGCTCGCAACCTGGGCATGTGCCCTGACTGGGAATTGAACCCCGATTGCCTGGATCCCAGGTCGACGCTCAACCGCAGAGCCATACCCAGCCGGGCAAAACTGTTAAAATTTATTCTCTCTCAATAATGGGATGAGCTTTTCTTTCTATAAATTTTTTTTCCCGCTAAAACCACCATGTATTACTTTAAAAAAGAGGAAACTAATGTGATTTAAATAAACTTACTGTACTTTATTTGAAAAAGTATCTAGTATCAGGGATTAGAATTCCTGAGTGGCTGTAGTGTTTATGTCTTCCTTGTCGAGGTAGGTAGAGATTTCAGGTAAGAGAGTTAATAAGGAAAAATGTTGTTTTCAGTGACCAAATTTAGAATAATGTTCCTTTTTTTTTTTCCCTTTGTTAATCCTCACCTGAGGATTTTTTTTTTTTAGAGAGGGAGGGGGAGAGAGAGAGAGAAACATCAATTGGTTGCCCCCTGCACATGCCCCAACCAGAGTGAGGGACTGAGCCTGCAACCGAGGTATGCGCCCTTGGCCAGAATTGAACCTGGGACCCTTTACTCCTTGGGGCCGATGCTCTAACCACGGAGCCAAACCGGCTAGGGCCGCTTTTTAACATTTTTAGTAGGAATGATTACATTACTGTGAACTGAAAATTCATTGCTCTCTAGTCAGTCCATGGGCGTCTTGTTAATGATGCTATTTGATGAGAGAGGGATTAGATTTAAACATAGTTGATTTCCAGAGAGTACAGACAATCATTTTTATATTAGAGTAAGTTAATAAGTCCAGTTGCCTTTGTCCTAGCCATGTGACCATTTAAAAAAAACAAAAACCATATGAAGGTGGAATTGTCCCATGATGACTAGAACTGGACAGACCAGCCTAGAGCCCCATCGGGATGAGCAGTGCCCTGAGGGCCTGCCTATGCCCACCAGGATGTGGACGGGAGTGTGACACTTGGGGCCTCAGGTTGTGCTCCAGCTGTGCAGATAGCCCACTCTCTGTGTCTGCACCTCCTGCTCCCTTCCTCTGTGGCCTGACCACGTGCCGTGTCACTGGCCCCTGCAGTCTACCCTGATGGCAGAGTCTGCATTTCCATCCTCCATGCTCCGGGTGACGACCCCATGGGCTACGAGAGCAGCGCTGAGAGGTGGAGCCCTGTGCAGAGCGTGGAGAAGATCTTGCTGTCGGTGGTGAGCATGCTGGCAGGTAAGGAAAGGCCTTGGCCGCTATGGGCTCACCGCTAGTGGAGGAGCCAGATGGCTCGGTGGCTGTGCTGCCTCCCTCCTTTCATTCTTGTTTCACTGGGGAGTTTATATATATGCTTTTCTGCTTTTTTATTCCTGTTATTTGTATACACTGTTCCAAGCATAACCATACTTCTCATAATTTTGAATTTTAAAGATGGTATCATGTTGTATATGTGGTATTGACCAGAAGTAGCCGTGCTGCTTCCCGTGGGCCTCTCCTCATTTGGTAGGCATTTATCAGGGGACCTACTGTGTACAGACACTTTACACCAGGGGTGTAAAGCCCAGTATGACACATACCCCAGCTTTAGGGCCCCACTTTCTGAGGAAACAGTCCAGATTCACTAGCCATCACAGGCCACTCTGATAAATCCTGTGGCCGCAATATATCTGGGCTCTTAGGCCAGCTCCCAAGCTGGGACTATCTGGGATGAGTTTAGGACATTTGGGAGCTATGAGGGAACGGAGAAGGAAAGGCGCTAACTCTGGTGGAGGCACTGCCAGGACCTCTATGGCTGGAGCCCAGCTGCGGCAGGGAGCCCTGCAGAAGTGTGCTCTCTTAGAGTCTGCCCCCCATGGGATGTCAGATCATACAAACTGAACCTTAGAAAGATCCTTCTTGACACAAGAACTTGTGGGCCAGGCGTAGCAGTGGTTACAGCAGGCAGGGCATCCTGGAGCCCAGGGAAAGGGTGTGGGAGACACAGGCTGTAGAACTCAGGCTACTGGGGTGTAGGTGACTCCTTCCTGTGTTTCTGATCCAAGTGCCTGGGGAAGGGGGTGTGCTGTCTTTGGGGACAGGAATCCAGAGGGAGCAGGATTTGGGGAGGGAACAGTTTGGGATATGAGTGTCCACCCTGTGGGGCTTGTCTGGGAGCCATTCAGCCGAGGGTGGGTTGTGGAAGTGAGGTGGGATCATCTGTGGATAAGACAGTGGGTCACGGGTGGGACAAGGAGCATAATAGAAAAAAGGGCACATGGAAGGAGGGGTCCTCAGAGAAGTGTGGGGGAGCGGTCTGGAAAGTCAGTAGGAAATGGAAGCATGTCTGAAGGAGGAAGTTGACAGTGCTGTAGGAGGCCCGGGGGGAAGTTCCACCTGGAGGCCAGCCTGAGTAGCCACTAGGTTTGGGCTGACCGCCTGGGATGCAGTGAAGTCGAGGATTTCAGTGCATGTGTGGTTTAAGCTGGGAGGCTCTCTCCATTCTCCCACTGAGTGGACGGAATCAGACGAAAGGTGTTTGAAGATGGGAGAGAGGCAGTAACTTGGCTATCTTCAGATGTCAGCTATAAATTCTGTTATAAACATTTTGCTATAAATTCTTTTACTTTTTTTTTAAGGTTTAATATAGTCTTTTCACACTTCTTTTGGAATACCAGTCCCCTGCTCTGAGCTGCTTTTCTAGTGCTGGCACCATGCTTAGTCTGGCTGGGCTGCCTCCCCTGCTTAGCTGTCTCCCTCCTGGTGCTACTCTAGGAGGCTGTGTCCCTTGGGCCTCTGCAAGCCAACAGAGCATTGGGGTTTCCTCGGTCAGAGTCTCTGGGCAGGGATTGGGGGCTAGCTCTGTCCAGGGTGGATGTTCCCTGCAGCCTGCCCTAGTCAGGGGTCCCCTAAGTACCATATTATTTGAGAAGCCTGTGCACCCCCGGTCATTCTGCCTCCTGCTTCCCTATTCATTCTCCCCTTTGTAGCACTTAGTTTGAAATGAGGCGTTTGTGGGTGTCAGTGGTCTCTGTGGGTTCAGTACATGCTGCCTCTCTGAGGGCTCAGATCATGGGGCCGGCTGCATAGCCAGTGTCCAGAGTGAGGCCTCACGTAGGGCCTGGTGAGGAAGGGTTTGTTCAATAAATGGAAGGAGGGAGGGAAACAATCCTATTGGAAGGTCAGAGAAGGTGTGACAGCTTAGGGAAGGAGGGCTTGAGTGGGAGGGAGCAGCCCTGGGCCACGCTGGGATCAGGACTGTGCTTACTATTCTGTTGATCTCTAGGCAGCCTTCTCTGCTCTGATCTGGTTGCTTCTCGGCCTTCTGACTGCCTGCATGGTGGTCACTGCCTGCACCTCTAACTGCCGGTTCCCCTGTCCCCTTCCCAAAGGCCCTGGCTGCCTCTCTGTTTGTCTCCTAGTTCTCTCCTGGAGCCACTGCTGGCCCCATCTGGCCAGCTCACGGACTAGTTAGCTTGGGGTGAGGTGTCCACATGGGCTAAGTGTCCATGTGTGGCCACATCTGCCTGGCCGTTACTCCAGTAGGAGCTAGCGGGGAGCTGCACTGAGAAGGGCTCTGAGAGAGGAGCAGTCTGCACAGAGCATGCTCTAGGGGAATAAGCAGGCGGTGGGTCATCTGGGCATGCTCTCTGGGCACCCCACAGGTCATGTTCAGGCTGTTCTTGTGTGCCCAGAGCAAGATAGGTGACTTCTGTGGGCACATTTGGACGCTCAGGAGGTCCAAGTCATGAGAGTAGATCTTGCCCTGAGATGCCTCTCTCCACTGACCTCTCACCTCTTCTCAGGCGAGGGCCTCTTATTTGTTAAAGAACATCCCCCGACCCCAGGCATTTCAGCCCTTAGTCTCTTACTTATTTCTGGGACACATCCCTGGAAAGGGATGTATTCAGTATTTTTGAATGAAATGAAGAGCTTGCCAATTCAGATCTCACTGTAAGAGCCCCTCTCAAGCGGACAATGCCTTCTCTTTCAGAGCCCAATGATGAAAGCGGCGCTAATGTGGATGCTTCCAAAATGTGGCGGGATGACCGAGAGCAGTTTTACAAGATTGCCAAGCAGATCGTTCAGAAGTCTCTGGGGCTCTAAGGCTTTGCCATGTGTGCACAGTCACCACCAAGCAGCTTCCAGTGTTTCTCCTCCAGGACGCTGAGTGACAGTGACACTCTGTGCTGGTACCAAACAAGGCAAGGCCGCAGAACTGCAGCTCTGGTCTTCTTTTCCACCCTTCCCACCCCAAACAGCTTCTCTTCTGAAATTACAGTTTATGTAGGATGATGACACTTGGATGCAGCTTTGGAGTGTTCCCAGCAAGGTGGTTCAGGTAGATTGTCCAGGCTGTCACCACTACCTCTCCCAGCTGAAGCGCCTGCGAACCCAACAGCTAGTAGCCTCCCTTCCCTCCTGAGTGCTGAGGGGTATGTGCTGGCCTCCCGGGACTGGAACCAGTAATGCTCCTTCCGAAGAAACGGGGCCAGGTGTCTGTGGGTCCCTCCAGCTCCCTGTGTGCCCACGAGTACGTTATATTTTATAAGCAGGTGTTTTTCTTATAATCTAGTTACATCTCTTTTATTTGTTGTATATTACAAACTATCACGCTTAGAAATACTTTCAGGAAATAAATACTTTCTAAGAATGTGGAAGAATGAACAGTAGGGCCGTGGGGAAGCTCACTGCTACCACACAGCCCCATCTTTCCTGACCGCGTTCCTCAGACACCAGCCGTGTCTTAGTTGCTAATGCGGGGGATAGGAGACTGGAGTTTTAGTCAGATTTCTTCTGGATCTACAGGAGTTTGTCTTCCCCAAGCTCAAAACCGGGGAGTTCTAGGCCTTTGTACATTGTGGCTGCAGTAGGAACTTGACAGTTGGGACAAAATTGTTCTTTGCAGCTTGGAGTTGGAAGGGCTCTACTGTTGGCGCCGTGCAGAGGCGTGCCTTATCTCCAAACTTGACCGGCGCTCGTGGAAGTGGGGCACGCAGGTCCCAGCCCTGGTGGGCACAGGTCACTTACGTGTGGATTGTGGTTTTGATGCCGTCGGTCTCCAGCGTGGGCGGCTCAGCAGCACGATGTCGGGTCCATTATGAGCAATAACAGACCTGTTGCAGTCACACATTCAGCCTGTTTCAACAGGCTGCTGTCAAATAGGAATTTCTATTTTTTAAGTAAGGGACGGCCTCCAAGACCTAGAATAGCTTTTACTTTACTTTGTCCTTTCCTTCCCTTCCCTTCATGATGTGTCTGGTGGACAGGCCGTGGCGTCTGTTTTACTGCCACCTCACACGTAATTTCTTGGGTTAACAAATACTGGCTGAAGGGGCTTTGTATCGGGCTTCAATGGAAACCAGATTCTCTCCTCAGAAGGGCGTCTTTTAAGATTTGGAATCCAGTGCAAGGACTTGTATTTGGAAGGGGAGGGAGAGGGGAGGCATTGCACCTCAGTAGTATTTGTAGGCCCGTTTGCAGGAGGTGGAGCCCTCTCCACAGAAAGGAAAAGTGTGTGGGGATGTGGTCTGTGGGCACGGCTGGAGTGTGGACGTTGTGGCCACACCAGCAGGTGGCCACAGGCTTCCATGAAATCTGGAGAAAGAAGAGGAGGTGGTCTCTTTGCAAAACAAAGTATTTTTATTAATTTGTATTTATTAAATACAATTAAATGGAAAAGAGAATCCCCTGGTTAAAAATAAAGTTATATATTTTTCCCCATTCTGCACTGTATTTTTCTTTGTCACATTTTTATATAATCATATGGAGACCCATGGCCAAGTTGCCCACCGTGGAATACACCAGAGGCCCCTCAGCAGAGCTGCCCTCCTGTGGGCATTGCCCATGGGCACCAAGACTCTATTCTGAAGACTTGTGTGAGCCCTGGAGAGGTTCATTCTCTCAGTCCCTTTCCTCCATTCTCCGTGTATTTCCTTCTGGAATGCTTGGGATCCTAGCTGGGGTCTGGGATGGCTTCAGGACTGTGATCTTGGGTAGAGGAGATGTCTGTGTTTACCACTGACTGTGGATGTGGGCAGCAAAGAGCAGTTGTGGGAGCAGGAAGCCAAGACCACATGTGAATTCTCATCGGGACTTGAAGTCACAGTCACTGTGGGACGTGCTTCTGAAGCTCCTGAGTGTGTAATTAGTAAAGGGGCACAAGGTGCCAGTCTTGCTGACCTGCAGTACTGTGGTGACTATCATAGTCGGCTTTTCTTTGTCGTCCACAGGCTTCCCTAGAACCAGGGCTGGCCCTCCTTTCCTGCCCCCAGCTCTCTGCAGCCTCTGAGGTGCTCCCGGTTCAGGCTCGAATCCCTCCTCCCCGAGCAGTGCTCTCTGATGTGATTTTGAGTTGGGGTGCCCAAGACCATCCCAGGTTTGGTGACTTGCTGGACTCACAGCTAGGATACAGGAGAGTAAAAGGATATAAGGCACAGGCAAGACCCCCATGGGGAGGAGTTGGGGACACCAGGTGCAGCATTTAGAGCCTGTCCTGGGGAATCATGCAGGACATGCTTAACTGCCCAGCAAGGAATGTGACAGCACCTGTGAGGTGTCTGCCTGGGGGCTCATCAGAGATCAGAGGCCATGGTTTTTATTGGGGCTGGTCACATGGCACCCCTTCCTGGCACTTCCCAAAATTCCAGGCTCCCAGAGGGACAACAGCTGCCAGCACAGCCATTGTGCCAGTGAGGCACTCTCATCGCATATGGTGGGAACCCTCCCGAAGTCCACATTCCCAGGAGCCAGCCAAGGGCCAGCCTTGGGCGGGTGGGAGAGGCCACACTGGCTGATCCTGCTGAGCACTCAGGCCAGGGCCCTGGTCCCCTTGGATAAGTCTCAGGAGGTCTGATTGCAGGGCAGGCAGGCACCCTTGAGGACCCTACACCACACATCCCCTCCCACACAGGGAGTGCTGTTCCTGGGCTGAGCTGTGCGGCTGGGATCCAGTATTACAGCCCACAAATTTGTTCAGGTCGTGCTCCCCGCAGAACTGAGCTTTGTACAGGGAACAAAACTGTTCACTTCCTCAGAGGCCTGCCCGCCACCAAACCAGAACCCTGGCCCAGCAGCACCTTCAAGATCCCCTGCCACCTGCACTCCCTGGGGCATCAGGCCCTGTGTCCGTGGTGTGAGCCACCTGGTGCCCGCTGCCTCCCCACTCTACTGAAGGCTGGCTCTGGAAGATGCTGGCCCCAGCCAGTCACAGAGGCTGCTCCTCTCTTCTCCACATTGCCAGGGTGCCACTTACACCTGCTACCCCAGCCCCAGAAACCTCGGCTTTAGGAGTGGCTTGGGCACTTGCTGGGGCTTCCTCTCCACCTGGCACCTGCCCTAAGGGGTGTGCCACAGTGCCTGTGGTTGACCAGAGTGCCCAGGCTACTCCGGGGCGCACAGGTGCTCACAGGTGTTCTGCCCGGAAAGCTGGACATGGCTGTGCAGACCCACCCGCTGCAGCGTGGGGCTGGAGGCCGTTCAGCCATACTGGGCGCCTGGACCTGCCTGGCCGGCGCGCAGCTCGCTATTGTAGAGAGGCTCGGGCATCTGGTTGGGCTAGGCTCCGGAGCCAGAAGTCCCCGATGGCCTCACTGGCAAGAACTAAGAGACCTGGGTTTCCTCCTCCAAGTGCTGCTCTGTGAGCTGACTCATCAGCAGGCCAGGGGGCACTCTGGGCAAAGCCCCTCCACCCTCCACAGGAGGTGGGTCTCTGCGTGGCTGCCCGAAGCCCCTCCTGTGCAGCTCGGATCCAGGTCCGTCTCCACCCAGGGACCTGTCTGGCTGCTTCTGGCCCTGTTACCTCCTCAGCTCCTGCCACCGACCTTCAGTAACGCTAACCCTTCTGCCAGGCATCAGCCACTGCGAGGCTTGCCAGCCTCACCTACTGCTGGCGAAGCCTGGAACAGGGCAGGGAGTGGGCCTCGAGGAATCGAGACCAGAGCGTGAGTCTCGCAGGCTGCAGGTGGCTGGTGCTCGGTGCCTGCCCCTCAGGCCCCAATGGCCCATGCAGTGTGTGACTCTTGAGTGTGTGACTGTGTTGATGGCACTGCCCTTAGGTGCCCACCTCAGTCCTGACTCTTGTTTGCTCCCGGGTAACGGTGGCGACAAGTCCCTTTCCAGTTGTGTGTGCGTGTACATGTGTGTGCGGGCTTACCTGTCTGGCAGACGACCTGACGTTGGCCAAGATTCAGATGGAAACCAGGGACCGAGGGATTGTCTTGCTAATGGCTCTTTGAAATCCTGGATAATACACTAAATGAGTTGGAACCACATGAAACAGTTGCAGCTTCAGGGCAGAGCAGGCTGGGGGTTCTCACGGGTTTCTCCCTCTTGGACCAGTTCCCACCTACGGGAGCAGCTAAGCGGGGAAGAGGCAGTAGCGAGGTCGCACCCACCAGACCTGTGGGCGCCACCTCACCCAGCATAGCCCCGCCTTTGTGAAGACCTGTGAACTCACACGTGTGCACATGCACTCACACCTGTGTGCACAGAGCTCATACGTGCATACAAACGTGTACACACACACACCGTGCCTCAGAGCAGGAAGCCCCTGGGGCTGGGGACCTGATCGACCCCTCCACCTCCATTGTCCTGGCAGCGCATCCCCAGGAGGCAGTGGGCACCTGAGGTCTGACTGTGCAGGGTGGGATGGGGCTTGGCTTTCACAGCTCACTGCTGTAATTCCCTGGGCACTGCCGGGGACCCTGCCAGGCTGGCGGGTCCTGTCAGGGACAGGCGGACGCTCTATAGGGTACTGGGAGGGTTTGGGGAGACGAGGGCAGGCTTACATCGGCCTGGGCTGCAGGGACAAGGGTGGAAGGCTGTCCCAGACCTGCTGAGCTGGAGTGGAGGAGAAGGGCCCCTGATGGGTGATGGCTGCAGGGGTGGGACCAACCCCTGCCAACTAGAGCCCAGCTGTTGGGGAGGGTGGGGGTGAATTCCTTGTCCATTTTCCTCCCACCTACAGAGATATGCTGGACTCAGTAATGCAGGGCCTGAAGCAGGTGCAGGGGTGGGCTGGGCCCCAGGGCTCAGCACACAGCATGTGGGGTCTGCATGAGGCTTCAGGGCAGCCTTCCAGGCCTGGGGCCCATGGGCAGTTAAGGGAAAGGGTGGCCCGGGCCCATGGATGTGCCCATGGACGTGCCCCAGGGCCCATGAGGTGTCTTGAACAACCTCAGGAAACAGAACTCTGTCTCTCTGTAGACTCTCCCTCTCCTCTCTCCCAGCCCCTCATCTGCCTGGGCCGCTTTTCGGGATGTCCTGTCCCATTGCCCTGACTGCTGTAAAGGTGGTTGAGGTGGATGAGCTGAATGGTTCCCTGGGCCTGGTCCACGCGAGCTCCCTGGTTCTGTCGCCGTATGTGGATGGTAGAAACTGGGCTGGAACAGGAGCCCTACCAGATGACCACTCACTGGGGACCCCAGAGCAGCACAGCCTGGTGGCCGACTGTTTGAATATGTTTCTCTCTCCTCTGCAGGCTGTGAGTGTGACAGTGGCAAGAACTCGAAACCAATGGGGAGGTCGGGGGGTGGGGTCCCAACACACATATACTTTAGCAGGTCCCTGTGGGCCCAAAGAGTTCTGTGCCTGGGGCCTTGTGGTGGGCGTGGTGGTGGGGTTAATGGCTCTGCCTCTTTTTTAATCCTCACAGGAGTTGATTTTTTTTTTTTTTTTTAGAGAGAGGAAGGGAGAGAGAGAGAAACATCAATGTGAAGAGACACATCGATTGGTTGCCTCCCACATGCACGGGACTGGAGCCAGGAGTGGAGCCTGTGGCCGAGGTACCTGTCTTTGGCCGGAATCAAATGAGGGGCTCTTCAGCCCGCGGGCCGGAGCTCTAACCACCCAGCCCAGCCGACTAGGGCGTGCATTTTCCATATTTAAACCCTCTGTGTTTCTCTGTCACCCAGTTTGATTGAGGTGTGTTCTTGGGGTTTCTTTGTTCAGTTTGACTTGCTGGTGTCTGTTGCAGGTCCTGCATCCATGATCAGGAGTGCCTGGGGACCTGACTTTCCCTCTCACAGCGTCTGTCTGGTTTGGGCATCAGTTATACGGGCCTCAGGGAAGGACTTGGAGAGCTTTGTTTTTTCCTTATAAGATTCCTCTTGAAAGTCTGGCAGAACTTACCTGTTAAACCACCTGGGCCTGCTGATCTCTCTGGGGGAAATTTTTTTTTTTTTTCAATATTTACCCCATCTATAGAGTTGTTTTAAAGTGGGTTTCTTTACTGAGACAATTGGGTCTGGGTCAGCAGTTTTACTGTTTGCCCTCTGTTGTCCCTCTGTTTTTTGTTACTTTGTACCTATTTTCTTGCTTTTTTTTGGATTATTTGAATTTGTTTAGTGTTCCATTTACTTTATTAGCTTTTAAAATATATTTCTTTGTATTAATTTTTTAGTGACCACTCTAGAGATAACAAAACACAGCCCTAAGTTCCACATTCTGCATACAGTTAATATTATATTTTACTCCATATATTGTATTTTTGTCCAGCATGTTGTTGGTTTAGGGCAATGGTCAGGACCAGCTGCCGTCATAGCTGCGTGGGACTGAGGCCATTGCCGCCTTTGCTTTGCACTGGTCCCCTTGTTACAGCCGACAAGTGCTGCTTTTAAAATTTGATAAACAGAAAGATTAAATTGCTGGTAAAGCTGGAACCTGCCCTGTGCAGGTGCATCTCTGACCGGGTTTCAGACTGTTCAGATTATCTCTTGGGAGGTAATGAGGTGAAGCCAAGGAATTCCTTCATTCATCTCTCAGACTCTGCAGTAACGAGCCCTGCCCGGGGAGGGGGCGTGGGATTAAGGGCCGTCCTGTTTGATGCCTGTGCCTCAGCCTCCACAGGCAGCCTTTCCGGGGCTCCCATTTTACCTCTGGGCTGTAGACCAGCCTCTGTAGCCAGGCTCTGCCTGGGCCTCACACAGACCTTGTGTCCATCCAAAGCAGCGTGAACCCGAACCCTGGCTCGCAAGGCTGCTGTGCAGGGGGTGCCTGGCCTTGCTGGGCCGGGGGTGTGGTCAGTGCACTTGGGGCAAGAGGTTGTCCGCTGTCTGTGGGACAAGACCAGCTGGGAGGTACAATCCCTTGGGAGCAGGGCAGGGTTTCCGGCCATGCGTCTGGCATGGTGGTCGAGGGAGAGGATGCAGTTTGCAGGGTCAGCCACAAGGCAGCAGGGGTCCCCCTGGCTTCTAGAGCCTTCCAAGTGGGTGCAAAGGACGAGCTGGGAAGGAGTGCCAGCAGGGCCAGCGCACTCTGTGGCTGTGCTGGCCACGTGCCCTTGGAGCTCCTCTCTGAGGGGACAGGTCCCTCATGTCCATGGTCAGCTGGAGAGCCAGACAATTCTGCCAGCAACTGTGAGCCAGAGTGATGGCCGAGCCAGTAGGTGGCCCAGAGGGCTCCACCCAAGAAAGGGTTAGGGAGGCTGCTGTCTCGGCTCAGGGAGCCTGGCAAGGGTGCTGGGGCAGCGGGGAAGCAGCAGCTGTTCTAGAATGAGGGTGGAGCTCAGGGAAAGGCAGGGGCCTTAGAGCCCAAACTGGTGGGGCTGGGGGCTGGGAGATGTGGGGGGCAGGGAGGGAGGGACTGGCAGCACAACTGGTCAGTCTTTCCATTCCCAGGTTTCAAGAGTGACTTTCTGGAAAGTTCAGTCGCACTGTTAAGAGAGGACAGGATGAGGAGACCAGGGAGGAGGGTCCGGGGGGGGAACCCAGCTGCAGTGACGGTGCACAGGGGCCACTGGTGACATGGAAGAGGGCTCCCCAGGTTCCCAGGTCTCAGTGTGCGGGCTTATCCATCAGGTGAGGGCCTCAGAGGCGCATGGCCGGGGGTGGGGATGGGGCTGCAGGGCTGAGCAGGCAAACTGCCCACATTCATGTCCAAGTGTCCGAAATCCCCACGGGGCAGTCAGTTTGCACGCTGGACAGACATGAGGTTCTCTCCAGCTGGCTGCCCTGGTCCCCTTGCGAGCAGGGCAGAGCCCGCACCACCGGGCTGGCATCCGACCCATCAGATAGCAGCGTCGGAGCTGTGGGCCAGCTTCAAGTATCTTCATGTACCCTCGGGAGAATGGTTAAAAAGTAATTAACCTAAATTTAGCCTGATTGTCATAAAAAAATTAGCCACGTGAGTCACCTGTGACTACCAGCCCGCACATGCTTTCGTCCAGGTGAGCGTCACCCTGGGGCAGAGAAACATCGATGTGAGAGAGAAACATCAATCGGTTGCCTTCCACACGAGCCCCGATGGGGGAGCAAAATGCCTTTCGGTGCATAGGACGACACTCAACCAACTGAGCCACTCCAACTGGGCTTCTTTACCTTTATTTTAACAAAATCACTAATTATGATATGCAAAATTTTTATTAATATTTATTAACAGTGTTGGTCTAAAATATTTTTAAAGACTGTAATTGTATTTAAAGTGTACAGAATTTTCACCCGGCCAGAGTGCTCACTTGGTTGAGATGGTTGTCCTGTGCACCGAAAAGCTGCCGGTTTGATTCCCACACAGGGCACATGCCTGGGTTGAGGCTTTGATCCCGGTCGGGGCACATACAGAAGGCAACCAATCGATGTTTCTCTCTCTCTCTTTCTCTCACCCCCTTCCTCTCTCTGAGCATGTCCTCTGGTGAGGATTAAAAAAAAAAAGCAAAGTGTACAAAATTGGAATGCATTTCCATAAAATATATAAATTAAAGTTAAATATAAAAATAAAAGCTGAAAGTATTTTTCAGTGTTTTCAGAAAGCTATTTCCTTCTGAGATATTCAAAGGCACATATTAAAATTAAAATACAAACTATAATTGATAACTAGTAATTTGCAAAATGTGAATTATGAATATAAAATGTAAATCCAAGTTATTAAAATTAGGCTTTTAAAAAATTAATTCTTTTGAGAACTTAATTAAATTTTATTGAAGAGTCTTTAAAGAAACAACCTTCGATCTGAATGTTCCTGCAAAGTCCCGTATCGGGCATGCCCGCCTGGCCTGCCGTCTGTAGGGTGATTCATGATGAGAAATGTGCCTGGGAGACAATAGCAACTTGCAGATCCTGCAGTAGCACCTGTGGACCTGTGGCCACCAAGTAGGACGCGGGGAGAAGCAGGACAGCATGGGCCATGCACTGCTTTGCCACCAGGAGCCCACAAGTTCATTCACCTGTGTCTTCTCTCACCTACACTCTTCCTCCCTTCACATCAGGCCCATGTGCGGCTCTGCAGCTGAGCATGCCGCAGGCCCACCCATCCCAGGACATGGCTGAGACCCCAGCTGGGTCAACTGGGTGCCAAGAGCCCTCCCTCACCCTTCAGTAGGTGCCTTGTTCCGTGTTGGTGACCTGCAGGCGTCTGAAGTGTGGCCCAGGGCCGACTACCTGGCCTGCACAGACTGCACAGAGACCTCACGGCTCTTCTGCGATGTAGGTCACTTTGCTTACAGCCCACTGGCTGGAGGCTGTCATATGCAGAGCCTGGGACAAGGAAGGGTGGACTCTGCAGGGCTGGAAGGGGTTCGGGAACGGAGGTGTCCACACAACTTCCCAGCACCCGTCTTAGATCAGGGTCTACCTCTCAACACACCTCGCCTGGCCAATCTCCCTACTCTTTTTTTCATTTTCATTATATATTTTTAAGATTTTTTATCAATTTTTAGAGAGGAAAGGTGAGGGAGAGAAAGAGAAACATGGATGTGAAAGTGAAATATCGATCAGCTGCCATCTGCACGCCCCCTATTGGGGATCGAGCCCGCAACCTGGGAATGTGCCTTGACCAGGAATGGAACCTGCAACCTCTTGGTGCATGGATGCCGCCCAACCAACTGAGCCACACCGGCCAGGGCCCATCTTTCTACTCTTGAGAATTGTGGGCTCATCTGCGAATTGTGGTGCCCTCTGGGTGGGAACCTACCAGCCGGGATTTTGCTCAGTTACATTTTATATTTTTTAAATTTATTGTTTCCTTTTAAATTTTGCAAATGCACAGAATAAATATGATTGTTCAAACAACCTCCATGTCCTCTTTTCCTGCCCAGAAGTTGAATGGGGGTGTCAAGTGGAAGGGCCCATGGAAGAGTATGCCTGCCCCGAGGGTGTAGCTGGGGGCGCCTGCTGGGACCTGAGCGTCCTGCTTCCTTGGTGCCCTCCCTGATGGGCCTCCTGTGCCTGAGGGGACCCTGCTGGCACTCGGGAGTGGCTCCGTCTGTGTCTGCGGCTTTCAGGGAATAAAAACTATTTCCCACCCTGTTTTCAAACACAGTGAGCACAGGCGTTTACACTGTGTGTCTGAAGTCTCTGCTGGTCTGCTCCTGCCGCCTGTTGTTTCTGCTGACTCTAGTTCCCATTCCTTCCTGGGCTCAGTTCATGTTGCCCTGGAGCCCACCGTTGGCTGGAGGCGCGCTCCCCCAGGGGGTGTTTGCCTTCGCTTCCGCCAGGCGCAAGGACACCACCCGTCTCGGACCTCCTCTAACCACCTGCGCTGCCTGAGGGTTGGGTTGGGTTGGGCTGGACTGCACACCTGCTGGGCTCACCTCTCCTCCAGGATGGGTCTCCAGCTCGCTTTCCTGGACACCCCTCAGTTGGGGCTGTGGTCACTCAGAGGGAGTAGCCCTTTGGGGGTCCCAGCTTCAGGGGGTAGGATCTATGACACACCCCATCTCGGGAGCCCTGGGCTCTACCTTCTGTCCCATGAGCTGGGCCAGGTGGGAGCCTGCAGCCCAGGTGCACAGGTGCAGTCAGCGCCCTCAGGAGCAGGCGGGTTGCACCCTTTGGGTTTTTATCTCATTTCCCACCTGGGCCTGCGGGTTCCCGCTGTGGTGTGGCCTTGGCTGCACTGAGAAGTGTTTTTCATGTTCCACCCATTGCGATTCTCATTTCGGTGTGCAGGGACTTGCAGGTGCCATTCCAGTATGAGCCAGCTGGGCTCCTGTGACAGAGACCCCCACGGTCCCTCTCCTTCGAGTCTCCCACTGACACTTCATGTCTCAAACTGGCCACCCCTCCTCTAGCTGCCTCTGAACCGTGAGCTTCTTTCTGCCTGTTGTCTTTGTGTGCTGGGCATTTCATTTGATAATTTATTTGTAAAAGTGATTTGAGGCCCAGGGCGATGCCGTCTTCTAGGTAGGATTGTAAACTGCGTCTGCTGGACGTGTGCAGGCGGCAGCCTTCGGAAATTGTAATTTCTGAGGGAAGAGCGGAAGGCTGGCCACGGGCTGTGCAGGCCTCCCTGCTCCTGCTGGCCAGCTCTTAAGGTCAACCCTTCTGGGGTAGGCCCAGGTCCTTTGTTCAGAGCCTTGGGGCAGGGGGGTCCCAGCTGCTTCTCCTAGGCTGGCCAATGCCCTCAGGGCGGGTGGCTCCAGATGCCAGGTCCCCTCTCTGCTCTGTTCTCTCTTGTTGGGCCTCGTGCCCATGGCTCATTCCTTCTTTGTTACCATTAATGAGATTTAAAGGACCCTTTCCTGGCCTTGCGAGCGGCCTTCAGTGTGAGGACCTGGTCTGCGCTGCACAGGGGCTGAGGGGGCCCCTTCCCCTGAGTTACTCCCGGGCCGCTCAAGGCCAGGCTCGCTTCTCCCTCTCGGCGCCACATGCACACTGTCCTTACCTTGCTCCTGCACGGGGATTCTCAGGACAGCCGCCCTGCTGGCTGCGAGCTGACCCTAGAAGCTGCAATGATAAAACTCTCCCTAAACCCCCTCATTCTGGGGTCAGACCACGGTGTCCCCACCCAGGGCCTTGCAGAGCGGCCAAGGAGCCGGTTAAGAACTTGGCTTGGGAACCAGATAGACTTGGGTTTGGGCCTGGATACAATCCCAAAGAGCTCGAGCCTGGCGCTTTGGGGGTGTGCGGTCACCAGACCCATTACCATTATTATTATTACTGTCACTGTTGCAGTTGTCATCACCGTTGCTGCCCACTGTGGCTCCCGCAGGGGGCCTCCAGGGCTCAGGCATTTCCACAATAAAAGGCACCTTCTGTTAAAGTGTCTTCCAGAGCAGGGGCCTGGACCTCCGAGCAGCACGGCTGTGAAGTGCGCGGGTTCCACGGGAGCTCTTCTTTCTCCTTTTATGGGCACAGACACGTGTTGAGACGAGTCGTGAGCCGACTCATTAGCAATGGCACCGAGGACGTCGCTCCCGGTGCTTCGCCCTCCACACTGGGAGTCACATTCGGAACGCATCCAGCTTCCTCCCCTTCAGCCACCTGGAGATGCAATCACTCAGTCTGCCGGCTCCTATCTTCCTGCTCACAGCCACGGGCTTGCCCCCGTGCTCGGTCCCTGGGGCGGGAGGTGACTCACAGCCTTGGATTTCGTGGGGCTGTTGTCCTTACTGGTTAAATGGCCACACACACATACATGCACACACATACATGCACATGTGCATGCGTGCACACATGTACACACGCCACAGACAGACAGACACGCACACAGAGAGGGCTGTGAGCAGTGGCTTCCCCAGCTGAGGCTGGACAGGGAGCAGCCGGGCCATAGGCCCTGTGGGCAGTGTGTCCAGCTTGGCTGTTACTCTGCAGGTAGCAGGGCCATCAAGATTTAAGGAGCCTCATGTTTGGAGTGGTATCTTTAAACAGCCCCTCCTGCTGGTGGGGGACGGAGTGGGAGGGACGTGTGGAGGCCAGAGGCCCATCTAGAGGCTGGGGTGGGACGCTGGGGGACCTGTGGAGATGGGGGTGGTGGATGAACCCGAGATCAGTCTCAGAGCAGGATGGACAGGGTTTGTCAGTGGGTCAGAGGACAGAGGCTGGAGCCTCCAGGAGGGCAGTGGGGCGGTCGGAGGACTGTGGGGACAGGGGACAGGCTGGGCAGTGTGATCTGTGTGATCATGCTTGTTAGGGCTCCATGACCCCTCTCTCATTTTGGCCATGCCCCCCTTTTGGGCATCGACTCTCTCCATAGTGTGCAGTCTGTTAGGACACGGGATCGTGTAAACCTGGCCTCAACCAGCGGGGCTGTGCCTTCTGGGATGTGCGCCCTGAGCTGAGGGTCCCGGGACAGACATGCCCAGAGCAGGCTGCCCTCTTGGGATGGATGTCCTGGAGGCTCTGTCACAGGAGCCTCCCACCCTGTTCATTCTGCCCGGGAGCCCAGTGCTGGTCCCTCTGAAACACTCACCCCAAGAGACGCATGACACGTGTCCTAGCTCCAAGGACCCAGGCAGGTTAGAGGAGCACGAATGAATGCGCAGAACGTGTGAGGTCACTGCAGGGAACTGTTGGAGCTCAAATGGGACATTCCCGGTTTTGTTTTTTTGTTGTTAATCTTCACCTGAGGATATATATTTTTTCCATTGCTTTTCAGAGAGTGGAAAGAAGGAGGGGGGGAGGGAGAGAGAGAGAAACACCAACGTCAGAGAGACACAGCCATTGGTTGCCTCTCGCACGTGCCCCGACCCAGGGCGGACAGCGAACCTGCAACCCGGGTACATGCCCTTGACCGGAATCAAACCTGGGACCCTTTTGGTACCTGGGCCTACACTCTAACCACTGAGCCACACTGGCCGGGACAGGGACAGTCCTGGTTTTGATGCTCACCCGTCAGTGGCCTGAAGTGTTCTGGTGAGTTCTGTGGGTACCTTCTCCAGGTTGTGCGTCCATCCCTGCCCCCAGGGTCCACCACTGTTGGAAAAACAGCCCCAACCCGGGTCATTGTACCCCAAGGAACAGCGTTTGGTCACCTCCGTCTGCCCCGTGCACTCCCACACCCCCAGCCCTCACCCCGACGTGCTTCCTGAGTTCGCTTGGCTGTCTGGTGAACTCACACCTAGCGTTTAATTCACCTTTCACGCCCCCCCCCCCCCCCGCCCCGTCCTCGGTGGGCAGGAACCGCCAGAGCTGGGAGGCAGCGAGGCTCGGGCCCGGCTGACTCACGGGCGGCTCTTAAGTGGGAAGGAAATGGGCCGGAGCCGTCGGGAGGCTTCGCGCTCGGGTGAGGCCTCTGGATTATGCAGCCGGGAAGCCTGGGTCCCGGCCCCTGCGCTCAGAGCCAGAGCCAGAGCCAGAGGAGGTTCCTGCCCCAGACTGGGCTCCGGGACACGGTGGTGATGCAGCCAGCGAGCCCCCAGTCCAGAGCGGGCGTTTTCCTCCCCAGGTATCGCCAGCTTATGAGTGAGGTCACTGCAGGTGAGGTGAGGCAGGAGCAGGTGGAGACACAGACACAGGGCAGGGCCGGGTAACGACGGAGGCAGAGGCCGGGGTGATGCCACCACAAGCCAGGGAACACCGAGGATGTGGCAGTGCCAAGGCTGCAAGAGGCAGGAGGGAGCCTCCCGGAGCCTGGGGGCGGGGAGCGTGGCTCTGCCCACACCTGGGCCTCCAACTTCCGGCTTCCAGACCGTGAGGATGAATTTCTGTCCTTTTAAGCCCCTCAGTTTGTGTCCATTTTTCCCGGCTGCCCCAGGAAGCAAATGCACCTGTCCTCTCAGGCCTCGTCCCTGCCAGCCTGGCCGGCACCCCTCTCCCTGCGGTGCCCCCTCTGCAGGTAGCACCCCCAAAACCCGGTGGGGGTGAAGATGCTGTGTTTTCTGAAAGCACATGACACGGGGACACGGGAGTCATTCGACTGAGAGACGACCGTCACCCCTCTTTCGTTGTGGCCAATGGTCCTGACGCCAACCCAGCCTTGCAGCTTTGAACCGGCTACAGCCGAGCAGCGGCGTCCCCAGTGGGAAAGTCCTCTGCAGGTCCTGCCCTGCCTTCCTGCTGTCTGGGCTCAGAGCCCAGACATACGGCATCGTGTTCCTGCTCCCGGTGCTCCGTGTCTTCGGAGGGCAGGGCCCCCCTTGGGAAAGCGCAGAGAGCAGTGTGGGCCCCGGAGCGGGCGGGCGGTGCTGGAGCCCGGGACACGCCACCGCAGGCCAGGGCCGGACTTGGAGACAGCACCCGCTCTTCCTGCGACCCAGAGCACCCCTTCAGGCTGCACCCTAAAGTCCCGTCTCTCTGATAACATCAACGACTGTCGCCAGTGGGCCTCACTCAGGGCTCACTGCGCCCCACCAGAGTTTCATGAGCATTCACCCCTCTTCCTGGAGCATTAACTCCACTGAGAAGTCAGAGAAGCAGCCACAGCTCCCTGGCCCTCCAGGACCAGGAAGCCCACGCTGGGCTGGGCTGGGCTGGGCGGTGACAGGGTGACAATAGTGAAGCCCATGCGTGTTCCTCCCTGTCCCTCCCCATCCCTGCTGCCCCCCTGCTCCAAGGTGCCCACCCCTGCAGCCTTCTTGCTCAGGAGGTGCCCCTCTGGCCCGATGGTGTCTTGCTGGCTCCTGGAGCAGCTCCCAGGCATCCGCTCTGGGTTGGGGCCTGGAGACCCCAGGCCCCTGTCCCAGTGCCGCACAGCCAGGCAGGACCAGGGGAGGGAGGCCGGGACAGCAGGGAGTGTTCCAGCTTTGGGTAGAGAGGCGGCTCAGGGGCCAGGCCCGGGGGGGGGGGGGGGGGGAGGCTGGAAGAGGGAGAGAAACGAGAGGCACAGGCGGAAGAGGGCAGAGACTCAGCGTCTACAGAGCTGTGTGGCCCTGTTCACGCTCGGGCCACATCCCTCCCCGCTCCACAGAGGCTGGGGAAGAACAGGATTAAACGTGTGTCCTAAAGGCCTGGACCGTGCCCTGCACCTGACGTGTGGCATAGAAGCCATCTCGTGAGCCAGTAAACCCACACGGAGAGAGGCCTCCGCGTGCCGGGTGGAGGGCCGGACTGCACCGTGTGTGGGGAGGGACGGAGGGTGGGCCTCTGCACTTTGGGGGCTCCGGGAAGAAAGCTGTGTTTCCAGGGGCTGCTTCACAGCATCTGAAAGTATCTGCTGCGCTTTGTACTGACGGAAGCAACCCCTTCCTGATGGGGCCGGGCAAAGACCCTCCCTCAGTGGGCCCAGGTCGTCTGCTTTGTGCCAACTCAGGGAGGCAGGGCTGTGGCCACCACTGGGGTTCCCGGTGTAGGACCAGGAAACGGAAGCTTAGCAAAGCAAAGGGACCTGCTCTCCCTCTCACCCGTGGGTGGTGTCCCCCAGTCCAGGGGCCTGGCCTCAGGCAGAGAGCTGCAGGGTGTGGCAGGGAGGCCAGCTTCCCACCAAGTGGGTGCTGCCCCCTTTTTAAAAAAAATCTATTTTTTTATTGATTTCAGAGAGAGGAAGGGAGAGGGAGGGAGAGAGAGAAACGTCAATGATGAGAGTCATTGGCTGCCTCCTGCATGCCCCCTGCTGGGGATCGGGCCCGAGACCCGGGCATGTGCCCTGACAGAGGGTAGAACCATGGCCTCCAGGTTCAGGGGTCCATGCTCAACTGCCCTGTGCCCTGCAGGGGAGCTGGATGGAGGTTGGGGGCCTGGGTTGCAGGGAGCATCTGCTTGACTCTGACCTGGAGAGGGGCACATGGGGACCCTGGGCGGGCTCAGAACTGCCTTTTCAGCTCTGCTCAGCCATACAGGGGAGCAGCTGTGCCTCCTGGGCCCAGGTGGGCCTCCCCCCCCCCCAGATTCCTGTAGGAAATGGGTGCGGAGCGTGCCCTGCTTGGGGCCAGGGCTGTTGACAAGGATGGGCAGTGCTCATGTTGATTCACATCGTCAGCTGTGTTGTCAGCTAAGACGAGATGGCAGAGCGTGCCTGTGTATACGTCTACACGTCTGTAGTATATTGTGTGTATATAGCATGCTGATACGGTTCTTGCTGCATTACACCGAGGCGCTAAGTGACCTCCTCTGACAGCAGGACTCGGGATAATTTTCATTTCCTTCTTTTTGTCATTAGCACATGATGAGATTTCAACGACGAACCTATTTTTACTCGTGTAATAAGGAAAACAAAGCTATTTTTAAAAGCACCTGTGTGTCTAGGTGAGGTAATCTATTTGCAGGCTGTAAGAGGCCAGGACCGTCCTAGACTGTTGGGAAGGCTTCCCGGCCGACAGCGCCCCTCGAATCTGTCAGCGGGGAGTAAAGCTGTAAATGTGCAATTTAATGGCCTCGCTGTCATTGTTATTTTTAACAAGTTACACAAATCAGAAGTGAGCGCATTCTTGCTGAACCACATAGGCGTGTGTCACCGGCACACAGGTAGGACCTGTGCTCCCAGCGCAGTGTGACCCCAGAACCCCAGCTGGGAAGATGCAGGCACCGCAGGCGCACACACTGATTGAACGTGCACCGTGTGTGAGGAGCGTGCACAGCGTGTGAGCAGCGTGCACAGTGTGTGAGGAGCGTGCACAGCGTGTGAGGAGCGTGCTCGCCCCCCCCCCACCAGGAACACCCCTCGGCGGGTCCGAATGTTTGGGCAGCGTGTTGCCAGTTTTATTCCCGACACCGAGAACAGGGCTGGTGCCACGCTATGCTTTTACTTATTTACTCTCGTCTTAAATAAATAGTGACGTAACCTCTCTCTTCTATGGTGATAGTTTTTTCTGGGCTGAGTTGTGACCCCGAAATTCATCTGTTGCAGCCCTAACCCCCAGCACCTCAGAAAGTGACTGTATTTGGAGATGGGGTCTTCAGAGAGGAGATTAAAGTAAAGTGGGGTGGTTAGTGTGGGCCCCGATCCACCGTGACTGGCGTCCTTGTAGGAAGAGGTTCGTCCCGGCCCGCGCGTCACCGTTTGACGCCAGGTCAGGGCACATGCCCAGGTTGCGGGCTCCATCCCCAGGAGGGCGTGTGCCGGGGCAGCTGACGGGTGCTTCTCTCTCGTAATGTTTCTAACTCTCTCTCCCTCTCCCTTCCTCTTTCTGAAATCAATACAAACATATTTTTTAAAAAGAAGTTAGTATACAGACCCATGGAGGGACGACCATGTGAGGACACGGGGGAGACACAGCCCTCCCTGCCACCGCGGCCACCGCGGCCACCGTGGCATCAGGTGGCACTCAGTCTTCCCCATCGCCTCACGTCCCCCGGACCCCTCTGCCTCCCTCTGTCTCCTGCTTCCCTCCCTTCCCTCTCTGCTAGGGGCTCGGTTCTTTCTGGAACACCCCAGCTCTTTCTGCTCTGCGCCCACTGCCCGAGGAGCACACGGCAGCCCCAACCCGCATCCTTGGGGAGGCTGGCCGCCAGGGAAGGAGGCCGCGTCCCCTGCCATCCTCCACGTCTGATCTCCCTCCCTGCTGGGCCTGCTTGTCACAGCCCCACCATCACCACCCAGCAGCCCGCGGCTGGCACGGGGTGAGCGCCCCACTGAGGTTTACCGAGCGCGTGGATGGTGTGGGATTTTGGAAGGTGGCAGCAGCCCCGCTGGGAAGTCCAGCAAGTTCCCTGCTGGGAAGTGCGGCAACTGGGACTCCCGCTGAGGTATCCGTTTCTTCAGGGAATCCATGAGGTCTTGTGACAGGCAGGCTCAGTCATCTTTCAACTCCTATGACCTAAGTGTTGGACGTGGGCCCCTTCGAGCACCCGAGCACACACATCACACGTTTACTGAGCCTCTGCTGGACGCCGGCTGAGGACCCGAGGCCTGAAGGCAGGGAGCCCGCGGTCTGTGCCCGATGGCGGGCAAAGCTGGAGGAGGCGTGGAGCGTGAGGGGGAGAGGGGGAGCCGGGCCCCGCTGGGACCAGCACAAGGGCATATCCCCCGGAGTGGAGGGGAGCCCAGCAGGTGCCTGCGCCTCCCGTAGAAGGAAGAGCTGGAGCGTTTCCCAACACGCCCCGGTCAGGCCCGTCCTGGGCCCAGGCTGGACCCTCCAGGGGCTCCTGTGCCCCGAACTTAGAGAACCACTCCCCTGGAGCAGCCCTTAGCAGACGGAATGAATGGTCCTTAGGGGGAAGACGTAGCAGGGCTGAGGAGGGAGGGGACACCTTAGGGATGAGGGCCGTGGAGAGGGGGGGCGGACGGACGGCCCAGGTGGCTGTGGTGGCTGTGGATCCAAAAATGAATCGGCCTCCCCCGCCGTGCAAGGGGCGGCGCAGGGCTGGCAGGTGCGTGGACCTGGCGGGGAAGGGGCAGGCGAAGCAGTCAGCGGGCTCCCACTTCCCACTGGAAGCGAGGTCGCTGGCCGTGGGAGAAGGAGAGCGGGGAGCCACGGGGAGGGTGCATAAGCCTCTGGTCACGGGGTCCCACCAGCCAGCTCGCGGGCGGGCAGGCAGCGGGCGGGGGCTGCAGGTGCGCCCAGCAGAGGCGGGTGGGGGACGCAGCCACGGTGGGCCTGTGCGTTCACTGTGGCTCCCACGGCCCCGAGATGACCTGCTGTCTGTCTCACCGCCCAGGCGAAGCACCCACCCAAGCCCGCACGGGGAGGGAGATGCGGCCACAAAAAAATCTTTTTTTTGTTTTGTTTTTTGTTAATCCTTACCAGGGGATATTTCCACTGATTTTTAGAGGAAGTGGAAGGGGGGAGGGAGAGAGAGACAGAGAGAAACATTCATGAGAGACACATTGGTTGCCTTCCGCACGTGCCTGAGCGGGCCGGGGATCGAACCTGCAGCCCAGGGACGCGCCCTGGACCAGGAACCGAACCCGAGATGCTTCAGTGCACAGGTCAGTGCTCTACCAGTGAGCCACACCAGCCGGGGCTGCCACAGGAAATCTTAATGCAGGACTAGGCCAGTCTGCAAATGCCCCCAAACTCTATTTCTACGGAAGCTAAGAGACTGTGCATTGATTAACTGAAGAGCCTTGCCGCTGCTGAGTGAACATAACATTTTAAACTGAACATACAGGTGCCTCGGTGACAACATTTGAACACCCTGGTCCTTGGAAAATGTGGTTTTAAAAATGTCTTAAGATAAAAATGATAGGACATCAACACAGGGGCCCAAATACTACGATTTGAGGCCAGTCTGGGGCCAACTGGCCATCAGTCAAGTGGCCAGTGGTTGGCAGCGCGAATCCCACGGTTCCTTGTCTCTGTGCGGGCCCTTCAGGAGGCCTCCAAGCCAGTGCCCCGGCCCCCCGCTTTCCAGGTCCCGGCGGCAGGGAGGGTGTGGGCCCTGCTCTCCAAGCCCTTTCCTACCCAGGCGCCCGGGATGCGCCCTGACCGGAGAGGATGTGCGTTCTGCCCGCGATGCGTGGCTGGGGTGCAGGCCCACCCCGGTCCCACCGCGTGGGAGGGAAGACCACGGGCATCTCCAGCCTGCTTTAGGGCCCCCCGAGGGTGCCGGCAAGGGGCAGGCGCGCCTGGTCCATCTCCCCGAAGCCTGGCCTCCTCATGGCATCCCCAAGTCTGCAGGGACCTGCGGAGGGCGGGCGGGAGGCCTGCGGGGGTCGCAGGCGCAGGGCGAGGGGCGCGCCCTCCCGGGACTCTGGGTGATTCACATCAAACACGGGGCGCCTTTGTTCCTCCGGCTGTGCGTGCGCGCGCGGGGCTTTGTTGCTCCCCGGCAGCGCAGCCGGGGCTGAACAGGCTCGGGGTGCCCGCGGCCGCTAATTACAGCTCTGCCCGCGCCCGCCCCTCGCGCCTTTGAAGTGGGTGCCGCCGCCCGCAGGCCTCGCACCCCAGTAATTGCAGCTTCCCTCCAGGCCGGCTGCCGGTTGCTAAGTTCCCCTGGGTCTTTTCAGCAGGTTGTTGGGGAAATTACAATGCGGCTCGGAGCAGAAGGCAAAACCTATGCTTTTATCGGCGTTAGATTAATGTAGGTTAAGCTGTGAGGAATGTTAAGAACATGCTCTGTGCGGTAAGGATAGGTTTCGCCTGGAGGTGGGACCGGTGCCCCGCGCAAGCTGAAAATGACAGGCTTGTGAGCCGGGGCAGGAAGCAGCCTGGTGGCCCGGGTGCGAGGCTGAGGCGGCGCCCTTTGTCCCCACAGCCGTGTCCGGGGCACCCTGGTCTGCCCTTGGAGCACAGGCCCTCTCCGCTCCCCATTGCTGCGTGCGCCCCTTTCCAAAAGCGGCTAATCGAACCAACTCGGGTGATTAAACTAATGGGTTTTTGGTATTTGAAATGAGGGAAAAGCCAGTTATAGGGAGGAAATGAGGGAAATAGTCCCTCCTCCTGGTAATCCTCACCTGAGGATATTTTCCCACTGACTTTAGAAGGAGTGGAAGAGAGGGAGGGAGGGGGAGTTAGAAAGAGAGAGAGGGAAACAGCCATGCGAGAGAGACACACCTATTGGTCGCCTCCCTCACGCACCTCGACTGGCGCCGGGGATCGAACCTGCAGCCGTAGGGTGTGCGGCTCATGCTCTAACCACTGGGCCACACCAGGCAGAGAGGAAATGTTTCCTTCTTACACCCACCCCCCATTTGGTTCTCTATGAGAAAACATCCTGGGTGGGGCCTTAGAGATGTCTACTTCAGCGGTAAATGTGCTTCTGGAAATATTTGATTGCGGTTGGGATGGAGGGTTTAGACAGGAATCCAGTCTGCTTTGCTCTGGGCTCGCTCCTGGCCAGGAGCTGCGGTCCTTCTTTGTGGAGCACACGGCTTCCTTCCGCCCGTTCCACGTTTGCTCCCCACACACGACCGTGAGACCCACCGCGAGCAAACCTGGCTGACCCCAGGGCCTTGAGGAAACTCCCAGGGTCCTCCTTGAATCACAATTCCTGAGCCGTGGACAGGCCTTGCCTGGGCAGAGGCCGTACTGAAGGTCTCTTAGACACTTCGGGGATGTTATCACAGGACAGGATGGCCTAGAAAACAGTACACAAGTGCCTCAGGCAGGGCATCACCAGCTCAGGGAGAGAGGGGCTCGTTCAAGAGAGACCTTGCCGCCGGAGCCTGCATAAACGAGTCGCATTGAAATTCCCAGGACGGTGCTTTCCAGACTTAAATTTTAATCTCGGAGAATCTTTCCCCCCTGAAATGACATTACCTGGGACTCCAATTTATAGGAGTAATAAAAGCAAAACTGCTTCACCCCTCGGCTCAACTGCATCCGCCTCCGCCTCTGCCTCCCCCTCCTCAGCTCTCCCCTCCCCACCCTGGGGTGTGCCTTGGGAGATTTTTTTTTTTTTTTAATTCTCACCTGAGAATATTTTTCCATTGCTTTTCAGAGAAAGAGGGGGGAAAAAAACCATCAATCTCACATCAATTGGTTGCTGGGGATCAAGCCTGCAACCAAGGCACGTGCCCTTGGCCAGAATCAAACCCAGGACCCTTCAGTCCATAGTCCATGCTCTAACCACTGAGCCAAACTGGCCAGGGCTGCCTTGGAAGACAATTTAAGGAGAACTCCCCTAGCCCTAGTAGTCAGGGTTCTCCAGAGAAATAGAACCAATAGGAGACAGAGCTGTGTCTAGCTATATCTATATATTCTACTTATCTATCATCAATCATCTATCCATGTATTGGGAGAGATTGGAAGGAATTGGCCCACATGACTCAGGTGGAGACTAGCAAGTCCATAAAGTTCGAAATCTGTAGGGCAGGCCGGCAGGCTGGAGACCCAGGGAGGAGCTGGTGTTTTTCGCAGCTCAAGTCTGAATGCAGATTCCCTCCCTCCTTGAAGGGACCTATCTTTTCCTGAAGGCCTTCAACTGGTTGGATGAAGCGCACTCACATTAAGGGCAAAGAAGAAGAGACCCTGGGAATGACCCCGCCTCGCAGGCACTTCAGTTCTAGGTCAGCACTGGGGTCTTACTCTGTTCCTACCGGTTCTTCTGTGAAGTTCCCCTTCCACAGCTGAAGGACACAGAGAGGATTCAGGCTATTTTCACAGGTTATTTTCTTTCTTTTACTGCTTATGATGCTGCCGTAGGATTTCTTGTCAACCGCCGTCTCTGGCAGGGGAGCTCCCCTGCCCTGAACAGCAATGTTAGGCCTCCCCTCAGGCCTCTTTGCTGATCCCTCCCCTTTTCTTGTGGCCTGTGTGAGGCTCACACCTTGCCCACCTTTCTCTCTCATTGCCGTGTTTTCTGCAGGTCAGCTTCTGCCACGTAGACCGATTCACTCAGATTAGAGAAAGAACCAACATTAGGCAGGAATACAAAGATGCTCTTTTTTTTTTTTGGTCATGATACAAAAGAAAAAGGCACCACCAACAAAGTAGCAAACACATTTAACAAAATTCTAGACATATAAGAACTTTTGGGTAAAGAGGAATGTTCTATACCAACCAGGAAAAAAATAACTGGGGAGCATGTAGTGATCCCAAACATACATGCACCTAACAACACAGCAACGGACAGAGTTACAGGGAGAAGCGGAGCAGAACAGGGAGCTTGGAAACATGCACGTTCACACACTGCCTGAGAATATAATATATAAATACATTTATAGGGTATTTCTAGGAATAACTTACAGAGAAAGCGGAGGACCTCCATAGTCAAAACTCTAAAATTTTTTTAATGAACTTAATTCAAGATTGGAATAAACAGAGAGATACACGTCCTCCTGAGTAGGAAGATGTCATATCATAAAAACATCCGTTATTCTGAAATTGATCTACAAACTTATGCCATGCCAATAGGTATTCCTATGATGTTTTTTGACTGTTTGGTTTTGGTTTGGGAGGTGAAGATGAGAACCAATAATTAAAGTTCATGTGGAAGAGAAAATATGTGAGAATTGCTAATACATTTGTGCAAAGGGAACGCTAATGCACGTGTCCTTTATCTGTAGGTGTGAACGCTTACGATAAAGACCGTTACGGAGATAATGTGCTGGCAAAGGAAAGAGACCAAGGGATTTTCAAACAGAGGCCAATGGGCTGGAGCCAAGCATCCTTAGGAGCCCAGTCTGTCCTAAATGTGACATTTCAAGGTGGGGGGAAGGAGAGGCGTTTAATAAATGGTGCACAGCAGCTTCTGGAAGTAGAGTCCCACTCGCCACGTTGCCCATGGTCATGCTCACACTCCAGGTGGATCGCAGAGCTAAACATAAACACACAGACAGCAGAGACATTTAAAACCTGTATCTTAAGACCTATAAGTCCTAAAGAAAATGTTACTGACTAAATAAAAGCTTAAAATACCTGGCAAAAGACAAAAGCACCAAGAAACATTCCTTTAAAAAAGGCAATTAAACCAAAGCATCAAAAAAGAGGCGACAGGGAGGAAATACAGGGTGTCCCAAAAATGTATACACACTTTAACAGCTGATAGCTCAATTAATGTTTCTTTCTTTTCAGATTTAACCCACTGGAACTGACAATTATTCAAAGTATGTATACGTGTGTTTCATTTTTTTTAGACACCCGGTATCTGCAGCAACCGTTCAGCAGACAAAGGGCCAAAGAACCCTTCTGGTGATAGGAAAAACCAACTTATTCTCTTACTCAATAACCTCAAGAGACCCCTCTTATTAAATCACTTTCAAAAGGGAATTCTAACCTGAGTGTCCTGGGGACACTGGGCCTCACGGGTGCCCCCGCAGGTGTCAGTGATGATGGCCGGACGCTGGGCAGGTGGGAGCCGGCCCAGGAGCGGGCCCCGGAGCAGCGAGCCCAGGGAGGTGGCCACTGCTCCTTGTCAAAGACTGCCACCTATTCTTGTCTACCGAGACCCATGGTCGCGTGTCAAGGACTCTCTTCCCCCCGCCCCCAGTATCCCACATAAGCGACAGACAGGTTAGCAAAACCGGGGGCTATTAGCATGGTATTAGTGTCTTATCTTTGAAACATGGAGTTTAGTTATTTTATTTTATTATTATTATTTTTTGTAACCCTCACCCGAGGATATTGTTTCCCATTGCTTTTCAGAGCGAGTGGAAGGGAGAGAGAGAGAAGCATCGATGTGAGAGAGACACATCAATTGGTTGCCTCCCGCACCTGCCCTGGTTGGGGCCGGGGATCGAGCCTTGGCTGGAATCGAACCCAGGAACACGAGGGGGCCGGAGGCAGAGTTACCGTTTAAAATTTCTCCTTTACCTGCCACTTCACCTCATTTTTCTAGAGAGAGCTTCGTTCCCTGGTTGGCATGTGAACAGCCCCTGAGGAGACAGGGACACACTGAGGGCCACCTTCGGCCACACGGTGATGCTCTCAGGGTCATTGTTGCACTGAAAGGAAGTCCCTGGACGACTGCCTGGGTGCTCGTGCACCCATCTGGGTAAATGCCCATGTCCCAGTGGAGTCAGAGTGGCCCTGCTCTCCACCCGTGGGCGGACAGAGGTGAGCAGCGAGGCCTGCAGCGGTCAGACAGGATGTTCTGGGGAAATTCTTGGGCGGTTCCCTGTTTTCTCATTCGGAGGGAGCTGGTGGACCAGGATGGGCTGGGCTGGCCTGGTGTCCGGGGCTGGCTGGAGCTGTGCCTGGCTCCCCGAATAGGACATTCAGCCAGCCTGCTTCCTGGGGGCGACACTGGTCCCGGAAGGGCTGGGCAGGCTCTGAGCGGCCGTGGCAGCAGCTCTGGTCTGTGACGCTGTGGCAGGGCCACGCTCTGCTCTTTACACCTGGGCTGGTCTAGTGGGTCCCTGGGACACGTCTCCATGGCCTTAGTGTATGTGACACAGGGCAAGTGATTTCAGCTGGGAGAACATGGGACAGAAAACTTGAAGTAGGTCTTTGCCACCAGTGCCTCAGAACCTTCAACGGGCCGGTGCACTGGTGTGTCCCCAGGGAGGGGACATGGAGGGATCCCACACCTAGTCTCCTGTCCTCACTGAGCAAGCATCTCAGAGCCCGTGCGCTGGGGACGTGTCTGCAGAAATGCTGCTTTGTGGAAGTTACACCCCTCGCTTAATCTGCAGGCTCTGCCGACCATGCAGGTCCCACCAGGCGCGTTTCGCAGAAGGGGAATCAACCTTCAGAGCATGTCAGTGACTTGTCCAGGGCCACAAGGGCCCAGTCCAGAGATGGCGATTCTGAGCCCTTGCCTGCGCCCAGGCACGTATTTTTGCAGTTTTAAATAGGAACAAGATCCCGATAATTACCCCGTTTGTCATCGAGAGCATTACCGGCATTACTGGGTCGGATGTAACAGAGGAAACCTCTCCTGGGAGGGTTCAAGGCAACTTCGTTCTGAGTCTGCACATCTGGTTGTTAAAAGATGACACATGATCTCATTTTTATCAACCAATTAAAAGTCAGTGAGAGACTCGAGATCAGAGGTCAAGGGTCATTGGGTGAGGTTGATGGAAGTCACAGTGACCTCTACCATTCTGGGCAAGTCGCCTGCCCTCTTGACCTGCTCCTGCCCCACCCCCACCCAGGGCCACTGTGACCCACGGGGTTCTCATCAGATGGGAAGGAAAAGAGGAAAGCTCGCCCTGGCTGGTTTGGCTCAGTTTTAGAGTGTCGGCCGGGAGACTGAAGGTTCTTGGGTTCAATTCCGGCCAAGGGCACTTACCTCAGTTGTAGGCTCGATCCCCGGCCCGGTCAGTGTGAGAGGGGGAGGCAGCCAATCGATGTGTCTCTCTCACATCGATCTTTCTTTCTTTCTTTTTTGGGGGGAAGATATGTCTTTATTGATTTCAGAGAGAGGAAGGGAGAGGGAGAGAGAGAGAGAAATATCAATGATGAGAGTCACTGATCGGCTGCCTCCTGCGCGCCCCCTGCTGGGGACCGAGCCTGCAACTTGGGCCTGGGCCCTGACCCGGAATCGAACCTCGATCTCCTGGATCCTAGGTCAACGCTGAGCTACGCCCGCCGGGCTCTCACATCGATGTTTCTCTTTCTCTCTCTCCCCCTTTCACTCTCTCTGAAAAATAATGGGGAAAAATCCTCAGGTGAGGATTTTAAAAAAAGAGGAAAGCTGGATTTATCCAGTTTAAGCAGCTGTCCTTTCCCGAAGATCAGGCCTGTCACCTCTGGAGGGCCAGGTCCTTCCTTTTATCAGATATTGGTCCTAATGAATGATACTGTGAGTGAGGTTTCACAGCTCCTAAGATCCAATGGGTCAGAAAGCCTTTGTCCCCACACAGTGTGCGCCAGGCCTGCAGGTCCTGGAACAGAGGCGAGGGAGGCCCAACTCGAGGGCTCACCTGGTGCTGGGAATGGGAGCCTGTGTAATAAGCCACTTCCAGGTCTTCTTCCTAGGACCCCAGATAACTGAGGCCACGCGACCAGGACGAAAACCGTCTCTTAGCATCTGTGGGATATATATATATAATCTATCTAGCTATTGAGAGAGAGAGCGAGAAAGAGAGAGACAGAGACAGAGAGAATCTCTCCAGGCACAGAAGTTGCTTTAGGGAAAGAGCCTTTAACACTCGCCCTCCCTCCCTCCCTCCCTGTCTCTCCCTCCCTGTCTCTGTCTCTCTCCCCGTCTTTATCTCTCTCCCGGCTCTGCCTCTGTCCCCACCCTCCAGCAAGCCCTAACCTCAGGGTGTGTGCTTTCCACAAACACCTGTGTCCCACGCAGTCTCTGCCCAGACCTGGAGCTGGGGTTCCCCAGGGGAGCTCAGGGCTCACAAGGGCAACCTGTCCCTTTGAAACATTCACTTTAGGGGCCCTGAGAGGAATCCCACTGACCCAGGGACAGCAGCCACTGTGGGCCCGGGAGGCCAGGGTCTCCTCCAGCGGCGTAAATCCCTGCCCACTGCGGGGAACCGCCTCCAGCCTCCCCTGGAGCACTGTTGGGAGGGGCAGGCAGGTGGGGCGTTTTATGGAGAACAGTCACGCTGAAAGGCCCGGGGCAGCTTGTCAGCTGGGGTTTGGAGAGGTCAGAGGGGAGTGACCCCAGGCCTTGAAGACACAAACTGCACACACGCGCTCACTCCCCTCCCCGGCGGGCGGCGACTCTCCTCTCTCCTCATTAGCTGTTCCTATGAAGGACTGACTTCCCTCCGGAGGGAAATTCCTGAAACCCAACAGTTGACAAACCCACACACCCTCCGGAGGGCCGGGCACCAGATAAAAGGGGGACGTCCACTGCGGAGAGTGGGGACCTGCCGCTGCCACCAGGGGACCCAGCAGAGCGTGGGGACCTGCGGCTGCGACCCCAGGAGAGTGCGGGGACCTGTCCTCGGGACCCCGGCAGAGCGGGACCGCCCGCGCCCCGGGATCCGCTCGAGGCCCTCCCCAGCTGTGGCCGATTCCGTCCTAAAAGGCTGCCGGCGGCGTCTCCGTGCGAGGAAAACAGGTTCTCTGAGTTTTTCTGGTTTGCTCTCAGCTCTCCGCTGGCCGACGATCTATTTCTGTCGTTCCTTTGGGAAAAATGAGCTTTGCCAATGACTAATCGAGGCCCGTGCAGAGATGTTATCGGCTGTCACCTGCGCGGCAGGACCCGAGCCCCTGCAGAAATGAGGAGATAGACGCAGCCCCGACCTGCCAGCACCACCTGCCTCCCCGGCGGAGCTGCTGGAAGCTGGCTACCGCCAGGGCCCCCTCCGTCCCTGCCGCAGGCCCTGGGCATGCGGTCACCCCGGTGACTGCCAGGGGCCCCCCGTGGAAGGGCTGACCCAGGTGTCTGAGGAGCAGCTGCCTCCCCTCGGGCCAGGCCCGGGCCCTGGATGGAGCTTGGGACCCAGACCCCTCATGTCTATCCTGCTGACGCTGTGTGTCGTGCTCCTGCCCTTGGTGACTCCAGGCCGAGGTGGCCGGCGATGGGAGCCCTGCACAGGTAAGGGGGCTGCTGCCCCGGGAGCCAGGAGGGGTGTTGCTATGCACTAAATGCAACTTTCTACTGCCACTCAAGGTCCCTGGTGCACTGGGACAGGTAGAAGTGGGGCGGGCAGAGGTGGTGAAGATGAAAGGGAACAGGGAGGCCATCACAATAGAAATGCTAACAGGGTGGGGACGCGGTTCAAAGAGTTAGGCAGCCACCATCTGAGGCCCTCCGCGTGTACGTGCCTGCTTGCCCTCGTGAAAGCCTTCCACCTGCTTTAGGAATGAAGCCCGTGGAGGAGGCGGAGAACCCCAGTCTGCACTCAGCAAAGCGGGGGCCGCTCCCTGGCCTGGCAGTTCTGTCCCGTGAGAAGCGAGAAAGATGGGAACAGCCCCAAACATACCTTTTGGGGTGGCCTCCATCGCAGTGGGGCATTCACTGGCCAGCTCACCAGGGTGGCTGGGTGGGCAAAGCTTATGTTCCCTTCTTTTCAGAAAGGCTGAGTGGACTAGCTAGTGACCATGACATCATATATCTTTCTGGATTTTCTACCAAGAGATTAAAAATAAATAAATAAATATATATATGTTTTATTGATTTCAGAGAGAGGAAGGGAGAGGGAGAGAGAGAGAAACATCAATGATGAGAGAGACATTGATCGGCCGCCTCCTGCACGCCCCCTACGGGGGATCGAGCCCACAACCTGGGCATGTGCCCTGACTGGGAATCGAACCGTGACCTCCTAGTTCATAGGTTGACACTCAACCAAGAGATTTTACTTATCAAACCGAACATTAAAAAGCAAAGTAACAGGGAGATGAGGCCCGGTAGTTAGAAGCCTGGTGTGCTGGACTGTGCGTGATGCAGGCACAGGTGGCCTCGGTGGCTGTGGCAGTATGGATGTCACAGGGAGTCACTGAGAGGGTTTGTTGTGTGGTTCTGGTTTTATTTGCAAATTACTCATCCTTGGGCCCCTGGACTCAGCCGAAGCCCCTCCATGTTATGGCTCTTTGCTCTGCTGGCACTTGGCTCCCGACAACGTGACAAGCAGGTGTCCGATGATGATCCGAGTTGGAACTGTGACTGGCATGGGTAGAGGTGTCTATTAAAGTCCTCAGCCCCCACCCTGAACAGCCAGGGCCCCTCAGGCGGGAGGGGGGCAGCCGTGGGGGGCTGGGGCAGCACTGCGTGGGGTGTAGGGGAGGCCTGAGCCCCTGCCTGGGCTCCTGGGTCCACTGCCCCTGCCCCCGCGACTGTCCTGGGACACAGGATTTGAAAACCACACAGGAGCCAGGTCAACCTGTCAGAAATCCCCTGGCTTCAAGCGATTGGTGGCACGGGGACCAGCCCAGGAGGTCCCAGCCAGCCCCAGAGGACCCTGTGCAGCACCGGGCCCGAGCCGTCCCGAGTTCTCGGCAGTGTCCCGGTGGCGATGAGTCACTGACATGTAGCTTCACGTTCCCTTCAGCGCTGGGAGCAGAATCAACCTGCATCATAATAATAAAGGTTATTTATAAAGCCCGCCCCCTCCCTCTCCCCTGAAGGTACATTGCAAATAGTTAAAAGGTGACCCAGTTCTAAATACCACAAACCAGGGAGGAAAGATAAAAGCCACGTACATAATAGTGAACTGCGTTTGGAACACTCCCAAGACACTTGCACAAAGACCAGAGAGCTGAACACTCCACTTTGCTTGCGTTCAGCTCTGCACAGCGCATGAGCGACGCTGTAGGGGTGTGTGTGTGTGTGTGTGTGCGCGCGTGTGTGTAGGGGTTGGACTTCGCTCTTTGGGCCTTGTTCATGGATCTGTCATTTTGTGTAATGCTGGGGCCTTTTAGCTGCGACACCTGGGATTTGAAGTCCTGGCCCCCAACTCTGTCCAGGTTGGAGCGGTGGCCTGTGGCTGGTGGCTGACGGGCAGGTGACAGGATGGCAGTGAAGGCTTCAGGCTTGTGCACTCCTCTCCCAGGAGGGCACCTTGCTGGGGAGAAGGTCACTTTGCCTGCCACCACTGTGCCATCTTTCTGCCCTGGTCACACTGCCCTAGTCTCAGGTTGCAGTTAAGGTCACTGGAAGGCTTGGGGACCTCTGGGCTAGGATTTGCAGGTATGCCCACGCGGCGGGGCAGCAGAGGGAAGGGAAACTGCACCTTAGAAAGTCTGGGCAAAGGAGGAAAGCCTGAGTAGCCAGGAGTTGGGAGAATAGGGGGCGATGGCTCGGTGGGACTTGGGGTTTGTGTGGCTGTTTGTGTTCGTGTGGCCCGGCCTGGGGACGGGCTGGCCCCTCTGCACAGTTTGTCTGACAGTGAAGCCTCAGTCTCAGCCAAGCCTGAGACGACCCAGCAGGTGGTCAGCATGAACAGGCCACGGGGGTGGGCGGAAGGTGCAGCCACTGGACCAGCCTAAGGGTGGGAGGGGCTCTGGAGCCCAGCAGCTGGGGCTCAGGGTGTGCCTGGGGGGTGCTGTGTGGCCAGCAGGATTCTGGGCCAAGATGTCTTTAGTGCTGTTGGTCTCTGATCCCCGGAGCTTGGACCCCTTAGCAGGGTCAGATGCCTTGGGACAGGAAGGTTGAAATAGGGATTAGGATCCACCCAGCTCCTACAAAAAGCCCATGATTCCAGCTGCATGACATGTGCGTGGGTGTCCTGCGGGGAGACACCTGGGTGGGCATGTTTTAAGGGGGCTCATGAGGGCATGAGCAGTGGTTGTGGGGGGCAGGGGCAGGACGGTGCTCGTGGAAAGTCCCCGTTGTCCATCCCAACTCAGCTTGTTCCGACCAGACAGGAGGCCGAGGTGGAGAATTCTGTGGGAGCCATCCAGGGATAGCTGGACCCGATGCGCTGAGGTCACTGATGAGCTCAGGGGGCTGGGCAGAGAGAAGGGGTGAAGTGGGGTGTCAGATGGGGGTGGGATATCAGGAGAACTGTGCCCTGACTTCAGCGCTGTGTCTTTGAGTGTCTTCTGTCACCTGGAAACAGTCAGAGGTGGGTCCTCACTTGGGACTCAGGGCCTAACCCACATGGCACCAGGCCATGCAGCCCCGCCGTCCCTCCATTCGTTCAGTACCTAGGCAAGGAAGGCGCCTTGCCTAGGGGCATCCCCAGGGGCTGAGAGCTTGCACCTCAGTCACACTGCAGCTCTGCAGAGCAAGGAGCTGCGACCTCCTGTGGGTGGGAGGGTCCAGGAGAACCTCAGGGGGGTGGGAGCCACATGGGCCAAGGCTTTCCGCAGGGACCCCATGGTGGGCCGAATGAGGAAGTGGGGGGGGAGGTCACCCTTGGAGTGCCCCGCTTCGCTGGAGCTGGAGAAAGTACCCAGGAAGTGCTGGGAACAGATCTGCGTTTTAGTCAGCTGGGGTGGGAGGCAGTGGGCATCCGGCCTCCTTTGCACCTGGGCAGTAAGCATGGTGGGGTGGGGGTGGGGGTGCCGAGTCCTTTCAGGGACTTTGTCTTTGGACTTTGACAGGAGCTCTGCAGCGGTCAGCGGTCAGTGGTGATGTTTCAGCAGGTGACTCCCGGTGTGAGTTCTGGGGAATCCTGGCCCTTTGCTGAGACGCCCCCTGCTGGTGGTTTCTACACACATGCGTCAAGCCTTTTAACCTGTTGAGAAGCCCGTGGCTTCTCCTTCCTGGTCCGCTGTCCTTTGTCCACTCAGAGTGGGGGCGCCAGCCGCAGGCCCCCCCCAGGTCCTGGGGGTCCGGGAAGCCAGGGGCGGGGGGAGGAGGCTGGACAGTTCTACAGGGCTGGGGAGGGGTTGGCAATTGGGGACAATACAGTCCCAACACTTGTGCTGAGACTTCACTTACGTCACTTTTGGCAAAAGTTCACGTGACATTAAATGAGTGACCCCCACCCCATCAGTACAGGTTCTGCCACCTGCGCTTGAAGGAGACCTCAGAACACCCCTCACCCTTGTCTCTCCAAATACAAGTCTGAGGGGCCCCCCACCCCCAGCACAGAAGCCGCGTCGCCTTGAACCAGGGCACTCAGTCACCCTGACGCCTGTTTTCCTTCAAAGGATTCTCAGCTGTTAGGACAGGGTTTATTTTTTATTTTTTGTCCGCACAGCAATCAGGAAACAAAGAATATTCATTTTTCCAACGGAACCTCATAGACTGTGCGCGGATTCTGTGGTTTTGATCTTCAGGAGTAAATCGCGGGTTCCCGGGCGCCTTTTTCCACAGTCAAGGCGCTTCCAGGTCCCGACTTGCTTCCAGCTGGACCCCCTCTTCCCCCGTGCCCCGTCCCCCCGCGCCCCCCACCCAGCTGGACCCCCTCTCCCCCAGTACCCCGTCCCCCCAGCACCCCCACCCAGCTGGACCCCCTCTCCCCCCCCGTGCCCCGTCCCCCCGCGCCCCAGCGCCCCCCACCCAGCTGGACCCCCTCTCCCCCCGTGCCCCGTCCCCCCGCGCCCCCCACCCCACGCCTCACCCCTTCCTCCCGGGCGGTTCCGAGTCCCCGGCTTAGAGAACTCCTGTTGGGGTGGGAGGCGCCCACTTCCCACCCTGAGCCTGGCGGGGGCGGGGTGGGGGCGGGGTGCTGGGCGTCACCCTCCGTGTCCCTCACCCGCGTCTCTGAACGCGGGACGCGGGCTCGGCCCTGGGCTGGGGGCTCACCGAGCTTCTGCGCGACCCCTCCCCACCCCGCAGGCGCCCACGCCGACGCCACGGGTCCCGCCCGAGCCCGGCTCCGCTCGGAAACCGGGGAGGGCACCGGGCGTTACAGCCCCTCCCTTCCCTCGCAGCCACCGGCGGGGTCCGCCCGTGAGCTTCGCCTTTCACCCCAGCCCCGTCCTGCTGGGCGCCGGGGGCCCAGGCACCCTGCCTGCGGCGGCGATCTGGGGGGCCTCGGGCGAGTCCACTCTAAGAGCAGCTGCGGCACTGTCGGGGTACTTACCTGCCATGGGGGGCGGGGGGCGGAGAGAAGACAGGCCCGCCTCGCTGTGACCCCACGGTGACTCCAGGGTGGGCCTGCGCCCCCGAGCCCCCTTTGTCCCCGCTCGGGCTGCGGGCGTCCGAAGGGGAGGGCGGGGCGGCCTGGGAGGCAGAGCGGCCCCCTCTGGGCGGGGGAGGGGCAGTGGGGGCGGCCCCGCCTTCTGGTCCCCCGGCTGGGCGGGCTCCCCGGGAGCACCCCGGAAGGGACGCGGAGGGGTTCCTGCCACCCAGCGGGCCGGCGCTGTGCGCGCAGGAGCGCACCCCGCGAGCGCCGCCGAGAACAGCGGGAGCGCAGCCACCCAGGGGATGAGCTTGTTCCACGGTCTTCTTCCCGCGGGTCGCACGTGGCCGTGACGCAGGTCTCGCGCCGGGATTGGGGGGGTTGGGGGTCTCCCGGGGAGCGGGCGCGGCGCGTGAGCGGCCGTCTGAGCGCCGTCGGGGCTGGTGCGCGCGTTGGGGGCGCTGCCGGGGGCGGGCGCTCAGGGAGCCGCGCTGGGAGCGCCCGTCCCAGGTCCCAGCGGAGCCCGCGAATTGCATGCTCGGGAGTCGGAGGCCGCGCTGAGGACAACCCAGGGAAGGGTCACCGGTGGTGGTGACAGGCCGCTGCTGTGTCCCCGCAGAGGGGGACAGAACAGCGCTCAGGCGGATGGCTTACCTGGCGCCTTCTGGTTAAACCAGGGTGCCCTGTGCCCGTGCGGCTTTCCCGATGCCGCTGGCTCCATCCTGGGTGGGTAGGGGTGGGATCTGGGGCCAGGAACTTGGGTGGGAACCACTGCATCTCTGTCGCCAGGACTCCAACCCAGACACGGCAGCCCTGCGGAGATGCGCGGATGTGCGAGGTGTTCGCAGCACCTGGGACTGTCACATGCTTCCTTGTGCCCTGTGCCAGATTTGCGGGAGCATCTGACCCCCATCCACCTGAGGCCGCTTTTCCTCTTATTGGTTAACACCTTAATGAAAAGGCCGCCTCACCACGTTTGTTTCAAAAATATTTTGGTAACTATATTTTCAAGCCTCCCCTTGATATCTCCAGTATTGCGTTTAAATATCCGTTTCTAAGAAGGGGATTTCACCAGCTGCCCACGGAGGTCCAGGCCCACAGGAGACTGGGCTCCCCAGTTAACTGGTCTCTGGGGGGTGCAGGTGAAGTTGTCCCCGGAGAGAGGCTGCTAAAGGCTTGGGGGAGGGGGTACAGTGGACAGAAGTCCAGGGAATTTTCTGGCCCCATAACAGCTGGGACAGTTGCTTTCTTACTCCCCCTTTCATAGTAAGGTCCCAGAAGGGAGGGCCAGGGTCCCGTCCGAGAGTGGCAGGGGCAGGGAAGGGTCCCCAGGAGAAGCAGCCCAGAATGTAGGAGGAAGGACTGTGGGCTCTGGTCTGCACAGATTCACACCATCCAAATCTAGTTCCTCTGACAGGTTCTCTGAGGACCCTCATATATATATATACATATATTTTAAATATGTTTTTATTGATTTCAGAAAGAGGAAAGGAGAGGGAGAGAGAGAGAGAAACATCAATGATGAGAGAGGCATTGATCGGCTGCCTCCTGCATGCCGTCTCCTGGGGATTGAGCCCGAAACCCGGGCATGTGCCCTGACCGGGAATCGAACCCTGATCTCCTGGATCCTAGGTCGATGCTCGACCGCTGAGCCACGCCGGCTGGGCAGGGCCCTCATTTTGTGAGGGTGGCTCTAGAAAAGGCAGCTCAGCCCTGGGGGTCTGGCCCGGGTTCTCCCAGGGAGATTGGTGAGGGTCAGGTGATCTCTTCAACCTGCTCTAAGAGGGGGGCGCTCGCTGTTGACCTGCCTCCCTTTGAAGAGTGCTCGCTGGGTTTCATGGCCTCCTGGGCGGGAGAGGGTGTCATGTCAATAGCAGGGGAGGGTCGAGAGCGAGGAGGTGGCACTGGCTGGAGCATAGAGGCAGGGGGACCTCAGCTGGAAGTGGCTCTGTCCGGGAGTGAGGGCTGGGCTTGGGAAGTCTGGGAAATGTGGGGACCCTATCCAAACTGGCAACGGGGGAAAACCCTCCAAAGGAAGCAAGCCTGGGCCCCCGAGTGTGGGGTACCTTGAAATCACCTCCCCTCTGGCCTCTTCCCTCTGACCTCTGCCACACCCAGGCTGGACCTGGGTCGGGGAAAGGGTGTTGTCATTGGCCTGCGCAGGCACAGACGGGCAAGGTTGGGACATTGGTGAAAATGAAGAGGTTGAAGGGGAGATGGAGGGACAGACTCAGGGATTTATTTGGTTGTCTGTAGAAAGCCTGTGTCAGCTCTGTTCCCGGAATGTGCTGGTCCAGCTGCCTCCTTGCCCAGAAGGCAGCGCAGGCCCTGCCCTGTGGTGTCCTCAGACTGACCAGGGACAGCAAGGCCTGGGACATCAGGGCCCTCCTGCCAAGGGCCTGCTGGCCAGGCGTTTGTTGGCCACTTAAATCCAGGCATGCAGCACAGCCTCCCAGAGCTCCCCAGAGGTACATGGGGATGGGCATGGGGCCTGCCCTGGGTGGGCCTCAGAGGTCAGCATTGTTGGAAAAGCTCCCGAGATATGACTTGTGTCTGCAGATACAGGAGCCGGGGTTCTGTTAGCCTGGAGGCTGCAAAAACCTGCAGCTAGGCCCAGAGAGAGGGCACCAGGGGCCAGGACAGCTAGTTTATTCACTCAGCTGAGACACACGTAGAGGAGGGGAGGGCAAACAGCATTGGAGGTGGGGGTCGAGACAGGGCAGGGCCCCAATAAGGCTATGGGAGAAAGGCCAGGAACCATGTCTTCCAAAACAACCTGGGGACCCCAATAATAGGGGAGGGCCGTCTCAGCTTCCTCCGGGCCTGATGTGGAGGCTGCAGACAGGCTCGGCCTGGTTGCTGGGGTCCGAGGTCCACCAGCGTTCATGCTGAGACATGTCCCAGTGCATGTGATGGGTTAGATCCTGCAGGCGGCTGTGAGGAGGGTGGGGTCTGACCCAGAGGATGTGCTGTCAGCAGCAGGACTTCTGGGCTGAGGCAGGGACACAGCAGGCCGGGCGGGAGCACGCGGGGCGGCAGAGCAGGGACACGCAGGAGGCCGGGCGGCAGCAGCTGGGCTGGCAGGAGGAGGAGGGGGCACAGCAGGAGGAGGCGGGCACGCAGCAGGCGGGCCTGCACACGGGGCGGCAGATGAGGGACACGCAGGAGGAGGGTCCGCAGCAGGGTGAGGGGCAGGGGGTGGGCTGGCAACACGAGGGGGCTGGGCAGGGGGTGGCCCCAGAGCAGACGGGAACACAGCACACAGGCTTGCAGCAGACGGGGGTGCAGCAGATGGGGGTGCAGCAGACAGGGGTGCAGCCGACGGGCACACAGCAGGCCTGCTGGCAGGGGGAGGAGGTGCAGCAGGAGGGGGTGCAGGAGCTGGTGCAGGCTGGTTGGCAGGGGCTGGGCCCACAGGCCACCTGGCAGCAGGGGCTGGACACGCAGCTCACTGGGGCACAGGTGAGGGTCAGGCAGGAGGTGGGGGCACAGCAGCTGGGGACACAGCAGGAGGGCTGGCAGCAGCTGGGGGCGCAGCAGGAGGGCTGGCAGCAGCTGGGGGCACAGCAGGAGGGCTGGCAGCAGCTGGGGGCGCAGCAGGTGGGGACACAGCAGGAGGGCTGGCAGCAGCTGGGGGCACAGCAGCTGGGGGCGCAGCAGGTGGGGGCACAGCAGCTGGACTGGCAGCAGCTGGGGACACAGCAGCTGGGGGCACAGCAGGAGGGCTGGCAGCAGGTGGGGACACAGGAGGGCTGGCAGCAGCTGGGGGCACAGCAGGAGGGCTCACAGCAGCTCTCTGGACAGTCGTCCACCTGCCAGGAGGAGTCTGTGCGGGAGTCGCAGGACCCGGGCAGGCAGGCGCGGCTGCCATAGCTCAGGTCGCTGGAGCAGACGGACAGGGTGGACGCGGCCATGGCGGGCGGTGGGGTGCAGGGGAGCTGGGAGGAGTGAGTGTGTGAGTGAGTGTGTGAGTGAGTGTGTGAGGTGCCCGGGGCTGTCAGCTTTTATACCCCCCTCTGTGTCGTGTGTTGCCCCGGCACAGGCCCCCAACGCCCTTCCTTCCTTGTTGGTGTTTGGAGCTGGTTCCTGGGGAACCCTCATTAGTGCTGGTTTATTTTCCCACGAGATGCTGCCCAGCTCGTAAAAGTTCTGCTGTGTGTTGGGGAGGGGTGGCCGGTCCTGACCAAGTCTGCTCCGTGGGCCCAAGGGACCAGCTTGGGGTAGAGCTGAGGCAGGCGGACAGAGGGTGGTGGGCTGCTGAGTGCTAGTCACAGGCACCTGGTGACGGGGGAGGGTGGCTTGGATTCTGGGTCCCAGGAATGGCTCCCCACGTGGGTGCCTGTCTCTGGGGCATGTGGCCCCCTTTCTTTTGCATTGTCACTGAGTTCCTGTAGATCGGGGGTGGGGAACCTTTTTTCTGCCAAGGACCATTTGGATATTTATAACATGATTCGCCGGCCATACAAAATTATCAACTTAAAAATTCGCTATGAAAAAAGCTCCTAGATTTATTGAATTTCGAGTCCCACCTTAGCAGGGCCAGACCAGATGATTTCAAAGGCCGTATAAGGCATGCAGGCCAGAGGTCCCCATCCTTGCTGTAGGTGCTGGGGGAGAGGGTTGTGGAAATACTGGGCCCGTTCTGCCTGTGGTTGGGGCCGGCAGCCGCTGCCTCAGGGTGTGGCCTGGGAGATAGGTGCAGCCTGGGGATGTGCAGCTCTGGGCTGTTCTTCCTCCAGACTGTGGCTCTGGCTGGTGGGGTTGTGCTGTGGGCAGGGGCAGGGTGGTCCTATGCCCACCTGAGCAGCAAGTGGGGGTGTGTTTCCTCTGCAACCTCTAGGCTCTCAGGGCCCCGGTGGCCTGGCCAGGAGGCAGGCGGAGCCCCTGGGCCCTGCACATGAGAGGTTAGAGCACTGTCTGCCAGGGTTTGGGAGGTGGCTGGACTGGGCTCCTTAGAAGGCTGAGGGTTTGTTATTATTATTATTACTATTATTATTACTAGTTTATGTTGTCTCAATGACATTTTAAACCAGAGCACTTAGAAAGTAGGAAAGCTATATTTATTATGCAAAGTTTATCATATACAGCAGGTCCTTGAGTAACGATATTTCTCATTATAACGTTGATGAGATGCTCTAGGAACTTAACTCTTGTTTGTCTCAGCGCCTGTGGTCAAGTTGGCTCTGCTATTTGTCTTCACCTGAAGCTGCAGAATGAGTGAGGGCTGACTGTGCATTTGATTTTGTGGCCTGGGGTGGCCGTAACAATTGACCACACACTTGATGGTTTCAAACGACGGGAATTAACCCTCTCAGGTTCTGGAGGCCACAAGCCTGATAGGAGTTCCCAGGTGTCGCAGGGCCCTCTGGAGGCTCCAGAGGTATCTTTCCTGCCTCTTTCAGTTTCTGTGGCTCCAGGCGTGCCTTGGCTGTGACCCTGGAGCTCCAAGCTCCGCCTCTGTGGTTAGGAGTCCGCCTCCTGTCTGTGAGGAGAAAGTGGACACGTGTGAGGCCACACAGGGCCCACCCGGCAAACCCAGGACAGTCTCCCATCTTGACACTTATTAATCAGCAGCTGGCAGTCACTCTTCAGAGTCCTTCCTCCTGCACAGGGTGACACCCACAGGTGTGGGGTTAGGAGGAGGTTGTCTTTGGGGACATTACTGGCCCACTGCAGCAATCTTTGCAAACACTCCATGTTTCCCTGCCCCACATGGTCTCTCTCCTGTGCTCACCCCTCACTCTCGCTGCCTGATTTGGCGTGTGCACCCTTGGTGGCTCACTGTGGGCCTCCAGCTCCTCTTCAACCAGAGGGGCCCCAGTGCACCCCGGCCACTGTGTGATTAGATATGTCAGTGCCCGATGCTTACTAGATGCGCCATAAAGCCACTGGTCTTTCCAGTTTCACTGGCCTCGTGGCAGCCTTGTGCTTAACAAGGCAACTCGGTCCCCACTACACTTAGAACCGCGATGCATTTGGCTGGGAGGTTCCAGGGGCCCAGCGGCCCGGCCAGCATGTGGCTTTGACCGCAACGCCAGGGCCGAGGCTTCAGGTCCCATGGCCAGTGCACAGTACCCGCCCTGGAAGCGCCGGTTTCCTGGACTTCTAGAGCATTCGGACGGAATGGGAGGCCTTGCCAGTGTGTCTGGACACTTTTTTCGCAGGTGGCGCTTACTGAGATGAGCTCACAGACTGTCGCTTACCAGATGGCTTTGGGTAACAGGAGCGCTCCAGGCAGCCTGTTCGCCCAGCTTCTCCTGCTCGGGCCCCTGCCCCTGCCCCAGCTCTGCACCCTCAGAACCTCAGGGAGGGCAGGGACACAGGGACGGACAAGTGGCTCTGCCCAGCCAAGCGCCGCCGACCCCACAGGGCCGCCCATTTCTGCGGTGGCTCCCCTTCCGCCCAGACCACGGCTGTGATGACGCGGGACCCTAGACGGCAGGTTCTCGAAACCTGTCGGATTCTCCATCATCTTTCTTGCAGGTCTGCACCTTCTACCGGACAAAAGGTACATTTTCTTCCCCAAATGCATTCTAGAGGAGAAAGTGCACGCGCCGCTGTGAGCCTGGAACGCCGGCCTCGCTAGGACGGTCTCGCCCCATGGGCATGGCTGCGGGCAGCCTCGGGGGCAGAGAGCTGGGCAGGGCCCTGTCTCAGGCTGCCCAGAGTCGCTTAACAAACGGGGAATGGTGGCGAGGGGCAGGGACAGACCCCGGACTGATGGAAGCATCGCAGGCTCCGTGGCAGGATGGGGTGTGTGTTTGGAGGGCTGGGGGGTGGGGGCGGAGTCCAGCGGGCGGGGCGGGGGTCCCACTCTGGAGGGGTAGGGGGGCCGGGAAAGGCGAGCTTGGAAGAAGGTCCTGTCTGGAGGGTGTAAGTGGCCTGAGTCCAGGAGGGGCCCTGGGGGGAGAGAGCCAAGGTCCCCACGCCATAGCAAAGTGGACGGTGACAGGAGCAGGGGAGACGCATCCTGCAGCTGAGGGCCCAGCTCGGTGGGGACAGGTCCACAGGAGAAGGGACGGGAGTGAGGCTGATCTCAGCAGCCGTGGGGCAGGACCCGGCACGGGGTGGGAGGGGAGAGGGAAGGGTGAGAAGGTGAGAGACGGCCACCACCGAGAGCTGTTGTCCCCTGGGGGATGCAGGCAGCTTCGAGCCCGGAGGGAGGGAGGTGCTGGGTTTTATTGACCGCTGTTATGTGAGAGAAGACTTGAGGATGTGTGTGACCCCTGCGGGATGTTCCAGAGAGAGGAGGGTTTGGGGGCCAGAGGAAGAAGGGGCAGGAGGGCTGGGCAGCGAGTGCCGGTGCTCCCCCGACCCGTCCTCTGGGCGCGGGCAGGGGGGCTGCTGCGTCTGCCCGTCTGCTCTCCTTGGAGGCACTGAGCCCCGTGTCCTGCCAGGCCCCTTCTGCAGGGAGCCTCCCCTAAGGGGACCCCTGAAGGAGATGACCAGGGCAGCGTGGTTACCGTGCCCAGGACCGGCCACTGCCAAGTCCCTGAGGAGCGACCGCCAGTGGGCTCCTGGGAAGGGGGCTGCCCACCCTGAGGCCACCACTCCTGGGACGGACCAGATCCTGTGGGATGGGAACTGGGTGCCAGGCCAGCACGGGCAGGGGCCCAGAGCGAGGCTGGCGTCGGGCAGGGCAGCGAGCGCATTGGGCCAGGCCTCTGTTGGGACTGGCTGGCAATTCAAATAGAAATGGCCAAAGGAGAGCCAATACCATCCAGGTAAATGCAGGTGAGTTTATTAGGTTTTCCGAGCAGCCTCTGAGGAGGTGAGACCACTGAGGCTTGCATTGTGGGCATGACCCCAACCTGACCCCTGGGACCCCAGCAGGAGAGCAGCAGTGGGCATGGGCAGGGTCATCCCGAGTTTGATGGGGCACCCTCCTGGGCTGAGAGGAGGGGCTGTCCGCGCATCTCAGGAGTCCCTACGAGGCAGACCCTTAGGCGGCTGTGAAACCTGCAGTGCCCCATAGTGCCTGGCTGGCCCTGGGGGTGACATGCCTGGTCAGCAGCAGGACTTCTGGGCTGCGACAGGGACACAGCAGGCCGGGCGGGAGCACACGGGGCGGCAGAGCAGGGACACGCAGGAGGCCGGGCGGCAGCAGCTGGGCTGGCAGGAGGAGGAGGGGGCACAGCAGGAGGAGGCGGGCACGCAGCAGGCGGGCCTGCACGCGGGGCGGCAGATGAGGGACACGCAGGAGGAGGGTCTGCAGCAGGGTGAGGGGCAGGGGGTGGGCTGGCAGCAGGAGGGGGCTGGGCAGGGGGTGGTTCCAAAGCAGACGGGTGCACAGCACACGGGCTTGCAGCAGACGGGGGTGCAGCAGACGGGGGTGCAGCCGACGGGCACACAGCAGGCCTGCGGGCAGGGGGAGGAGGTGCAGCACACAGGCTGGCAGGAGCTGGTGCAGGCTGGTTGGCAGGGGCTGGGCCCACAGGCCACCTGGCAGCAGGGGCTGGACACGCAGCTCACTGGGGTGCAGACGAGGGTCTGGGTGGGGACCAGGGTACAGCAGCAGCTGGGTGCGCAGCAGCTGGGGACACAGCAGGAGGGTTCACAGCAGCTGGGGACACAGCAGGAGGGTTCACAGCAGCTGGGGACACAGCAGGTGGGGACACAGCAGCTGGGGACACAGCAGCTGGGGGCGCAGCAGGAGGGCTCACAGCAGCTCTCTGGACAGTCGTCCACCTGCCAGGAGGAGTCTGTGCGGGAGTCGCAGGACCCGGGCAGGCAGGCGCGGCTGCCATAGCTCAGGTCGCTGGAGCAGACGGACAGGGTGGACGCGGCCATGGCGGGCGGTGGGGCTGGAGGAGGGTGTGAGCGTGTGGGGTGTGAAGGAGTGGTTGTGAGGTGTGTGAGCTGCTTGGAGTGGTCAGGCTTATATACAGCTCAGGGGCGTGTGTTGTCCCATCACAAGGGCACAGAAGAGCCAGTTTCCTTGTTGTTGTTGGAGCAGGTCCCTGAGGACGCTGGTCATGGACCCATGGCAGGTAGCTCAGCTCATTAACCCCTGAGAGGTTGGAGCCCAGGGGCCTGCAGGGTGCCCGGGAGGTGTCAACAGCTGGGCCAGCCCTGGGCATGGACTCAGGAGGGCCGGTTAGTCCCAACAGCCCCTCTCTGAGCCGCTTTCTGGTGCTTGCTATTATTTAGCCCATTTCTCAATCCTCGGTTGAATCATAAGTACATTTTGATTTTTGTGTATCCTATTTATTTGGGGGTATAATTCTCTCCTGAATCCACAGCAGCGAATGGTTTGGGAGCTTGTTTATTTTTATTGTATTAGCAAACACTTAAATAATAGCTCTTGCTATGCCAGCAACTCTTCCGAGCAACTTAATAAATATTGACTCCGAAACCCTCACGACAGCTTCGTGAAGTAGGAGCTGTTGTCATTTCCACTTTACAGATGGGGAAACTGAGGCACAGCTAAGCACTTGCACCAGATCCACACTAGAAGCAGAAGAGCCTGGATTGGAACCCCGTGGGCCTGTGTCCTTAACTATAAACTGCTCCCCAGAGAGCAGAGAGACAAAAGTCACGAGAAATCTGGCTTCTGTGGGAGGGGAGGGGGGCAGGATCGGTTGGATTAGAAACCATGATGTGAGTTTTATGTGGAAATGTGCAGTGGGGGCCCTGAGAGCGGGACTCGTGCCAAGAAAAGAGCTGCTTCTATGGGATGTGAGAAAATTAGCCTTTGTTGAGAGCTCTGCTGGGAGTAAGGGTGGGGCTGCTCGGCTGAACCCCAAGAGCCTGAGGGAGCCCGATGCCCACAGGCAGCAGGAGAGATGGGGCTGACCGAGGGGACAGCCCCTCTGAAGCGAAAAGCCCAGGTTGGAGGATCGCGAGTGACGTGGTGCGAAAATTCCCACTGTGGCTCCTTTCAAGCCTTCAGCCGTCTAAGAACCACGCGCGAAGGTCCTGGCTGGTGACCTCTCCCGGGGGCCTGGGCTCGGGGAAGAGGGTCTCGGTGACGGGGGCCTGGGCGCCCCGAGGGAGTGAGCCAGGTTGGGGTATGGCAGAGGGGGTCCCTGGGGTGGCCTCAGCATGATGACCTGAAGGTTCATGTATGGTGTGGCATGAATCGGCACTGCTTGTATTTGCACGGCCGAGTCATTCCACTGCACGGACGCGGGTGTCCGTCCCCGGTGACGGACGCTGGGCTGTTGGCACCTCTCGGTGGCTGGGGGTGAGGGCTGCAAAGAAGGCTTGAGCCCCCTTTCTGGGCCGTATGGTAACTCGTGTTTAACTTTCCAAGGAGCTGCCTAAATGTCTCCACAGTGGCTGCAACATTTCATGGGAAATGTTTGAGGGTTTTAATTTCTCCTGATTTACCAACACTTGTTAGGTTTGTTAAAAAAAAAAAAAAAAAAAAAATATATATATATATATATATATATATATATATATATATATATATATATATATATATATGGCCGTTCTAATAGATGTGAAATGGTCCCGTTGTGGTTCTGATTTGCATTTCCCTAGTGACTAATGGGGTTGAGCGTCTTCGTGTGCTCGCAGGCCAGGGGTCTACACCTTCATTAAAGAAACGTGTATTCAAGACCTTTGCCTGATTTTCAGATCGGTGGTTTGTCCTTTTGTTGAGTTGTAGGAGTTCTTTATACATCCCTGAGATTAAACTCTTATTATACACAGGATTTGCAAAGATTTTCTCCCATTCTCCATACTATCTTTTCATTTTCTTGATAATGGCCTTTGATCCACGAAAGCTTAAAATTTTTATGAAGTCCAATTTATTTATTTATTTATTTATTTATTTATTTATTTATTTATTTATTTATTTTTTGTTGTTCTTTTGGTGACATATCCGTTGTCAAAATAAAGGTCATGAAGCATTTCCCGTATGTTTTCTTCTAAGGCTTTTTTGGTGTTAGCCCTTACATTCTGGTTGTTGGTCCATTTTGAATTCATTTTTGTCTATGGGGTGAAATAGGGGGTCCAACTATATTCTTTTGCACATGGAAATCTAATTTTCCCATATCTTCTGTTGAAAAGATTATTTTTTACCCCATTAAGTGGTCTTGAAACCCTTGTCAAAAATCAGCTGGCCATAAATGTGTAGGTTTATTTCTGATATTTCAGTTCTAGTCCGTTAGACTGTATGCCTCTCTTATGCCTTAAGCCGCACAGTTTCCATCACTGCAGTTTTGTAGTAAGTTTTGCAAGGAGGAAGTGTGAATCCTCCAGCTTTGTTCTTTTGTTTTGCTCTTCAAGGTGTAATGTTAGTTCGATTTGAGATATTTTTTTTAAATGTAGGCAATTGCAGCCTTAAATTTCCCTCTGAGGACTGAATCCCATAGGTTTTTAAAAAATATATGTTTTTATTGATTTCAGAGAGAGGAAGAGAGAGGGAGAGAGAGAGAAACATCAATGATGAGAATCATCAATCAGCTGCCTCCTGCACGCCCCCTGCTGGGGAGTAAGGGATGGAGCCCGCAACCCAGGCATGTGCCCTGACCGAGAATCGAACCCGACGCTCAACCACTGAGCTACGCCGCTGGGCGCATCTCATAGTTTTTGATATGTTGTGTTTTAATTTTAATTCATCTCTAAGTATTTTCTAATTTCTCTGTGACTTTGTCTTTGACCCACATTAAAAAAAAAAAGAGAATGTTGTTTAATTTCCACATTTGTGAATTTTCTAGTTTTTTCCATTATTGATGTCTAGCTTCATTCCATTGCTACTGGAAAAAATCCTTTGTATGATTTTAATCTTTGAAAATTCATTGAAACTTGTCTTGTGGCCTAAGATACGGTCTGTCTTGGAGAGTGTCTCATGTGTACTTGAGAAGAATGTTTGTTGGGCTGATGCTGAGTGGCATGTTCTGGGTGTTTGTTATTACTGGCTGGTTTATAGTGTTGTTTGAGTCTTCTATTTCCTCATTGATCTTCTGTGTAGATGTTCTGTCTATTATTGGAAATAGGGTATTAAAATCTCCAACTATTGTTATAGAACTGTCTACTTCTCACTTCAATTCTGTCAATGTTTGCATTATATATTTTGGGTCTCTGTTGTGTGGTGCATATGTCTATAATTCTTGCATCTTCCCAATAAATTGAGTTTTTTATCAATATATAATGCCCCTGTCATGTGCATTTTTGCAGCTGGTGCAATATGGATGAATAGATCTTTGGTGGATGTTATGTCTGTCAGTTTTTAGGGCCTTAGTGTACTGATGGGAGAAAGTCAGTTGTAAGTAACGGCCGGTTCATCATACTATGGTAACAATTTAAAATGTTAGAGAGATAAGGGAGAATGCCAGTCTTTGCCATCAGTAGCCTGGTCCCCAGTGATGTATGTGCCATTTATATTATCTCTTGGAACTTGAGGAGAGAGAAGAGGTACTCAAAGTGACAAGGTTTTAAAACCACATTCTGAGGAGACATATCAGAGGCCACCTAGGTAAGGATGTGTGTCATGAGGGGGAGAGAGAGAAGGAGAAGGAGGGAGGGAGGGAGGGAGGAAGGGAGGGAGGGAGGGAGGGAGGGAGGGAGACGCTCAAGGGGGAGAGGTGTAATTAATTTCCCATCCAAAGCAGGAATCCTATTTATGGCTTCTATTTGTTGTGTGGGAACATCTTTATTATTTTTAAACTGCTTAGTTCTTAACTTTACTTACAACTGTCTTTTTTGTTGTTGTTGTGAAAATTTCAACATAGAGAAGAGTTGAAAGAATCAGACACTGAGTACCCATGTACCCAGGCCTAGGTTCTATAGCTAGCATTGTGCTCATTCACTTCCTCAGACACCTACCCATCAAACTGCGCCTGTCCACACTGAAACTCTGTCGGAAGCATGTTGTAACTGGAGCTCTATATTTATGTCCCAAAATGTCCCCTCCCACCCCATCCCAGTTGATTTCACCCCAAACCCCCAGAAACAGCCGCTGTTCTGAGTTTTTAAAATCCTAAGCGAGTCCGGCGTGTCTCAGAACCTCGTTTAAAGGGACTCGCGCAGCAGGACTCCCTGTGCCCGGCTCCTGCCCGCGGCACGAGGCTTGCGAGATGTTTCTGCTGTTGCACGTGGAGGCAATGCGGCCCTTTTCACTGCTGATTCGTATTGTTTCACGATTTGCTCATCCGTTCCCCTGTGGGTGGACACGGGGGCTGACGCCAGTTTTTGTCGTTATAAAGAGGATGGAGTGAAGGTGCCTTTTCTTTGAGCCTTCAGCACCCAGGAGCTGGAGCAATCGCCAGGTGCCTGCTGTGTCACAGGGCAGCTCAGCTTTGGGGAAGGCTTCCCCTGTTGAGCTGAAATCCGCCTCCCTGTCACCCTGGCTCCTTGGTCCAATCTTTGGGGCAACATACAATGAACCCCTCCCACTTGAAAGCCCTTCAGATAATTGCAAGCAGCTGCAGGTCTCCCGGGCTCTGCCTCTTTCTCCAGAGCTCAGTCCTCACTGGCAATTTCTGGGCTCCCAAGGAGCCCTGGATGAAGGCCTCAGTTGAAACCATGGCGAAGGAAATGCCCCATTTATTTATTATTTATTTTTTAAAATATGCCTTTTATCGATTTCAGAGAGAGGAAGGGAGAGGGAGAGAGAGACGGGAATATCAATGATGAGTCATTGATTGGTTGCCTCCTGCACGCCCCGGGCATGTGCCCTGATCGGGAAGCAAACTGTGATCTCCTGGATCCTAGGTCGATGCTCAACTGCTGAGCCATGCCAGCCAGGGGGAAATGCCCCCTTTAGAGTCAACAGCCTGGGCCACCACTTTTCCCAGACGGACTCCCCAATACCCTGAGGGACAGGATCTGTCTTGGGCAACAACTGTCCTGGGAGAGCCGCCCTAGGACAGGACCTCTGTGCCATCGGTTCCTTCAAGACAGCAAATGACGAGGCAGCTTGGGGGAAAACCACAGAAAGACCCAGTGCTGAGAGCAGGGAGATTTATTTCTATAGATCACTAAGCTTTCGTGGATAAGTTCACTAGGGAGTGAACAATTCTTGCCCTGGGGGGTGTGGCTCCATCCCTGGCTGGGTACTGAGCTGTGCGATGGGTCTTGACAGTTAGACGAGAAAGGTTTCAGTCATCGATACCAGAGAATTGATTTTCCAGATGATTTGTCAGCAGCAGGAAAGGGTGCCTCAGGGGACAAGTCTGAGGACAAGGGCAGGGCAGGAGGATTTACAGCACCCGGAGGACTGGCAGGAGGGGGCGACACACACAATGGGCCTGCAGCTCACAGGCGTGCACATGCAAACACGCACACCTGCACATGGGCACACACAGGTACGCACAGGCACTGTACTGGTTTACTGGGTGCCTTGTGAATTCACCAGTGTGATTTGTGTGAAGCTGATGGTATAGGTGGGAGCCAGGAGGCCAGTGCAGGCGTTTTGGGCCACGCGGGGTGAGGTGTGTGGCAAGGTAAGGGCCGCCTGAAGAGACCAGAGATGGGGAAGTTAGGTTTACTGAGTCTGAAGAACCCTCCTTTGCTCCCCCTGCAGGAGACCTCCCCACTTGAAGTCGGAGTGTATCACCCCAGGGCAGTTCATCATCCATGCTCTGAAACAATACATTACAGTCCTTGGCATCTTTTTATAGTTTAATGTCATCATAAGCTGTGTAGCGTTCTGTCACTTTTTTTTGCTCAGTGTTGTATTGGAGTAATTTCTCCCTGCTGATACGTATAGCTCCTGGTCGTCTGTTCACTGCTGTATAGTATTCCACTCTATGCATATCCTGCAGCCTCTCTGTCCTCCTATCACAGACATTTAGGTTATTCTTAGTTTTAGCTACTATCCCAAATGCAGCAAATTTCCATTCTTTTCATCTTTTTCTTGTGCACCTGTGTTGACGTTTCTCAGGTAACTTACCTAGAAGTACTGCTGCTGCGTAGCTGTGCATGCCTTCACCTACACCAGGAGGTGCGAATCACCCTGCAAGGTGATTGCTCCCAACTCAGTCACCTGCATCTTGAACTATAGCTGTTACTGACAAATATTCAAAATTTGGGCAGTTTGATAGTTGTGAAATAATCTTGGGAATTTATTTCCTATTTTATTTATTTTTTATAGGATGACAGCCATGCAGAAAAGTGCACTAAATGTAAGGGCATAGCTTGATGAATATTCAGAGTGAGTGTCCCGTAACTGCCACCAGGTTTAGAAAGTGAGCACAAGCTGCCCCCAAACCCTCTCTGCCTCCTCCTCTCGTGCCCTTCCATCCTCCAGAGCAGCCCCACCCTGACTTCTAGCAGGACTGATGAGTGTCTACTGTCCTTGAACTTCTACAAGTGGAATTGCAGAGCATGCATTTTTTCTCATCTTATTGTCTTTACCTGGCTTTGGTGCTCAGGTTAGTCTTGCCTCACGAGTGAGGGAGCTGCCTTAGTTTTGTATTCTCTGGAAGAGACTGTGTAAGTTTGGAGCTATTTATTTCTAATTAGAAAAATTTCTAATGCGAAATCATCTTTATTCATAATATTGCTTTCTACTGTAAAGTACATTTTGTCTATAAAGATAGTTGTACTAGATATATTTGGTTAGTATTTGCTATATATATATTTTTTCAGCCTTTCTGTTATTTATGTTTTAGAACAGGGGCTGATATCCTTTTTCTGTAAAGAACCAGATAGTAAATACATCAGGCTTGCAGGCCTCATGGTCTCTTTCACAATACTCCGTTCCACTATTGTAGCACAAAGAGCCACAGACAATCTATAAACAAGAAAACGTGGCTGTGTCCAGGAAAACTTTGTTTACAAAACAAGCAGAGGCCAGATTTGCCTCAAGAGAAGGACAGAGTTTGGCATCCCCTGATTCACACTGCAAATAGCTTAAAGCCAGATTTTGTTTTTAAAAATCTAATCTCTGTCTTTTAACTGGAGAGTTTAACCTACTTACATTTATTGTAATTATTAATATATTTGAATTTAATTCTATCACTTATTTTGTTATTCTCTCCTCTCTGTCATTCTATGCTTCTTTTGAAAGCCCATTTCTACTTGCATTTACAATTCTATTTTACAATTTTTAATGTCTTTTTATCCCTTATCTGCTTCAGAAGTTCACATGCTTTCAATTCCTTTTTTCAGTGATCTTAGGATTTTAGCACCATCATTTATGTAGACTAGGGTTGGTCACATTCCTACTCTCCTTGTAAACGAAAGCAGGTCCCTTCCACTTACCTGCTCCTCTGTTCTGCTATAGCTGAACATTCACCTTGACCTGTGTGGTCATCGAGGGTCACCTCATCCCCCACTGGACAGGGCTGGGGCCCTACCTGTCGTAGCTCATGGCTGCCTGCCCTGGGTCAGTGCAGAGGTGCTTGGGAAATAGCGAATATGGGCAGACATGAGGGCCTGGTGTCTTCCTCTTCATCTTTTTGGGAACCATTGCCAGGAGCCCCCTCAGCCAGCTGATGTAATGGCCAGCACAGTAGCATGCTGCTCAGGGAACTGGCGAGGAGCCTGTAGGTGCTGTGTTTAGTTGAGAATGTGCCACTTCTCTCTGCCGAGCGCCGGTCAGTGGAAGAAGCGAACTGCTGGGGAGTGGAGAGGAGCATGGCTGGGCTATCACATACCCTGTGCCATCTCAGTGTCAGTCTCCGGTGGTGGCCTGGACCGTGAGTGCTCTTTCACAGGTGTGGCCCAGGGCAGAGAATGTGCCAGAAGCCTGCAGGAAGGACAGACGCAGGCACCAGGCTCTGGCCACACTCAGTCATCCTCATGAGGACGAGTGAGCCCCCAGCCCTTCATCCCAGACCCTTTCTCCAGACAATGAGCCACTCCTCCTAGCCACAGGGGAGTGTGCTAATGGCGATCTCCAAGGAAAAAATGCCAGACTGATCAGTGTCTTAATCAGCCATTGGGGGTGGCTCCTGGTTCAGTCATCCAGTAGGGGCCATGCAAGGACCTTGGTCATTAACCGGAGACCAGTTATGGTGCCGGAAAGCTTGTCCTGTGTCGGGCAGAGCTGGAGGGTCTGCGACCAGGGAGAGGCTGGTGTGCCAGCTGCAGCTTCAGTAGCAGGCAGGGATGCAGCAGCAGAAAGGTATGCAGACCAGGACGCCACCTGCGGAGGTCTCGCACTCAGGGGACTGGCAGCTCAGGGGCACACAGCAGGTCGGGCTGCAGGAGGAGGCCTGGCAGCAGCCCTCTGGGCAGTCGCAGGCAGGCTGGCTGTAGGTGCCTGAGTCATCCACGGGCCGGCACAGCAGAGCCACGCAGGGGCAGGGAAAGAAGCAGGAGCTCCCACAGCCCATGAGAGAGCAGCAGGCAGGGACATTGACCAAGGGACCAGGCAGGTTGTCAGACCTTGGAGCAGCCAGTGTGGCACATGGTGGTGTGGGGCTGGGGCGGGTGGGGCTGGCCTGGAGGCTCCTCCCCTAGGGTGGCCTTTATTACCCGGGCCTTGGCAACATGTCTTGGCAGCATGACCACTGTTTGCTGTTATTGCTGATGTACGTCCCTGTTTCTGTTTTGGGGGCCCCTATGAAGCCAGTCCAAGAAAGAAACCCCGCAGGCAGAAGGCAGTCTCTGAGCTGGAGCGGACAGTAACCAAGGTTGGCTGTGTGCTCGTGCTGGGCTGGGCCCTGGGATCTGTTGGCACTAGGTGAACATGACCTTGGGGTCATTGTCTCGGTGCACCTATCCACCACTCCCTGGGTGCCCCTGTGTGTACTGACGTGCACACTCTGGGAGTGAGGGATATTGTCCAACAGATCTGGGCTCAGGTTATCGGCTGCAAGTGTCAGCTCCCCATTTTGGGCCTCTTCCTGCAAGGATGTTTGGGCACCCTGCCCACTGGTGTGGGATCCCGGTCTCAGGAAGGAGGGGAGGACGCCAGTGGGATGTGCCCCCGGGGGTCTGACCGACAACAGGAGTGTCCAACAGGAATAATTGGGGCCCAAAGCCCTGCAGCCCCTGGGAAAGGGCAAACCAGGTGTTACCTGAGCCAGCAGGTGACCACAAGAAGGGTGGAAGTCAACCGGCCCCGCCCCAGGCCCTGCGAGGAGTCTCTCCAACACCATCTGCATAAAACTTCTCAGACTTCCGGGGGCCCCTCCCTGGGACCCAGACCCTGCTGTGTGTGTGTGTGTGTGTGTGTGAGAGAGTTTCCCGCCCTCCCTGTTTAGCAATCCTTTAGGGTACCCATGGGACTGGGGTCCAGGCCTGTGTTCCGTCCGCCCCTCAGCCAGAGGGAAGTTTCTCCCTTGCCCTTTCCCATCTACAATGTCTTGAGTGGCAGATGTGGGGACAGCACCTCTCCCCACCCCTCCAACCGCCGAGGATACCCCACCTTCGGCTGAACTTTCCAGGGAGACTCTTTGAGGAGCGGTTGCTGTGCTTAGGAAGGTGCCGCCTTCAAGGAAAGAACTTCAAAAACATGTGAAGGTGACACAGAGGGACAGCTGCCTCGAGAAAGCAGTTTATTGGCCTCACGCCGGGTGCCGTGAAGGGTCCGGGGCGGCGTCCCAGGCAGGGGCACACGGGGTGAGGACCCTGCTGCGGAATGGGCCGCGCCAGGAGCGGTGGGGATCCCGCAGTCGGGTGCGAGAGCACGGGCGCCGGTGGACAGATTCAGGTCGTGCCGCCCGAGCCGCCAGAAGAAGGTGGGTGAACTTGAAGACGCGCAGTAGAAATGGCCCCAGCGAGGAGGGAAAGGAGGGAAGGGAGAGGAAGAGGCCTCCGCGACGACGTCGAAAAGGCCAGCGCGCAGGCGTTGGCACCCAAGAAGAGAATGACACTGAGATGTAAGGCTGTCTCGAAGAAATATCGGAAAAATCCCCAGGTTTGATTTTAAAAATTCTAACTCATATATGGAAGAATCTCAGGACCCCAAAGCCCCAGTGGAATTTGGCACCATGGTCCAGACCACGGCTCTGGAGTGAATGAAACTGAGCCGCTTCACACACCTGCCTCTCCGTCTGCGGTGGCAGGACACGGACACGGACACGGACACGGACACGGACACGGACACGTCCCCCATCCTGGAATAGTGGCGGGACTGATGAGTGACAGCTTGTGCGACAGTCCGTGTTAGACGCTTAGGGCGGCACCTGGCCCCAAGCTGGACCCGTCATTGTTGCTGTGGCAGTGCCGTGGCCCTTGCACTCCCCACGTGGGGCCGACAGCGTGGCTCTCGGTGGCTGGGAAGACCTTCTGGATCTTTGAGCTTCCACATCTAAATGGGGGGCCCCCAGTGCAGCGAGTGGCACTGTGCTTGTGTGGACAGAGGACAGGGTATTTAAAACTGGGGAGGACCTGGAAAAGAGGGCCTGGGGAGGGAGGTCCCCTGTCCCCTACCGATGGCCCTTCACTATCCAATCTGGGTTCTGGTTCTGGAAATCACAGGGCCGCTGGGTCACAGTGACCTGCAGCCAAGAAGGAGCTTCCTGAACTGAGTCACTTCAATGAGGAAGAGACACAGAAAGGGAAGGGGAGGGAGACCCAGCTGGGCAGCCACGAGGAAGGCACCATGCGCCTCGTTGCCAGGATGCCACGGCCTGGTGTGAAGGCCGCCTCCGGGAAGGAGCCTGCAGACCAGCCCCGTCCCCCACCCTGATCCCACTTGGGCCCTGTGCCACCACGCGCCATACCAGCTGCTCCACCAGTCCCCTGGGCTGAGTGGCCGCCTGTTGCCCATCCCCCGGCTGCAGGAGCTCCTGCTGTGCCCCCTGCGTGGCTCTGCTTTCCCGGCCAGTGTGCAGCTCAGCCACCTCCTGCAGCTGCTTGTCCCCATGTTGCCCAGCAGCCCACAGCTGGGCCGCCTCCTGCAGCCTGGCCAGCTGTGTGCCCAGCCCCTGCCAGGGGACCAGCTGCATGTCCCTGAGCTGCTGGGATGCCTTCTGCGTGCCCGTGAGCTGCAGGCTACTGTGTGGGTAGCCCCCTCGTGCCAGTCCTCTGGATGCTGCCAACCGGTTGCATGAATTCCTATGAGGCAGCCCAGACGTCCACTTCAGACCTTCTGGACCCGACTGGACCACCTTGTAGCAAGGCCACTGGAACCCAGCCAGCCAGGCCGAGGGACTGGGCCTGGTCCACCCCACACGGCAGGTGCCAGTGTGCAGGCCCTGCACCCTCCCCCATCCAAGGCCTAGTAAATATCAGAGTGCGATGCTCACCTGAGGGTGGCAACGTCTTTCCTTCAGTGTCTTTCCCTAGATTCCTCTGGCGAGGTTTCCGGGGATTCTGGAAAGTTCCTTCTGTGGAGAGAGCAGGGCCTGACCACTCAAAGGCCACCTCTGGGTGATGGGCGTGCTCCTAGTGCCCAGCCACATGGGACCCCCTTCCCTTGAACGTAAGAGGGCAGTTTTCAGCCAGCTCTGGGTGGGGCTGAGGGGAAGCCACTAGCTTTCGGACCTGATCCCTTCTAGGGAAGCAGGCCTCTTGCTCCTGCTCTAGCTAAAGCCCAGGCGGCAAGCTCCATTGAAAAGCACAGCCCCTCCTTCTCCCAGTCGGCGGGAGAGGGCTCAGTGGGCAACTTACATGGTCCCCAGAGATGCCCACAATCCCAGACCTGTGAATATGCTCCTTACAAGCAAAGTGACTTGGAAGATGGGAGTCAGTGAAGGGTTTTGCAATGGGAGATGATCCTGGGTCACCCAGGGGGCCCAAAGTCCTTAGAGCGACTTATGAGGCGGGGAGGGGGGACTGGACTACAGAAAAGGAGGCCCAGGAAGGTGGAAGCAAGACGCCAGGCCGCCGGCTTGGAGCACGTAACTGTCAAATGTGGCGGGGCCTCTAGGAGCTGAAAAGGGCTAGGATCGGACTCTGCCCCGGAGCCTCCGGAAGGGTCCAGGCCTGCCCACACCTTGATGTCAACCCAGAGAGACTGTCAGATTCCAGCCACCACAGCTGTGAGACAACGCATTGGTGTGGTTTTAGCCACATGTTCGTGGCCATTTCTCTGGCCACAGGATAAACCCAACTTTTCTGTAGCACAGTCTCCAGTGTCCACTTTTCCTTCATGATGCTCCTGGCTGCCATGTGATTATTGGGCGGGAGAGGTGGGGAGGAGGCGGCGTCCCCAGCAGGTTGCAGCTGGCTGCCCCTCGCCCTGCTTCGGGGACTTTGAGCCCCTCCTGTCTCTGTGGACTCATCCTGAGCCCCTGCCCCATGCCCACCAGCCAGGGGAGGAGGCCCCACTCCAGGTGGTCCATACCCTTCTCGGGGGCTTGGCAGAGGGGTTCCTTCTGCTCAGGCCCACCCTGCTCCAGGCTCTCCCCTGGCCTGAGTCCACCCCACCCTTGCCCCCAAGGGTCCACCTGGATCCTTACTCCTCTTACCCATGGAGTGTCCAGCACAGACTCCAGTCGTGTCAGACCCAGGCCGGGGTGGTCCTCCCTGCAGGGGACACTGGCACACAGATCCTGACCAGCAGGGTTTCTACTGGTCCCCATCTCACCCTTCACCTGGACCAGCAGAGGGACAGACCTGGGCAGGAGCCCAAGTCCACTCAGGGCCTGTGCCTCCTGGGCCGGGCCTTGGAGGCCTGTCCCTGTGGGGAAGGTGGCCGCTGGGGTCGGGAAGGGAAATGAGCGTGCAGATGGTGTCCCTTCAGGTCTTGTGGCTCAGCTGCCCTGAACTTGGACTAGAGAACGTGTCTTTACCGCCTGGCTTCTACCAGACGGAGCACCACAGCCCGGGAGTGGAGTGGCCGAGGGGGCTCAGGGTGACGGAGAACAGTCACGGATTTCCCGGCACAGACATTTTATTGATTATAACCATTGGCCTTTGTCACATGGGAAGCAAGCAACCAGTCCTGCAGAGGAGGCTCCTGGGGCCCCAAGTGCACCCCCAGTGAGGGATTGGTGAGGGGATGGGGGCATGTTCAGAACAAGAAGGGATGGGGGCATGTTCAGAACTGCATCAGGCAGCCACGGTGACAACCAGTGCGAGAGGGGAGGTCCTGGCACCAGCAGAGGGGCTCTGGGGGCTCCAGGGAGAGGAGAACTGGGCTCAGGAGCAAGGACAGCAGCTGAGAGGCAGAGGACGGAGCTGGTCAGCAGCAGGACTTCTGGGCCGAGGTGGGGACATAGCAGGCCGGGCGGGAGCACGCGGGGCTGCAGAGCAGGGACACGCAGGAGGAGGGTCCGCAGCAGCTGGGCTGGCAGGAGGAGGAGGGGGCACAGCAGGAGGAGATGGGCACGCAGCAGGCGGGCCTGCACACGGGGCGGCAAATGAGGGACACGCAGGAGGAGGGTCTGCAGCAGGGTGAGGAGGATGAGCAGGGGCCGGCCCCAGAGCAGACAGGCGCGCAGCACGCAGGGGTGCAGCAGACAGAGGTGCAGCAGACAGGCTTGCAGCAGACAGAGGTGCAGCAGACAGGCTTGCAGCAGGCAGAGGTGCAGCAGACAGGTTTGCAGCACACAGGCTTGCAGCACACAGGCTTGCAGCAGACAGAGGTGCAGCACACAGGCTTGCAGCAGACAGGCTTGCAGCAGACAGAGGTGCAGCAGACAGGTTTGCAGCACACAGGCTTGCAGCACACAGGCTTGCAGCAGACAGAGGTGCAGCAGACAGGCTTGCAGCAGACAGGAGTGCAGCACACAGGCTTGCAGCTAACAGACACACAGCAGGCCTGCTGGCAGGGGGCAGAGATGCAGCAGGAGGGTTGGCAGCAGGAGGGCTGGCAGCAGCTGGGGACACAGCAGGTGGGCTGGCAGCAGCTGGGGACACAGCAGGTGGGCTGGCAGCAGCTGGGGACACAGCAGGAGGGCTGGCAGCAGCTGGGGACACAGCAGGAGGGCTGGCAGCAGCTGGGGGCACAGCAGGAGGGCTCACAGCAGCTCTCTGGACAGTCATCCACCTGCCAGGAGGAGCTGGTGCAAGAGTCACAGGTCCCAGGGAGGCAGGTGTGGCTGCCATAGCTCAGGTCGTTGGAGCAGACGGACAGGGTGGACGCGGCCATGGTGGGCAGTGGGGCTGGAGGTGCGCTGGGAGGAGGTGTGAGTGTGTGAAGGTGAGTGAGTGTGTGAGGTGCTGGAACTGTCCAGCTTTTATACCCCTCCCTGGGTGTGTGTGTTGTCCCACAGGAGGCCCATGCTTTCCCTTCCTTGTTGGTGTTTGCACTGTGAGCACCTTCATTATGGTCAGTCCTGGTGTCATGAGATGTCTTTGCTCAGCTCATAAACTTTTGACTGTCCTGGGCAAGGCTAGCTGTCCCTGGCCTGACTCTGACCCCTGCAGGGACGCCTGGAAGGAAGCCGCAGTTTCTCTGTTTCCACCTGGGGAGTCATGTGCCAGGCTCCTGGTGACATCTGGGGCCATGGTTTGATTGTATTTTGTTGAAGATTTTTAAACTTTGCTATAAAGAATATTGGATTGTAGTTTTGTTGTTGTTGTCTTTTCTGGCTTTGATACCAGGGTAATGATGACCTACCTCGTAGAACGAGTTAGCAGGTGTTCCCTCATGCTGTGCTCTTTGGAAGGGTTTGAGAAGGATGGGTGTCAAGTCGTCTGTGAATGTTTCCTAGAATTCAACACTGAAGCCATCTGGCTGTGGACTTTTCCTTTAGGGGAGGTTTTTGATTACTGATTCAGTCTCATTGTTTTATGTCTCTTCAGCTTGTCTGTTCTTGAGTCAGTTCACTCAAGTTAGATCCAAAGATACAAATATATTGAAAGTGAAAGAATGGAAAAGGATATTTTAATGCAAATAGTAACCAAAAGAAAGCTGGTAGCTATAAGAAAATCAGCAAAATAAACTTTGAGTCAAAAATTATTGTAAGAGGCAGATAAAGACTTCAACTGTTGATAAAAGGTCAATACAGTAAGAATATATGACCATTATAAACACATATGTACCCAGCAACAGACCTCCAAAATACATAAAGGAAAAACTGACAGAACTGAAGAAAGAAATAGACAATTTCAGTTCTAAAGTAATACTGGAAGACTTCAATAAGTCTTTTTCACTAATTAAAAAAAATGAGATGGTAGAACGACTAGATTAAAGATCAATAATGAAACAGAGGACTTGAAGAACACTATAAAGCAACTAGGCCCAACAGACATGTATAAATTGCTCAACTCAACAATAGCAGAATACACATTTTTCTCAAGTGCACATGGAATATTCTCCAGATTAGACCATATGTTGGGCCACAAAACAAATCTCAATACGTTTAAAAATATTGAGCCCAGCTGGGCATGGCTCAGTGGTTAAGCGTCGACCTAGAATCCAGGCGATCAGGGTTCGATTCCCGGTCAGGGCACAGGCCCGGGTTGCGGGCTGCAGCCAATCAATGACTCTCATCATTGATGTTTCTGTCTCTCTCTTTCCCTCTCCTTTCCTCTCTCTGAAATCAATAAAGATATATTTAAAAATAAATAAATAAATAAATAAATAAATAAATAAATAAATAAAAAATAAAAATATTGAAATCACACAAAGTATCTTATCTGACCACATGGAATGAAAATAGAATCAATTACAGAAGGAAAACTGAAAAATTCACAAACATGTGGAGATCAAACAACACAGACTCAAACAACAAATAGGTCAAAAAAGAAATCAAAAGAGAAGCTAGAAAGTAGTTTGAGATGAAAACATGATAAACCAATACTTAAGGGATACAGCAAAATGATACTCAGAGAGAAGTTTATAACTATTGACACAATTAAAAGAAGAAAGATTTCAAATCAATAACCTAACTTTACACCTTAACAAACTAGTAAAAGAAGAGCAAACTAAATCCAAAGCAGCAGAAGGAAGGAAATAAAGATTAGGACACAGATTTATGAAACAGAAACTAGAAACAATAGTGAGAATCAATGAAACCAAAAGCTTTTCTTGGAAACCCCCCCCCCCCCAAAACCCCCAAATTGACAAATCTTTAACTAGACTGGCTAAGAAAAAAAAGAAAGGAGATTCAAATTACTAAAGTCAAAAGTAAAAATGGGGTATTATCACTGCCTTTACATAAATAAAAAGGAGTGTACGAGAGTACTGTGAACAAGTATTCGCCAAAAAATTTGATCTAGACTTAATGGAAAAATCCTTAAAACACACATTGCTGAAAGTGACACCTCTTTGGTGATCTTATTTCTTCATATGGCTCCAAGTTATTAATCAATGCCCTATTATTCAGCCTGAATTATTATTTCTTGTAGATCAGCTCTACTAGTAATCAACTCAACATTTATTTATCTGGATATGCATTAATTTCTCCTTCATTTTTAAGGACACTTTTGCTGGATATACACCTCTTTATTGACAATTTTTAATGCACTTTTTATATGTCATCCTACTGCCTTCTGGTCTCACAGTTTTTGTTGGGAAATTAGCTGTTATTCTTCTCTCGTTGCTTTTAAGGTTCTTTCTTTGTCTTTGTCTTCCAATAATTTGTTTATAATGCATCTCAGTGTGGATCTCGAGTTTATTCTAGTTGGAGTTCATTCAGCTTCTTGGATATGTAGACTCATATGCTTCGTCAAATTTGGGAAGTTTTGAACCATTATGTCTTCTTTTTAAAAAATCCTCACCCAAGGATATGTATTATTGATTTTAAGAGAGAGAAGAAGGGAGAAAGAGAGAGAGAGAGAGAGAGAGACGGAGAGAGAAACATCAATCAGTTGCCTCTTGTACATGCCCCGACTGAGGAATCAAACCTGCAACCTGGGTATTTGCCCTGACTGGGAGTCGAACCTACAACCTTTAGGTGCATGGAATGATACTCCAACCAACTGAGCCACCCAGCCAGGGCTTGACCATTATTTCTTAAAATATTTTTTCTGCTTTTTTCTCTCTCTCTCCTCTTTCTGGGACTCTAGTTTAGTATATGTTTTTTTGCTTGATGGTGTCCCACAGGTCCCTTAATTTCTGTTCAATTATCGTCCTTCTGTTTATTCTGTCTGCTCCTCAGACTGGAGTATTTCAGTTGACCTATCTTCACTTTCACTAATTCTTTCATCTGTCTGCTCAAATGTGCTATTGAGACCCTGTAGTAAAGTTTTCATTTCAGTTATTGTACTTTTCAACTCTGAATTTCCATTTGGTTCCTTTTTATATTTCTGCCTCTCTATTGATACATTGTATTTGGTGAGGCATAATACTCTTGATTTCTCTTAGCTCTTTGTCCAAGGTTTCCATGAACTCTTAGAGTATGAATAGAGTTGACTTGAAGGCTTTGTCTAGTAAGTTCAATTCCTGGACTTTGCATGCCTCATAATTTTTTTTTAAAAACTGGACATTTTGAATATTATAATGTGATAATTGACATTGGATTCTCCTCCCTCCCTAGTTTGTTGTTGCTGGTTGTTGTGGCTTTTTGTTATTGTTGTTGTTTGTTTACCAACTCTTTTAAACTATTTTTGCAATGACTATACTCTTTGTCATGTGTGGTCTCTGTTAGTAGTCAGAGAGTGATTTGACAGAGAGTTCCTTAAACACCTGGACCCAAAAATGTTTTCCCCCTTCTTTGTAGCTGGGCTCTGTTTGTGTGTTGGAACATGACTTCCACCCTCAGCCAGGCAGTTTACAACTCTGCCTTCACCTTCACTTCCTGCTTGTTCAGAGCTTGAAGTGCAGCCAGAGGTGAGGACTTCAGGCCTTCTCAGGTCTTTTCTGAGCATATGCCCCTAGTAGGTACCTGTGGGTCTTCTGGACTCCCAGGAACTGGTAGAAGCTTTGAAAGTCTAATTCTTCAAAGCATCTCATTCCCCAGCTTGTCATTCTAGGCTTTTTGGGGTGTCTTCTGTTTGCCACAGCTGATATTCTTTCCTCAGGTGCCTTAACATGTTTGTGTGTTTTGTTTGTTTATTTATTTTTATTTTTTGTTAATCCTCACTTGAGGATATTTTTTCCATTGATTTTAGATAGGGTGAAAAGAGGGGAAGAGAGAGAGAGAGAAAAAACACACAAAACATCGATCAGTTGCCTCCTGTACGTGCCCCAACTGGGGATTGAACCCATAACCTTTTGGTATATGATGGGACACTCCAACCAACCAAGCCACCTGGCCAGGGCAAACTGTGCTTTTATTAAAACCAGGACCTCTTGTGGGCAGTGTGATGATTTTCACATCACCAATGTCTACATGCTTTGATCTACAGATCTGGTTCTAGGAATTTGTTCTCAGTCTTGCTCAATCATTTGTGGGCCTGCATCTGTATACACATATTCATCTGTGCCTCCCACTCTGTGGTTTGGACTCCCTCTCACACGTTCTGGGCTTTCTACAACATTGCTGCCAGGATCTGCCCTTTTCCACCTCCTCTCCCTCAGCCCCGCCCAGCAGGTGGCACTCCAGAGGCTACATCCCGGTCTCTGCCCTCTGCATCCAGCAGCTGGCATGGTGCTGGGGCACAGGGTGTCTCTCTCAGTGTCTGTGACTATGTGCATGAGTTCAGGATGCCCATTTGCAAACTCCAGTAGAGTGTCCATGGCTTTTCTCTGTGTTTGTCTCCCCCAGTGTCCACCCCAGACCCTGTTCTTACTTCCCCTTCTGTCTAAAAAATTACAAAATACTGTTCATATTCTGTTATTTCTGGAGTTTTCAGTTTTAGATACAAGCTAATTTTCTGCTGTGGAGGGAAGCACTTTCTCTTGTTTACTACCAGCCCCATGAAAAACTCCCCTCTTCCCAGCCACAGAAGGCAGGGATACCCTAATGTTGGTTAAATCAGTGTTCAAATCTGTATTATTTTAGCTGAGTATCGTTCACAGCCAAGTCTGTGTAGTGGAACCAGGTTTAACTTCCACACTGATGCACATTTTGTTTTTGCTTGTTTTTCCTTTCTTAGGGTTCATAATTGCTGCTTTTGTTTATTTGCCTATTTTTCTGGCGTACTTATCAGTGAATTGTCCCCACACTCCACACAAGAGGTTCAAACATATCAGGTGATCAGTCAGCTTCATTTACTTTTTGGAAGTCTCTCTCCTAGAGCCCTCTGCATCTGTGGGCTGTCCCCTCTGCTGGTGCACAGGTGTCATCTAGGCATCTCTGTTCACTGTTGTCTCTGATGTTCCCCCATCTCTCTCCAGTCACGAGTCTCTGATTTCCTGAATGTGGTGTGTTTTCCTCCCTGGGTTATTGCCCTTATTTTGGTGGAGTACAGCCTCCAGAAGCTTTCTGAAAATGGGTGCATTGGAGATACATTTTTTAGCACAGCATAGTTAAAAATGCCTTCATTCTGCCTTAATAGCTGATGGATAGTTTAGCTCAGTATAGTCTTCTGGATTGGAAAAGTTTTTTCTTAGAATATTTGTTGAAGATGTGTAACATTTCCAGAAATCTAAATGTTCCTTGTGCTGTTTCTCAGTTAACCCACCTCCTCCCTGAAGGAGAAGTCACTATTCCACCTTCTCTCCCCCCTTGGTTAGTTCTGCTTGTTCTGTCTGCTCTTTTATTTATGGCCCATTTTGCTCAACAAAAGGCCTGTGATAAAAACATGTTGCTGCATGAATCAGAAGTTAATTTTTATTTATTTATTTATTTGCTGTGAGGTAAATTATTGCATTAAACCCTCTACACGTTACTTATCTATTCTCTTTGTCAATGATGGAGATTTTGATTCAATATTTTGGCTAATATGAATAATGCTGCTACGAAAATTCTTGTACATTTTGTTTTTAATGAATATATTTAGCAATTTCAGGGTATAGTCATGAGTGAAATTTCTGGGTCATATGACACGCATGTGTTCAGTTTAACACTACCCAACAAGTTTCTAAAGAAATTTACAGTTCCATTAGTCAATTTTATGAATTCCAGTCAATGTATATCTTGTATAAAATGAGGCATTGTCAGTCTTTTAAGATCTTACTCATTTTGTAAAGTGGGTAGGGGTACAGTATTGTTTCATTAATTTGTATTCCCTGGTGTACGCTCCCTGAACATTTGAATATCTTTTCTTGTAGGTGCTTGTTCAAGCCATTTGCTTGTTTTAGTTAAATAGGGTTATTTGTATTTTTTCTTGATTTATATATTCTGAATATGAGTTATGTGTTGTATATGTGAAGTGGTATGCTGGTATGTTTACTAACTGGCTACCTGTGAAACAAAAGCAGAAAAGCCCTGATTCGTGGTGTTTGCCAAGTTCCATAATAGCTACTGATGTGATGTTACTGAACACCAAGCCGGGAAAAGAGGTCCACGGTCAGTTCTCAGGAGCTGGGCAAGTCGGCCTCAGCCCACCACTGGGAGGGGGGTGTGTGTGATCAAATCTCTGTCCAGGACTGGGGTTGTGTTTGCTTGTGTATCTTTTGATCATATTCTTTTAAAAAGTGAATGTTATTTAGGTGTGATTTACATACTGTAAAATGTACCTGTCTACACTCTAGGCCCTGTTGGTTACTATCAGACTTGGATGTTTTTTCATTTTGATGTTGGGTGTTGGGTCCTCAGCACCTCCCTGTTCTGCTGACTCTCTAGAACTCCTAGGATTAGGTACGCAGAGCTAAATCAGCACAGGAAAAGGGCTCGTTGGGGGGGAGTTGGGGACATCAGGTGTGGCTTCCAGAGCCCATCCTGGTGGATTGTGCAGGAGGCACTTAACTGCTCAGCACACAGTGTGACAGCACCTGTGAAATGTCTGCCAGGGAGCTCATCAGAGACTCAGTACCCACGGTTTGTATTGAGGCTGGTCATATGGCACCTCTGCCCGGCACTTTCCAAAAGTCTAGGCTCCCAGAGGGACAGCAGGTGTCAGCACAGCCATCATGTCTGCACAGATGGTTTAGGCCAGTGAGGCATCCTCATCACACACGCTAGGAACCCCAGGCCTGCTGTGCTAACTCCTCTCTGAACAGGCCCTTCTGGAGCGGGGACACTGAAGACAGTCTGAGTCACCCCTGAGGGGCAAGCGCCACTGTCAGATTATTCAGACTTTGTGTCCAGAAAGTGTGTCCATCTCTTGCACATAGGTGTGGCAAGAGTCAGGGGCTTCCAGGATACCACTGAGGGGCAGGAACATGGTGGCCCGGGGGTATGACCTGGAACCACCTTACCTGGGGGATGTTGGTGTCAGGTAGGGGTCTTTGTTGTCAACAACAGAAATGAATGCTGGTTAAACGCATCAGGAAAAGAATTTATTGGAAGGGATGGACAGCGTACAGATGGGGGCAGGGCTGGGGAGGAGATGAAGAAACCAGGGTAGGGTGAGTGGAGGCCTGGGCCACACGGGCGGGGTGGCGAGGAGAAACCAGCTTTTCTCTTTTCACTCCACTCACGGCTCCGAGGCCTGGGGGAGTCCAGCTGGCCTCGCTGGGGTCACTGCCAACCTGGGTGGGTGGCAGGGCACATTGACATGGGGGAAGTCAGTACTTGGAGAAAGGAGTGAGTTGTTCCCAGAGGGAGAAATGCAATGGTGACCAGGTGACCACAAATGCCCAGTGCAGGAACCCATGAAGGTCACTTGGCAGCTGTCTTGGCTCTTAGTGAAGAATCCTGGGGGTGCAGATGGCAGTGAGCTCTTGAGTGTTTGGGTCCCCTTAAGGAGATCGCTCAGCAGCAGGACTTCTGGGCCGAGGCGGGGATGCAGCAGGCCGGGCAGCAGCAGCTGGGCTGGCAGGAGGGGGGGGCACAGCAGGAGGAGGCGGGCACGCAGCAGGCGGGCTTGCACACGGGGCGGCAGATGAGGGACACGCAGGAGGAGGGTCTGCAGCAGGATGGGGTGCAGGGGGTGGGCTGGCAGCACGAGGTGGCCCCAGAGCAGATGGGCACACAGCACACAGGCTTGCTGCAGACAGGGGTGCAACAGACAGGTGTGCAGCAGGAGGGTGTGCAGCAGGAGGGTGTGCAGCAGGCAGGTGTGCAGCAGGAGGGTGTGCAGCAGGAGGGTGTGCAGCAGGAGGGTGTGCAGCAGGCAGGTGTGCAGCAGGCAGGTGTGCAGCAGGAGGGTGTGCAGCAGGCAGGTGTGCAGCACACAGATGTACAACAGACAGGCCCGCAGCAGATGGGCACACAGCAGGCCTGCTGGCAGGGGGAGGAGGTGCAGCAGGAGAGGGTACAGGAGCTGGTGCAGGCTGGTTGGCAGGGGCTGGGTTCACAGGCCGCCTGGCAGCAGGGGCTGGACACACAGGTCACTGGGGCACAGGTGAGGGTCAGGCAGGAGGTAGGGGCACAGCAGGTGGGCTGGCAGCAGCTGGGGACACAGCAGGTGGGGACACAGCAGCTGGGGGCACAGCAGGAGGGCTCACAGCAGCTCTCTGGACAGTCGTCCACCTGCCAGGAGGAGTCTGTGCGGGAGTCGCAGGACCCGGGCAGGCAGGCGCGGCTGCCATAGCTCAGGTCGCTGGAGCAGACGGACAGGGTGGACGCGGCCATGGCGGGCGGTGGGGTGCAGGGGAGCTGGGAGGAGTGAGTGTGTGAGTGAGTGTGTGAGTGAGTGTGTGAGTGTGTGGTGCAGGGGAGCTGGGAGGAGTGAGTGTGTGAGTGAGTGTGTGAGTGAGTGTGTGAGTGTGTGAGTGTGTGAGTGTGAGTGCATGAGGTTCCTGGGCTGTTGGCTTTTATACTCTCTCTGGCTTGTGTCCCCACAGGATGCTCACACACCTTCCTTGTTTGTGTTTGGGACTCGGAACTCTCATTAGTGCTGGATTTGTGTTTTTGTTCTGTGAGATGTTGCTCAGCGACGAGGCTCCTAGCATGTTCTGCTCTTGATGTGTCCTGAGCTGCCTGTGGTTCATAATGTAGAGGCAGAAAGGCATGTGTGTCTCAAATAAGCATGTTTAGGGTGTGAGGTGGCCTCACGAGAGAACCATCTCTCCTAATCCAACTGCCCTTTTTTGACACCTGGGACACATCCTGTGAACCCCTGGGGACTCTGTTCATTGGGTACCCTGGCTTCCCAAGTGCCTGCTGGAGAAGCCCGGGGCCAAAGAGGCATAAGGCTGGAACATTTCTAACTGTGGCTCCCCAGCTCACCCTCCAGTGCAAGGACTGCCCTGGCGCAGGTGGCAAGCAGGTAAAGGTGGACGGCCTGGCAGTGGCTCCTCCAGGTCCCTGGGTGGACAGTGCACACCCCGTCCCCCCCGACTGCTCGGTGAGGCACAGACCCCACACCCGACCACAACCTTACCACGCCACCTGCATTTATCTGACTGAAAGCTGTGTGCGTGACCCAGAGGTCCCTGCCCACCTCCCTGCAGCAAACACAGTCGCCGCAACAAGGTTTCTGCCCAGAAAACGAGGATTGCTGTGTTTCCTGTTTATTTTCTTGAATGTTAACAAAAAAATAAAATGCACAGTGGTGTTAACAGTAAATGTGAGAAGGGTAGACAGAGTTAAATGGCTCTGAGGTCTGAGCATTGCCTGGGAAGGAGGGAGAGCACCAATGTGTACTTGAACGGCCAGAGTGCACACTGTCATCTCCAGGCCGCCGCTGAAAGGGGAGTAAACTCAGTGGGTAACTAGTCAAGAGTAGAAGCGGGAAATGGCCTGGCCAGTGTGGCTCAGTTGGGAGTTCAATTCCCAGTCAGGGCACATACCTGGGTTGCGGGTTGGATCCCTGGTCAGGGCATGTGCAGGAGGCAGCAGATCCATGTTTCTCTCCCACATCGGTGTCCCTCTCTCTCTCTCTCTCTCTCTCCCCCTCCCTTCCTCTCATCTCTAAACTCAATAAAAACATATCCTCAAGTGAGGATTTAAAAAAAGGGGAATTGAATAATAAAAATGCTTAATTAACCCCAAATAGTCAGGAAATAATAAAAAAGAACATTTGGGGGCAAATAGGAAACATATAGCCAGAGAGCAGATGTAGGAGGTGTGTGTGCGGCTTACGGCAGCGAGGGAGTGAACCATGGGCGGGAGGACAGCACCGAACACTGGCTCTGGCGACCCGGGTGGCCTCCTCATACCAGGGAAAGTGGGTTTGAAAACAAGAAGCATTGTTTGAGATAAAGACTTTTCGTCACGAAAAGGGTCAGCCCACCAGGAGGCTCTAACAACTCCAGGTGTGCATGCACCTCGTAACATCGCCTAGAACATAGAAATGAAAATGTGACAGGACTGAAAGTAGGAACAGAGAAAGACCAAATCATAGTGGGGGACATTACTACTCCTCTCTCAATAACTGAAGGGAAAGGAGACGAAAATAACCTTTAGGTTTGGAGTAAAACAGTGGTATCTGCGCGTCTGTGGCCCCACGTGCGGTCAGGACCGGTGACATGCTTTAGGCACAAAGAACGCGGCAGAGGGGACGGGTGCGTGGCAGGACTGCGACGCGGGCCTTGGGGGAGGAGCCTAGCGGGACAGGGCTGCGGCCCCTCCGCGGGCAGCCCACGCGCTCCCTGTGGGTCACGCGTGGGAAGCAGGCTCCCAGGAAGCTGTCGCTTTCCTCTGGAGAAGGGAGCCACACGATTTCCCCAGAGTACAGCCTTGTGGCCTCCCAAGCTCAAGGACACGTGGGAAGGGGACACATGGACAGCTGGCCTGGGAGAGGCTCTGTGGTGATAAGAAATCCTCCTGAGCTCCGGTGAAGAGGTCCAGGTCCTGTCCCGCCCATGTGGCCCTGGGAAGTCACCAAATGCCCCTGGCTTCTAGGTTCCTCCTACACAAGTTGGCGACAGTCCTGCGTCCCCACGGGACGGGGTGTTTGAACCACAGGGAAACGCTGCCTAGTGCCAGCTCCTGCAGTGAGCCAGGCGGGACGGCCGCCCTGCAGCTGACGGGACAGTGACCCAGCACACCCAGGGTGGCCTGCGGCAGGACCCGATCCACCCCGCCCCTGGCCTGAGGACCAGGCTGGGACCCGCCACCCTCTCCTAGTCCCCTGGGGACACCACAGGATGGGCTCCTGAGCAGGATGATCTGGGAGATTTACGAGCTGGACAACATCCCGGGCAAACATCCTTGATGCCCCTGGGAGGCGGAAATGGTGCCGCAGGGCGCGGGGCACAGAGCCAGGAGGGTATAAAAGCCAACAGCCCTGGGCACCGCACACTCACACTCACACACTCACACCTCCTCCCAGCTCCCCTGCACCCCACCGCCCGCCATGGCCGCGTCCACCCTGTCCGTCTGCTCCAGCGACCTGAGCTATGGCAGCCGCGCCTGCCTGCCCGGGTCCTGCGACTCCCGCACAGACTCCTCCTGGCAGGTGGACGACTGTCCAGAGAGCTGCTGTGAGCCCTCCTGCTGTGCCCCCAGCTGCTGTGTCCCCACCTGCTGTGTCCCCAGCTGCTGCCAGCCCACCTGCTGTGTCCCCAGCTGCTGCCAGCCCACCTGCTGTGTCCCCAGCTGCTGCCAGCCCTCCTGCTGTGCCCCCAGCTGCTGCCAGCCCTCCTGCTGTGCCCCCAGCTGCTGCCAGCCCACCTGCTGCATCTCCACACCCGCCTGCTGCAAGCCTGTCTGTTGCATACCCTCCTGCTGCACACCTGCCTGCTGCACACCCTCCTGCTGCACACCTGCCTCTTGCACACCCTCCTGCTGCACACCTGCCTGCTGCACACCCTCCTGCTGCACACCTGCCTCTTGCACACCCTCCTGCTGCACACCTGCCTGCTGCACACCCTCCTGCTGCACACCTGCCTCTTGCACACCCTCCTGCTGCACACCTGCCTGCTGCACACCCTCCTGCTGCACACCTGCCTGCTGCACACCTGCCTGTTGCACACCCGCCTGCTGCACACCCTCCTGCTGCACACCCTCCTGCTGCACACCTGCCTGCTGCACACCCTCCTGCTGCACACCTGCCTGCTGCACACCCTCCTGCTGCACACCCTCCTGCTGCACACCTGTCTGTTGCACACCTGTCTACTGCAAGCCTGTGTGCTGTGTGCCTGTCTGCTCTGGGGCCACCCCCTGCCCAGCCCCCTCGTGTTGCCAGCCCACCCCCTGCCCCTCACCCTGCTGCAGACCCTCCTCCTGCGTGTCCCTCATCTGCCGCCCCGTGTGCAGGCCTGCCTGCTGCGTGCCCGCCTCCTCCTGCTGTGCCCCCTCCTCCTGCCAGCCCAGCTGCTGCCGCCCGGCCTCCTGCGTGTCCCTGCTCTGTCGCCCCGCGTGCTCCCGCCCGGCCTGCTGCGTCCCTGTCGCAGCCCAGAAGTCCTGCTGCTGACCGAGCACATCCCCCAGGGCTAGCTGGGCTCAGGCCTCACCCTGTGACTGGTTCTCGCAGTCACCCCTCAGTCTGGCCCTGACCTGGATCAGGTGGTTGCCCCTACCCAGGGCAGGGTCCCTCAGGTCTCCACTGTCCTCACCTGACCTCTGCTCTCAGGAACCCTGGACCTCACTGCTCCCCCGGGCTCTTGCCTCCCAGGAGGCTCCTCCACCTGCTTCTGGGTCACCTGTCCTTCCCTCCCAATTTCTCTGTCCAGTCACTTGACTCTCAGTCTGTCAGCACTTCCTCGGGCACCCCAATAAACTGACTCATCACCTGATCGCTTCCTTCATCTGATTTCATTGTGGTGATGGGGTGGGGGTAGGGGGACAGGGTTTTCACCAGACAGTGGTCTCCAGCCACGAGTATTTCTAGGAATGAGTGAGAAGTCCCAAAGGGCAGTGGCCTATCTGTTCTGGGTGAGGTGACTGGGTAGGACTCTTGCTCTCGCCAAGAAATGTCAGTGCCTGCTGGGCCTGAGCCCAGCTTCCCTGAGATGGGTCACCAGCAGACACAGCATGGTCCAGGGGTTCTCAAGACCCCTGGGTTCTCAAGCCCCCTGGACCATTTCCGCCCACTGTTGCATCCGGGCACACCTAGCCTTCAGAGTTCCTCCTTAGGAAGCTGGCCCGGGGCTCCACACAGCACAGCCTGTGGCCCTGGGCCCCTCCATCACCCGCTTGCAGGCCCACACCGTTAGCAGAGACCTGATGGAGTGAGGGAGGGAGCTGCTCCCAGCTCACAGGAGTAAACGGCTAGAGATAGAAACAAAATATGAAGCAGCAGGTGGTAGGACCTACAGGGCCCCAAGTCAGCACGTGCCTCGAGGGCCCTCCTCTGGCTGCTCCAGGCTCCGTCTGAGAGTGTGAGAGACCCCAAGTTATGGTGCAGGGCCTCCCCTGTGATCTGAGCACCCGTCAGGCCTCAGCTGAGCACCTGGACAGCAGCCTACCCTGATATCAGGATGACATTGGTACCACTCAAGGGCACACATGAACAAGGGTGCAAGATCACCCACTAGGGCAGTGGCCAGAACTGTGGCAGGACATGGACCACTGCCCCCAACCCATGAAGGATCAGATAATGTTCAGCCCTCCTCGGGCCTACTTCGTGGGTGAAGCACCGCCTCCCTGCTCATGAGCCCCCCATTCTTCCTGCGGCCAGTGCCCGGGCCGGAACCCACAGCGGGAGCCCCTGCTGTCCCCTGTAGGTCTCAGCCTCCTTCTCTGAAGCACTAACCACCTCCCACCCCACACAAGCCCCACCTGCTGCACATTCCTCGCCCAAACTTCCCTCTTCTCCTGCTGACCAGTTTTTCACCCACTTCTGCTTAAAATTGGCTTTGCTGTAATACAAATGCACTCAGTTGTATAGTTTGGTGAGTTTTTAAAAAGGCTGCCATCCTGTCACCTCCACCTATATCAAGATGTAGAACATTTCACCCTGGCCGATGTGGCTCAGTTGGTTGGGTGTCATCCCATGCACTGCAAGGTTGTGGGTTCAATTCCCAGTCAGGGCCCATCTCCAGGGTTCTGGCTCTATCCCCAGTAAGGGGCATGCAGGAGGCAGCTGATTGATGTTTCTCTCTCACATTGATGTTTCTCTCTCTTCCCTTCTCCCTCTAAAATCAATAAAAACATATTTAAAAAAAATATGTAGAACATTTCCTTCAGGCCAAAGTTTCCTTGCAACCCTTTCCAATTGCCAACCTCCGCCTGGAGCCCGGCCAACCCTGTGCCACTGTCTCACTAAGAACAGGTCACACGGAAAGAAATGTACCGTGTGTGCCCTCAGCATCTGGCTCCGCCTCCTTTTCTCTGTTGTTGTCTGTATCAGCAGTTAATTCCTTTCTAATGCTTGAGTTGTGTTCTGTTGAATGGATGTACCACAGTTTATCCGTTTACCTGTTGAAGTATATGTGGGTTGTCTCCAGGCTTTGATGATTCCGAATTAAGCCACTGTGAACACCTGTACTCAGTGTGTTTTCATTTCTCTTAATGCCTCAGGGCGGGGGGCATTGCTGGCCACATGGTGGGCATAGTATGTGTAGTGATATTTTTATTTCCCTGACGACTAACAATGGCTATGAGCTCCTGTGCTTGTTTGCCATTTGTATGTCTTCCTCGGTGCAGGGTCTGTTCCAAACCTCTGCCCATTTTTATAAAATCAGATTGTTTGTCCTTATGATTAAATTGTGAGTGTTCTTTATAGAGTCTGGATACCAGTCATGTGTCATAAGTTTAAATTGGAAATCTCTCTATCTGGGACTAGCCTTTTCATCTCCACAGTGCTCTTTTGAAGGGCTGACATCTTTAATTTTGATTAAATTCAATTGACCATTTTTTCTTCAGTGGTTCTATCTAAGAAATATTTACCTAAACGCAAGGTGACACAGGTTTTGTCCTATGCTAACTTCTAAATATTTTATGGTTTTAACTTTCATGCTTAGTTCTAGGATCCATTTCAAGTTAATTTTTGAATATACTGTGAATTGTTCCAGCATCATTTGTGAAGATTCCCCTTTCTCCATTGAATTACCCTTGCTGAAAATCTATTGACTGTATATGTGAAGATCTATTTCTGCACTTCCTTGTCTATTGTATTCTTCTATGTTTATTATTGCACTAATAATAAATGTTTATTATTGCACCAATAACACACTGTCTTGATCAATGTAGCTTTAAATTAAGTCCTGAAATCAAGCAATATAAGGCCTTCAATTCTGCCTTTCTCTTTTTCCAAATTGGTTGGCTAATCTAGATAATTTACATTTTCATATGGCTTTTAGAATATATTTTCGAATTAGCTCATTAGTTTCTACAGACAAGCATGTTGGGATTTTGATTGGAACTGCAGTAAACTTATACATTTGGAAAGAATTGATATTTTAATATTGAGTTTTTAAATTCATAAACATAATATGTCTCTCCAGTCATTTAGAATTGCTTTTTTCAACAATATTTTGTCATTTTCCAAACACAGACCATGTATATTTGTTGTTAACTTATCCTATTTTGTTTTTAATGTTTTAGTTAATGGTATGTTTTTTCATTTTCAACTATTTATCTGATAGCAATCAGATAGAAATACAATTGTCTTTTGTATATTGACCTTGTCTCCTGTAACCTTGCTAAATTCATTTGAATTTAATAGCTTTTCTTTGCAGTTTCCTTTTTTAGGATTTTCCGGGGTCAGTGCATTTGGGCTCGGAGTCTCCTTCATGGGAAAGATTTTAACTATGAATTCAATTTCTTCAATTGATAGAGGGCTACTCAGGCTTTCTATTTCATTTTGTATTAGTTTTTATAGTTCATGTCTTTCCAGTTATTTGCCTATTTCGCTTAGGTTGTTGAATGTATCAGCATAAAGCCGTTTGCTTTCATCGTTTTTAATTCTTTCATTCATGAAGTTAGTAATTTATTTCTTTTTTCTTTTTACTTGACTGATAAAGTTTAAAATGTATCAATTTTATTGATCTTTTAAAAAAAACAAATTTGATTTATTGATTTTCTCTCTTGTCTGTCTGTTTTCTATTCGGTAGATTTTTACGCTTCTTGATTATTTCCTTCCCTCTACTTATTTTGGGATCAACTTGGACTTTTTTCATAGCTTCTTAAAGTATAAACTTAATAACTGATCTTAGCCCTGCCTTCTTTTTAAATATACATTTTTAAGCTATACATTTTCCCCAATACACTGTGTTAGCTGCATCCCACAAAGTTTATTTTCATTTTAATCAATATATTTCCTAATTTCCATTGTGCCTTCTTCTTTGACCCAGGGATTATTTTGAGATGTGTCGTTTAGTTTCATAATATTGGATAATTTTCCAGATGTCTTTCTGTTAATTATTTCTGATTCTGTTGTGGTTAAACAACATTCTCTGTATGATTTCAGTCCTACTGAATTTATTGAAACTTGTTTAATATGATTTATTTTGGTGAATGTTTTATGTGCTCTTGAAAAAATGTTAATTCTACTGTTTTGGGAATGGTATTTTGTATAAATGTCAATTAGTTCAGGTTGGTTTACAGTGTTTTTCAAGTTTTCTATATCAATTTCATCAAATTTCAAAAAAAGTATTTGGCCATTATCTCTTAAAATGTCTTTGCCCTCACCCCCACCTTTATTTTTTTGAGGTACTCCAGTTATATTCATGTTAAACCTCTTAATGTTGTTTCCCAGATCACTGAGGTTCTGTAAAGATTTTATATTTTAATTTTTTTCTCATGGTCGTCTGGTCTGGATAATTTCTATGGCCATGTCTTCAGAGTCACTGGTCTTTTCTTTGGTGGTGTCTAAACGACTTTTAAGCTCAATCTTCTAATTTTTTATTGTTTACATTATATTTTTCAGCTTCTGGAGTTTCATTTCATTTTCTTTTGTACCTTTTATTTCTCTCCTCATTATGTTCATGTTTTTCCTTAAATTCCTGAACATATTTATAGCGATTGTTTTAACTACCTTGTCTGCTAATCCCATCAACTCTGTCCGTGGGTTTGCTTCTATACGCTGTTTTATCTCTTGGTCATGGGCATTTTTTTTCTCTTCTTCATGTGTCCACTAATAATTTATTGAATGCTGGACCTTAATAAAATAAAACCAACCTGGGAAATGCTCCAGCTAAAGTCAAGCTCCACCTGAGCCATACCTACTTCCCCAAGGACTGGACCATGCAGCCAACATTCTCCAAGGAGGAGTGGATCCTCGAGACCCTAACAGTGGGTCCTGGACAGACATCAGGAACATCAGTCTAACTTTTAGGGGGCTCTGAACTCCATGAGAAACGTCACCATCTCCCATTTTACCCAAGGCTCAGTGGTATCTGGTTTGCACAGACCCTGCGGTCAATGTGTCTGTAGAGAATTACAAAGTAAAAGCAAGAACAAGAACTGTTCAGTGACTAATAGTGCAGGAGGGTGAAGGACAAACCCAAGGTGGCCCCAAAAGGCCAAAGGGCTATGAAGCCTGTCTCATCTTCTGCCACCCAGTTGGGAAACCTGGGAGCCACAGGAAACCACACAGGGTCCTGCTAGATGGCAGAGTGTCATGTAGGAGTAGATGAGCAGTCAAGCTGAGAAATGACTATGACAACACATGGACATCAGCACAGTGCTCAGTTCAGGGCTGTTTATTGGTCATTTTGCTCAAGTGCCTCCTGATGAGGCTCAGGGTTAGAGACTGATGGAGGCTGAGCTGGTCCCCATGAGGGCGGTAGATATGGAGGGGACACTGCCATGAGGACTTCCTAGCAGCCCTTCAAGACCCATAGCATTGAGCATAGTCGTTTAGATCTTCGCATTGTCCAGTGCAGCAGCTGGCTGGACCAGCAGTCACCAGGAAATGGTCCAAGTGCTGAGCATTTCAGGATCTGGCAGTCAGCTTCCAGGTGGGGGCAGCCTCCTGACATAGGTCAGGACAAGACTGAGGGGTAGCTGGGAGAACCAGTCACAAGGTGACACCTGTGCCCGGCTGGCCCTGGGGAGATGTGCTTGATCAGCAGCAGGACATCTGGACTCAGCAGGCTGGGCGGGAGCACACAGGGCGGCAGACCAGGGACACACAGGAGGCCGGGCGGTAGCAGCTGGGCTGGCAGGAGGAGATGGACACGCAGCAGGCGGGCCTGTACACGGGGCGGCAGATGAGGGATACACAGGAGGAGGGTCTGTAGCAGCTCGGGGGAGCTGGGCAGGGAGTGCCCCCAGAACAGATGGGCCTGCAGCACAGGGGCCTGCAGCAGACAGGCGTGCGACAGACAGGCTTACGGCACAGGGGCTTGCAGCCGACGGGCTCACAGCAGACCTGCGGGCAGGGGGAGGAGGTGCAGCAGGAGGGGGTGCAGGAGCTGGTGCAGGCTGGTTGGCAGGGGCTGGGCCCACAGGCCGCCTGGCAGCAGGGGCTGGACACGCAGCTCACTGGGGTGCAGATGAGGGTCAGGCAGGAGGCAGGGGCACAGCAGCTGGGGGCACAGCAGGTGGACTGGCAGCAGCTGGGGACACAGCAGATAGGCTGGCAGCAACTGGGGGTGCAGCAGGTGGGCTGGCAGCAACTGGGGGTGCAGCAGGTGGGCTGGCAGCAACTGGGGGCGCAGCAGGAGGGCTCACAGCAGCTCTCTGGACAGTCGTCCACCTGCCAGGAGGAGTCTGTGCGGGAGTCGCAGGACCCAGGCAGGCAGGCGTGGCTGCCATAGCTCAGGTCGCTGGAGCAGACGGACAGGGTGGACATGGCCATGGCGGGCGGTGGGGCTGGAGGAGGGTGTGAGCGTGTGAGCGTGTGAGCGTGTGAGCGAGTGTGTGAGATGCTGGGGCCTGTCCAGCTTTTATACCCTCCCTGGGCGGGCGTGTTGTTCCAGCAGCAGCTCACACGCCTTCCCTTCCTTGTTGCTGGAGAGAGTGAATCCTGGAAAATAAACAGCAGATGTTTTCATCCCAGGAGTCATTGCTCAGCTAACAAAACTCTTAAAATTGGCTTGGGGCTTGTTTACCCGGTTTTAGTCCTAGAACGATAGCTTGGGGTGGAGTATAGGTTGTCCTGTTGTGTTAGTGGGATCCCGGGGGGCCGAGGCAGAACCCAGGTGTGTGGGCTGCTGGCCCCTGGTCGGGGAGCCCCGTGCCGGTGTCCTGCTTGCGGGCCCAGGTCGTGCACCTTGTGGTGGACGCTTATTTGGTTTCTAAATGAAGACGTGAGTCATCCTGTGTATCGATGGTGTCCCAGGGCTGCGTAACAAAGCACCACAGACAGTGGGGCTAGCGCAACGGAAATGTATCTTGTCACAGTCTGGAGGCCAGGAGGCCACGGTCAGGGGTCAGCAGGGCTGGCTCTGCGGCTGAGGGACACCCTGCCCCGTGCTCTCGCCCAGCTTCTGGCGGTTGCTGGCCCTCTTTGGTTCCTTGTCTCGCAGAAGCAGCATCCCGACCTCTGCCTCCGTGGTCCGGGGCTGTCCTTGTGTGCCTCTCTGCGCCCACGTTTCCCCTGCTGGTAAGGACGTCAGTCATGCTGGATAGGGGGACCCCCCCAATGACATTTTAACTTGATTGTTTCTGCAAAGACCCTATTTCCAAATTAAGTCACATTCACAGGTCCCAGGCCGCAGCAGCGTTTTGGGGACACGGTTGAACCCATCACAGCACCTGCTCTGAGGCAGGCACGGCGCCAGGGCCGGGGGTGGGTCCTCAGGAGGGGTTGAGCGGGCCTCGCTTCTCAAGTCTGCGGCAGATGAAGGTCAGGCAGCGGGGAGCACTGGGCGTGAGGGGGCTGGTGGCACGCACGTGACTTCTGCTTGCCCTGGAGCAGCTTGACTCATGGGATGATTTTTTAAAAATTTATTTTATCAAATAATTGTGAAGAGGGTACAGAGAATGCACATGTGCCCCTCGCCCAGCTTCCTCTAGTGTCGCCGTCTTACATAACCGCAGGTCAGTTACCAAATTTTAGAAACCACGCGGGTACCCACTGTTCACTCAAGGACCGACTGTGTTCCACTCACCATTTCCCAAATGCTTAGTAATATCCCCTATTTTTTCTTGCTATTGATAAACTGATAACATCCTCCGTCTGGTCCCTAACCCCACACGGCATTGGTCAGGCCTCCTTCCGCTCCCGTCGGGGACGATCGCTCGGTTTCCTTGCGCTCTGTGACCCTGGCACTTCAGAGGAGCCCTGGCCAGGCGCATTTTCTGACCTGTTCTCGCAGTTAACCTGGGGCTGCTATGTTTGGGGCGGCATCTCACGGAAGTCATGTGTCCAGCAAAGCAGGGGTGCAGGATGTCCACGTGTCTCATCCCTGGGAATGTGACCCTCTTCCCCTTTGTAATGAATACATCCTGGGGAAGATTGTTTAAAGACTTTGCAGATATCCTGTTTCTACTGAAACCTCTGCTCAGCGGCTTCGGCGCCCGTCTAAGGACTGTGCCTGCGGCCACAGTCACTGCAGTGTTCCCATGTTTTACTTTCTGAAAATGTTTAGTAACATCCCTTATTTTTTCTTGATATTGATAAATTCTTTTTTTTCTCTGGTCAGCCTGGCTGAAGTTTATCAATTTTACCAATCATCTCAAAGAACCAGCTTTGATTTCATTGACGTTTGTTCCCAGTGACCTTGATCCCTGCCCTTGTCTGTCCTCTGCTCGCTCTGGGTTTCACGTGCGCGTCTTTTTCAAGTTCCTCCGGTGGCAGCTGAGATGGTTGGTCTCACACCTTCCTTCTCTGACAGAGGCTCTCACTACTATACGTCACCCTCTCCTTTAGCGTGTCCCAAAGCCCTTCCGTGTCGATGGCCCCAGTCTCTGAATGAGCCGATCTCCCAGCCCCTCCCGCTCTGATGCCACAATTCCTGGGTTCGTCCTGCGTTCTCAGGGCCGTGGAGTCGATGAGCTGGGAGCTCGCACGCAATGGGACTGGAGGCAGGTGACGCCCTCGGGGCCGGGCTGTGGCCTTCCACACTCAGCCAAGGCCCTTGCAGCGGGACTGGCCCTCTGTTTACGGCTCACGTGCCAGGAGGACGGCAGGTGAGGGACATGGGGAGCTGACTGGGTGGCAGGGGAGTCAGGCCTGGCAGGAGAGAGCCGTGTTTTCATTGCAAGGTCGCCGCCCCTTCGCCTCTCCCACCTCTTGGCTCCTGGCAGAGGTGAGTCCGGGAGGAGGCGCTTTGGATCACTGGAGACATGTTCTGTGGGTGCGGCCCCGAGGCCCCGAGGGCCACAGAGCATCCTGCCCTGGAAGAGCTTCCCCCCCCCCCCCTCCCGCGGCCTGCACGCTGTCACTCTGCCTCTTTTCTCCTGAATGTCCATGTGCCCCTGAGGCCAGCTGGTCACTGTACCTAATGGACAGCATTTGACAAGGGCGGAAAGGAAGGTCCCGGCTCTGAGCTGGCAAGCGCGGGGCCCGCAGCTGGACTCATTCCCGGGCTGTGTGTGGATTTCCTGCGTCAGCCGATCAGGGCGCCCGGCAGCCTGTTGCTTATTTACGGAACGTGAGCTTAACCTCAGCTCTTTTATGAGCCACGTGGATCGTACTTGAGAGGCCTGCCTCGCCAGCCGGGCAGCCTGCCTTCCGCTGCCAAACGCAGGCCCTCCCGCAAACTCAGGTGGGAAGTTAGAAATTCCCTAAAAGTGGCGCAGCACAGGGTTGACTGCATCGTGAGGGATGGGCACTGCCTTCCCAATCTAGTCTTGGCGAGGCAACATGAGTTTGGGAGCAACTCCTGCCTGCTGGAGATTTCAATCCCTCCCTGTGGCCCATAGCGCAGACCTCGGGCCTCAAAGCCCTCTGTCCAGCATCAATTGCTACCCACCGTTCTCGTTGGCACTGCTGCCTGACTCTGCTTCCTGCAGAAATGGCTGGAAGTGAACCCAAGACTGTCCACAGGCCCCACGGGCAATAGCCCTTGTTGCTTCAAGAAAGGTCACTGGGGGGTGGGGGGGAAACGGGTCATTGGGGAGAAAAAGGGACATCTGTAATACTTTAAACAAAAATGAAAATTATTCATATTAAAAAAAAAAAAATTAAAAAAAAAAAGAAAGGTCACTGGTTCGACCCCTAAGGGAAGATGTCCCTGGGATTTCTGGGTCATCCCGTGGGCCGTTGTGATTTATTAGGGACACGTGTCTGCCCAGCTCTTGATGTCTGGTCCACCATAACCGCAGCGGGTGGCCGTGTGCAGAGAGATGGACGGAGGTGTCCTCTGCCATCAGTCACCTGTGTCCTTGCCCACATTTACAAAGGAGAGGCCTTAGGAGGGTTGCCTGGGCGCAGGAACGCAATCCCATCCCCTGAGACACTGGCCTGGGTTGGGCATGGGTAAGAGGAACTCCGATGGCCTGCAGGGAACACGGGAACTGACAAATACTGCCCGTCACTGCCAGCAGGGGATGGTGTCGCCCTGTACAGACAGGAAAAGAGCACCCACCCCAGGAGCATCCATGAGGACAGAGCCAGGCAGTCTCCATAAACCGCCAGGACGGAGCCTGGCATGGCTGTGTCTCCTCGCTCTGTCTCGGCTGCAGGGACCACTGTCATGTCCACGTGTCTGGTTGATGATGGTGGCACTGCTGAGAGCACCGGGGGTGCCTTGCTTGAACTCTCAGTCCCCAGGTGCTTTATGGGCATGAGCCTGTCTCTTGCAGGGACCGTGCACTCCCAGGGACAGGGCTGGGGCTTGTCCTTCAATACAGCCAGCACAGCTGTGGGGACAGGTAAGAGAGGTCACAGGCGGGCTCAGGTGGGTGGTTAGCCAGAATAATGGTGACACCAGCTCTCGGGGCCCTGGCGAGGATGCCACACCATGCTGAGACCCAGCCAGCCCCATGGATGCCCCGTAAACGACCTGGCATAACCCGCCTGTGGTTTCCTTGACACAGATCTGCGCCCCCTGGACATCCTGGCGGAGGCGGTCCCTCCGAATGGCGCTGAGAGCGGAATCAGCGTGACGCGGGTTCAAGGCGCGCTGGGACTCCAGCTCTCAGCTGCTGCCCCCGGCGCCATGAGCTTCCCCGCGTCGAGGATTTTCGTCAGATGTGACCTCTTCCCTGAAGAATTTTCCATCGTTGTAACCTTGAAAGCTCCCGATCTGCCCCCCAAGGTCAGTGACATGTCTCATCCTTGTGTTCGAAGGACCCAGTGTCCTCATGCCAGAGTGCAAAGGGCATGGCCGGCTTGGGCTGCAGAGAGGCACCCATCCAGGTCTCCTAGACCTTGGCGGGCAGGAGTGCCAGCCCTGGTGGGTAGTGAGGTCCCCATCACTGCGAGTGTGCAGGCAGGGCCATTTGCTTGGGGTTTGTACTAGCAGTTCTTGAAATTATAATTTTTCTGGGGTGCTAACCTGTCAAAGGCTAGGGATACTGCTTAGAGCTTTTAGTTTGACACCCTTTAGCAGGAAAGACAAACAGTAAAATGACAAAACTTACCCTTCTGGGGCCTGATTACCTGTGGCTTGCAGTCCATGCACCCCAGATCCAGCTAATAGTGCATCCTACCTGCTGGGCTGGGAGCCCCTGAAGGGGGGACATGGTGCCTGCCACCATTCCCTGCAGGTTCCAAGACAACGCACTTCGTAGGTGTGTAACAAACCCCGTCTGTTTACAAGAGCGCGTCCCTGCCCTCCCATAACCGTGATCCTTGTGGGTTTTGTCTGTGGACTGTGATTCTGTCCCATCTTTCCCGGGACTTCTGCTCACTAACCTTTCTCCTTTCATGTCATCAAACCTGTTGTCAAACCCAGCTGCTGAGTTTTCTATTCCAGCTGTTGCAACTTCAGTCCTATAATTTCTTTTTATTTTATTTTAAGTTTTTATTGATTTCAAAGAGAGGAAGGGAGAGGGGGAGAGAGAGAGACAGAAACATCAATGACGAGAGAGTCATTGATTGCTTCTTGCATGCCTCCTACTGGGGATCAAGCCCACAACCTGGGCATGTGCCCTGACCAGGAATCAAACTCTGATCTCCTGATTCATGCGTTGACGCTCAACCACTGAGCCATGGAAGACCATATTCTTCTTTTTTCCTATGAATTCCAATTCCCAGATAAAATCTCTGTTTTGTCAGATACTTTCTTGAATGTGACTCCAATATTTGGAAGCAAGGATTCCATACTGTGGACCACTCCAGCATGTGGATCCCACAGAAGCCGGCTCTGCTTCTCTTAATTTCCTGTCATGCCCAGTCACTTTTCACAGCCTTATTGAGATATGAGAAAGATACCACACAATTCACCCTTTTACAGCCACAATTCAGTATGTTCAACTGACAGGAGCAACCCTCACCACAGTGAATTTAGAACACATTCATCACCCCATAACAAGCTCTGCACACTTTAGCTCTCACCTGCCCCCCAACAATGAGCAATAGATAATTTAGAAAACAAGAAAGTTCTCAAATAAATGACCTCAACTTCTACCTTAATAAACTAGGATGCAAATAAAGCTCAGAGAAGAAAGACAAGACCAAAGATCAGTGTGGAAAGCAATGAAATGGAAAACAGGAGGGGAAAAAAAAAAAAAAAAAGAGGGGAAAAAAATCCACAAAGCTCTTTCCTTGAGAAGATCAATAAAACTGATAAATTTTTATCCATACTGACCAGCAAAACAAAGAGAGAAGACACTGGTCCCCAATATCATGTGACATCATTAGAGACCTTACAGACACTGGAAGTGTAATAAGAGAACATTATGAACAAGTTTAGGACCATACATTTTACAACCTAAATGAAATGGACAAATCCCTTGACAAACACGAACTAGCAAAACTCACTCAAGAAGAAATAGAGAACCTGAGTAGCCCTATAACTATTGAAGAAATTGAATGTGCAGTTAAAGACGTTCCCACACCCAGCTGTCCTTCGACAGGTGAAGGTTAAGCAAACTGGGACATCCACACCATAGAACAGCATCCCCAATAGAAAGGACCAAATTGGTGACATCACAGCAGCTGCATGGATAGCAAGGGAATTGTGCTTTGTGAAAAAGTTCCTCTGAAAAAATGACAGTGTATGACTCCATTTATAAACGTTCTCGGTATAACAAAGAGTAGAGATGGGGGAGAGATACGTGGTTGTCAGGGGTTAGGGGTGAGAGTGTGAGTGGGTGTGGTGTTAAGTTGTGGATGTGGGAGCCTTATGGTGACAGTACAATTCTGTGTCTGAGGGTGGAGGTGGTTATACGATCTTCAAAAGTGAAAATACTGAGTAGAAATACACACACACATGCATACACACAAGTGTGTGTGAATCTGATTAAATCTGAATAAGACTGGTGGATTTTCAGTCTCCTGAAAGATGCTTTCATGGAGGGAAGCTGGGTAAGGGTAAGGATAAGGCCCCTCTCCCCAGGTGGACACCAGGCAGATGTATGAGCAGAGATGAGAAAGATGCTGTCCTGGCTGCCCTCCGAACTCCCAGGAGTGCCTGCCTGTGCCCTGGGACCACTCCAGCCCAATGTCCACTCCACCCCATGCCTCACCTAGGGGTGGGTGTGAAAGCTGGGCAAACCAGAATCCAGTGCCCTGAGGGCCTCACCGCCCAGGCCCTCTGCTCCTGCCCGGCACGTGGCCTCCCCGCCGAGGAGACAGGCCATCCCCCATGCTCCTCTCCAGGAACACTGCAAGCAGGTCTGCACCTCGCTCTAACATAATTCATGGGACCTGACACAACCAGAGCAGCCCTACCAGTGACCACCACAACCATCTGTTGGAGAGAATCATGGCCACACTTCTTGCCGACCCATCAAGACCTACAGGAGGACACAGTGTGACGGCAGCATGGCCAGAGCACCAGCTTCCTCAAGGGCCAAACATGGGTCGGGCCGTCCTCAAGGTCACCACAGGCAACTGACTCATCTAATGAGGCTTCTGAGCCCTGCACTGACACCAACAGGGAAGGGGGCATGTAAGCCTTCTGTGGGGACAACATAGGCCAGGCACCAGATATAAAAGCCCTGTAGTCCCAGGACACCTTACACACACTCACACTCGCTCAACATCCGCTCACTCCTCCCAGCTCCCCTGCACCCCACCGCCCGCCATGGCCGCGTCCACCCTGTCCGTCTGCTCCAGCGACCTGAGCTATGGCAGCCGCGCCTGCCTGCCCGGGTCCTGCGACTCCCGCACAGACTCCTCCTGGCAGGTGGACGACTGTCCAGAGAGCTGCTGTGAGCCCTCCTGCTGCGCCCCCAGCTGCTGCCAGCCCTCCTGCTGCGCCCCCAGCTGCTGTGTCCCCACCTGCTGTGTCCCCAGCTGCTGCCAGCCCTCCTGCTGTGTCCCCAGCTGCTGTGAGCCCTCCTGCTGTGCCCCCAGCTGCTGTGTCCCCACCTGCTGTGTCCCCAGCTGCTGCCAGCCCTCCTGCTGTGTCCCCAGCTGCTGCCAGCCCTCCTGCTGTGCCCCCAGCTGCTGCCAGCCCACCTGCTGTGTCCCCAGCTGCTGCCAGCCCTCCTGCTGCACCTCCTCCCCCTGCCAGCAGGGCTGCTGTGTGTCCCTCTGCTGCAAGCCCGTCTGCTGCACACCCGTTTGCTGCAAGCCTGTGTGCTGTACCCCTGTCTGCTGCAAGCCCGTCTGCTGCACACCTGTCTGTTGCAAGCCTGTGTGCTGTGTGCCTGTCTGTTCTGGGCCTACCCCCTGCCCAGCCCCATCAAGCTGCTGCAGGCCCTCCTCCTGCGTGTCCCTCATCTGCCGCCCCGTGTGCAGGCCCGCCTGCTGCGTGCCTGTTTCCTCCTGCTGTGCCCCTGCCCCCTGTCAGCCCAGCTGCTGCCGCCCGGCCTCCTGCGTGTCCCTGCTCTGCCGTCCTGTGTGCTCCCGCCCAGCCTGCTGTGTCCCTACCTCGGCCCAGAAATCCTGCTGCTGACCCAGCCGTGCTGGCCAGCTGGGCTCAGGTCTCTCCTTGTGGCTCTGGTTCTCCTAGCTACCCCTCAGTCTGATCCTGAGCCATGTTAGGTAGGTGCCCCACTCAAGACGGGGTCCCCCCAGATCTCTACTGTCCTCACCTGACCTCTGCTTCAAGGAACCCTGGACCTCACTGCTCCCCCGGCTCTTGCCTCCCAGGAGGCTCCTCCACCTGCCTCTGAGTCACCTGTCTTTCCCTCCTAGTTCCCTGTTGAGTCTCTTGACCTCCATTCTCAGCCTGTCAGCACCTCCTTGGGCACCCAATAAACTCACTCATCACCTGATGGCTTCCTTCATTTGATTTCATGGGGGCTGGGCACATGGTTTTTACCAGACAGTGGTCTCCTCCAGCCACGAGTATTTCTAAGAATGAGTGATTTAGAAATCCCAAAGAGCAGTGGCCAACTCCTCCTAGTGGGGCACCAGGTGGGACTCTTGCCCTGGCTCAGAAAGATCAGTGCCTACTGGGCCTGTGCCTGGGGCTTCCTTGAGGCTGGTCACCGGCAGAAAAGTCATGTTCTAGGGCAGGAGTGGGCAACATCCGGCCTGTGGCTGTATATGGCTGGCGAAATCATTTGGTCTGGCCCTGCCGAAGAGAGGCAGTTCCAACCATCACATTAGGGGGTGAGTTAATTAAATGTTTGACGAAATATAGCAGGCTAATTTTTAAGTTGTGAATTTTGTATCGCCCCAAAATGATGTTATAAATATCTATATAGCCCTTGGCAGAAAAAAAGTTCCCCATCCCTGGTCTAGGGACTTCTCAGGCACCATGGAACATTTCCACCCACTGTCTCATCTGGACAACTTCACGCCTCCAGATTTGCCTATCAGGAAACACCTGGGGACTCCCGCAGCACAGACTCTGTGGGCTTGGGGCCACCCCTGTCATTCACCCACAGGTCTACACTGTTAGCAGAGAGCTGGTGGAGTGAAAGAGGGAGAAGCTGGTCCAATCCTGATGGAGCCAGAGGAATTGGATGACATTCCCTCCATGGCCAAACCGAAAGATTAGCAAAATCGTGGAGCAATGGTATTCAGATACTGTATTTGAGGATCACAGAACAGGAACCCCTTACCAAGGGAAATAAACAAAGTGAGTCTCATAATTGGCCCCACTTGCCACCTGGAGGACATTTCTAGGTCCTAGTGCAAAACTGGAAAACCCACATGGAGCTCTATGCACCCGAGTCAGAGATGGCTTTGGGAGTTGGGGGAGCCCCAGGCAGTCAGTGTTTAGGGCCAGAGTGCCCGAGTAACTCTTGGTCCTCAAAGGGTCTCCCTCAAGTGTCAGCTAAGTAATGTTCAGCAAATCCACGTGAGACTGAGATTGGGGAAATCAACAAAATTAGATGGCATGATCCCAGAAATCAAATATGCCTAAAGTAGTGCCTATTCCCACTTGCCAGTTGGAACATGATCATAATTCTCAAGACACTGGGTAGACCACTCAGAGGATATTGCCTCAGTTGTGGGTAAAATTAGCAGCAGCATAGCCACTGGTCCAGTCCCACCTGACAAAGCTAATATGCAAACTTTAAAGAATGAGCCATTTCCAAGAAACTTAACTACATCTAGAACAGAGGTCAAGAACATTCATTTGAATACAAAATACCCAGCACTCAACAAGGTAGCATTCACAGTTTCAGACATCCTTTCAAAAATTTTAGGGATGCAAAGAGGCAGGAAAACATAACCCATAATAAGGATGAAATTAATCCATTAAAACCAAACCAGAGATGTAGCAGATGATAGAATTAGTAAGAGTTACGACTGTGTTCCAGATGTCCAAGAAGCTAGAGAAAAGGCTAAGCGAGCATGCTCAGGAAAGTTGAAGAGGATTTGAAAGGACACAAGAACACCTAGAGAAGAAAGCTACAATGTCTGAGTGAATATTACATGAAATGAGGTTAACAGCAGAATAGATGCTGCAGAAGAAACGACAAGTGAACTGGAAGGCAGAGCAATAGCAACTAAATGAAACTCAGAGAGGAAAAAGGAAACGGACAAAGCATTCTTGAGCTGGAGGATGACTTCAGATGATCTCAGGTATGTGTAGTTAGAGTCTCCAAAGAATAAGAGAGAAAGGGAAGAAGAGAAAAGAGACTGTCAGGCTGGATAAAAAGACAAGCTCCATTCTGCTGCCTATAGGAAGTGCACTTTAAATATAAAGAAAGAAAGAAGTTAAGTTTTTTTCATGGGAAAGATAAGAGTAAGTTAAACCCAAAGCAAGCAATGAAATATGACATAATAAAGATGAAAGCATCAATCAATGAAATTGAAAACAGTAAAACGGTAGTGATAATCAATGAAACAAAAGCTTGTTTTCTGAAATGGTAAATAAACTTGATAAACTCTAGCTAGACTGTGTAAGGGAAAGTTAACGAAGATGCAGTATCAGGAATGGAAGAGGTGGCATTACTACAGACCCTACAGATATTAAAGAATTAAAAGGGACTGCAGCAAACAATTCTACCCCTCAAAATTGGACCATTAAGATGACATGGCTTCATTCCTTGAAGACATAAAGTACTGAGTTTCACTCAAGAGAAAACAGATTATCTTAACTGTCCTATGTCAATTTAATAGACTTTGCTTCTTAGAGCAGTTTTAGGTTCCCACATAACCTGCACCCTCACACACACACAGCATCTCCTACGATGAACATCATGCAATGTTGATACATTTGTTACAAATGTGGTTTGTTATAATCAATAAATGTATATTAACATCAATTTCACTCAAAGTCCACAGTTTCCATTAGAGTTTTCTCTTGTACATTCTTAGGGTTTTGATAAAGGTATGACATATATGGACCATTATAGTTCACACAGAATAGTTTCCCTGCTCCCCAAATCCTCTGTGCTCCACCTATCCACCCCTTCCTTCTCCCCTGCTAAACCCTGGCAACCAGTGACCTTTTTACCATCTCCATAGCTTTGCCTTTTCCGGAAGATCACATGGTTGGAACCATGCAGTATGAATACTTTCAGATCGGTTCTTTCACTTAGTAAAATGCATTTAAGGTTTTTCCATGTCTTTTCATGGCTTGACAGTTTATTTCTCTTTTTTATGAATTTTTTAATAAGGTAAAATATAAAATTCAAATATATAAAATTTACCATCTTAACACTTTTTAAGTGTATAGTTCTCTGGTATTAAGTACATTTGTAATATTGTACAGCCACCACTACCCTCCACATGCAGAACTCTTTTCATCTTGAAAAAAACTGAAACTCTATGCACATTAAACAACTTCCTTTTCTCTCCTCCCTCCAGCCCCTGGGAATCACCATTCTACTTTCTGTTTCTAAAGTACATCCTCTAAGTGGAATCATATAGAAATTGTCTTTTAGTGATGGCTTATTTCACTTACCATAATGTCCTCATAATTCATCCTTTTTTTGTTTCCTTTTTAAGGGTGAATAATAATCCATTGTGTGTATATACATTTTGCTTGTCCATTCATCCATCAATGGACACTGGGTTGCTTTCACATTTTAGCTATTGTAAATAATGCTGCTATGAACATGGGTTAGCAAATATCTCTACACAACCCTGCTTTTAATTCTTTTGAGCATACATCCAGTAGAATGACAGGGTCATATGATAATTTTACCTCTAATTTTAGGGGGAACCATCATGCTGATTTCCACAGTAGCTGTACCATTTCATGTTCATACCAATAGTGCCCAAGGGTTCCAAGTTCTCCACATTCTCACCAACACTTGTTAACTCTGTTGGTTTGTTTTTTATATATAGTAGCTACCTTCATGGATGTAAGGTGGTATCTCATAGTTTTGGTTTGCTTTGCTCCAGTGGTTAGTTATGTTGAGCATCTTTTCATGGGCTTGTTGGTCATTTGTGTATCTTCTTTGGAAAAATGTCCACTCAAGTCCTTTGACCATTTTTGAATTTTTAAAAATTTTATTCACTTTTTAGGAATTCTTTATGCATTCTATATATTAATTCCTTATCGGATACATGATTTTCAAATGTTTTTCTCATTTCCTTGGGTTACCTTTTTTCTCTGTTGATATTGTCTTTTGATGCAAAAACACTTAAAAATTTTCACAAAGTCCAATATGTGTATGTTTCCTATGTTGTCCCTGCCTTTGGAGTCATATCCAAGAAATCACTGCCAAACTCAATGCCGTGAAGATTTTGTCCTGTTTTCTTCTAAGAGCTTTATAGCTTTAGGTCTTGCACTTAGGTTGTAGATCCATTTTGACTTAATTCTTGTGTATGGTGTTAGTTATGAGTTAACTTCATTCTTTTGCATGTGGATATCCAATTTGCCCCAAACCGTTTGTTGAAAAGACTGTCTTTTTTCCATCGAATGGACTTGGTGCCCTTGTCAAAAATGATTTGACCGATCATGTGAGGGTTTATTTCTGGACTCTATTCTATTCCATTGGTCTATATGTCTTCATGCCGGTACCACCCTCTTTTGATTACTGCAGCTTTGTAGTAAGTTTTGAAATCAGGAAGTGTGATCCCTCCAGCTTTGTTCTTTTAAAGGATTGTTTTGGCCATTCAGGGTCCCTTAAGATACCACATGAATTTTAGGATGGATTTTTATATTTCTGCAAAAAAACTCACAAAAACACAACAACCCCAAAACCATTGAGAATTTGATAGTGATTGCATTAAATATGTAGATTGCTTTGGGTAGTATTAAAATCTTAACACTATTAAGTCTTCCAATCCATGAACATGGGCTGTCATTCCATTTACTTATATCTTTTTAAATTTCTTTCAACGATGTTTTGTAGTTTACATTGTAAAAGTCTTTCACCTCCTTATTTAAGTTAATCTGTAAGCATTTTATTCTTTTTGATACTATTGTAAATGAAATTATTTTCATAATTGTCTTTTTGGGCTGTTCATTATTAGTGTACAAAAATGCAACTGAATTTTGTTAACTTTGTATCCTGCTGTTTTGCTGAATTCATTTATTAGTTCTAATATCTTTTTGTGGACTCTTTAGGGTTTTCTACATTTAATATCATAGCATCTGTGAACAGGGATGATTTTACTTCTTTCCAATTTAGGTGACTTTTTATTTCTTTCATTGTCTATCTGCTCTCCCAGAGTTTCTGTTACTATGGAGAACAGAAGTGGGCATCCTTGCCTTGTTCCTGTTCTTAGAGGAAAAGCTTTCAGTCTTCCAAAATTGAGTATGATATTTGCTGGGGGTTTTTTCATATATATTCATATGTATGTTGTCCCCTTCCATTCCTAGTTTGTTGAGTATTTTTATCATGAAAGGATTTTGAATTTTGTTAAATATTTATGTTGCGCATAGTTTCTTTGCATCAGTTGAGAGGACCATGTATTTTTCCCCTCATTCTATTAACGTGGTATATTACATTGATCAATTATCATATGTAGAACCATCTTTGAATTTCAGCAATAGATCCCTCTTGGTCATGGTGTATAAACCTTTTAACAAGCTGCTGAATTTGGTTTGCTAGTATGTTGTTGAGAGTTTTTATATCAGTGTTCATAAGGGATATTGGTCTGTAGTTTTCTTCTCTTGTAGTGTCTTGGTCTGGCTTTGGTATCAAGGTTAACACTGGCCTCATAGAATGAGTGAGTGTGTGTTCCCTCTTCAATCTTTAAGAGAAGTTTCCAGTGACCTAGGAAAAAAACAAAAACTCCTTAACCCGATAGAAGGCACCTATGAAAATCTCACAGCCAACACCATATTCCATTGTGAAACTGCTCCCTAAGACTAGAAACGAGACACAGATGTCCTCTCCCACCACACCTGTTGAGCATCAGTGAGACAAGAGAAAGAAATAAAAGGCACATGCATTGGAAATGAAGAAATAAAACCATCTCTATTCACAGAGGACATGATTGTCCACATAGGAAACCCTCAAGAATCTTCAAAAAGCTTCCTAAAAATAGAAGAGAGTTTCGCAAGGTTCAAGAATGCAAACTTAAGCCCTGGCCAGTTTTCCTCACTGGTTAGAGTGTAGGCCCATGGACTGAAGGGTCCCACATTCGATTCAGGCCAATGAACCTGCGTTGCAGGCTCGGTCCCTGACCCCAGTTGGGACACGTGTAGGAGGCAACCAGTGGGTGACCAGTCAATGTCTCTCTCACATTGATGTGTTCCCACCCTCACCCCTCCACTTTCTCTGAAAAACAGTGGAAAAAATATTCTCAGGTAAGGATTAAAATAATAATTTTAATTAAAAAAAAGAATGCAAACTTAATAAAAATTATTTGTAGTTCTGTGTACAGGGGTAGGCAAAAGTAGGTTTAAGTTATGAGTACATGAAACAGAATTTATTCTTGTATCATTTATTTAGTAATAACAACTGTATTATTTATTTGTATTATTTGTCTCATTATTGTTATTGTTATTACTTTGTGTCCTTACTTATGATTTATATTTTAGGTAATGATGGCTGGTAACTTAACCTACTTTTGCCCAGCTCCGTATAATAGCAATAAAAATTGGATTTCAAAATTTTTGTTTAAAAGTATGACTTACAACAAAATAAAAAATGAAAACCAGTGTAAATCTAATAAAATATGTACATAATGAGAACTATAAAAACACTGGTGAAATAAATCAAAGAAGACAAGTGAGTGAATTAGACCATGTTCACAGGTTGAGACGTTGTTATGTCCGTTACCACCAAACTGATCCATAGACTCACGACAATCCCAATAGAGATTCCAGCAGGATTTTGTTTTGTTTTGTTATCAACAAGCTGAATCTCAAATTCTTTGGAAAGAGAAAGGGGCTGGAACAGCCCAGGCCGTTTGTCATCCTGCGCTGTGTTTGAGACCCTTCTTGTCTGTCTTCCGTCTGCGGCTTCTCTCCGTGGCTGGTACGTCCACGCTCGGCCCTCTGTTTGTGGGGATGTCCTGCGGCAAAGGAGCGGGGGGTCCCAGTTCCAGCCATCTGCTGCCCTGTCACTGACTCTGGGCTTCACACCTTCACCTGCAATGTCACGGAGACCACCTGGGGAGTGGGGCACAGCTGGGCAGGGGCAGGCTGCCAGGGCTCCACGACTCCAGATTTTTCCAGTGGTGTTTGCTTAGGAAACCAAACAGGTCAGGGGGTCAACCCAGTCTTCAGCCACGATCGGCATTTTACAAGCAGCAAACTCCTTCCTGTAAATAAACCAGAAGTCATAAGGGCTCCCAGGACTCAGCTCAAAATATCAACAAGGAAAGGAGGGCGTGGGGAGCCTCCTGCTGGGACAACAAACACCCAGGAGGGTATAAAAGCCAACAGCCCCGAGCACCTCACACACTCACACTCACTCACACGCTCACACGCTCACACCCTCCTCCAGCCCCACTGCCCGCCATGGCCGCGTCCACCCTGTCCGTCTGCTCCAATGACCTGAGCTATGGCAGCCGCGCCTGCCTGCCCGGGTCCTGTGACTCTTGCACAGACTCCTCCTGGCAGGTGGACGACTGTCTAGAGAACTGCTGTGAGCCCTCCTGCTGCGCCCCCAGCTGCTGCCAGCCCACCTGCTGTGCCCCCAGCTGCTGCCAGCCCACCTGCTGTGTCCCCAGCTGCTGTGTCCCCACCTGCTGTGCCCCCAGCTGCTGCACCCAGACCCCCTGCCTGACCCTGGCCTGCACCCCAGTGAGCTGTGTGTCCAGCCCCTCCTGCCAGCAGTCTAGCTGCCAGCCCTCCTGCTGTACCTCCTCCCCCTGCCAACAGGCCTGCTGTGTGCCTGTCTGTTGTACACCCGCCTGCTGCAAGCCCGTCTGTTGCACACCTGTCTGCTGCAAGCCCGTCTGCTGCACCCCTGTCTGCTGCAAGCCCGTCTGCTGTACCCCTGTCTGCTGCAAGCCTGTGTGCTGTGTGCCTATCTGCTCTGGGGCCACCCCCTGCCCAGCCCCCTCATGCTGCCAGCCCACCCCCTGCCCCTCACCCTGCTGCAGACCCTCCTCCTGCGTGTCCCTCATCTGCCGCCCCGTGTGCAGGCCCGCCTGCTGCGTGCCCGCCTCCTCCTGCTGTGCCCCTTCCTGCTGTTAGCCCAGCTGCTGCCGCCCAGCCTGCTGTGTCCCTGTCGCAGCCCAGAAGTCCTGCTGCTGACCGAGCGCATCCCCCGGGGCCAGCTGGGCTCAGGTCTCACCTGGTTCTCCCAGCCACCCCTCAGTCTGGCCCTGACCTGGATCAGGTGGCTGCCCCGTCTCAGGACAGGGTCTCTCCAGGTCTCCACTGTCCTCACCTGACCTCTGCTCTCAGGAACCCTGGACCTCACTGCTCCCCCGGGCTCTTGTCTCCCAGGAGGCTCCTCCACCTGCTTCTGGGTCACCTGTCCTTCCCTCCCAATTTCTCTGTCCAGTCACTTGACTCTCAGTCTGTCAGCACTTCCTCGGGCACCCCAATAAACTGACTCATCACCTGATCGCTTCCTTCATCTGATTTCATCATGGTCATGGGGGTGGGGGTGGGGGGACAGGGTTTTTACCAGACAGTGGTCTCCTCCAGCCGTGAGTGCTTCTAGGGATGAGGGACTGAGAGCTCACAAAGCGTATTGGCAAGTCCTCTGGGGACTCGCACCCCGGCCAGGGAGGTCAGTGAAGGACCCAGAGGCCGTGGGACCCATTCTGAGCCGAGTGGATTTTGCTGAATCAGGCATTACATTAAGTACGAGGAACGTGGAGGCTTTGAACTTCTTTAGAATACTAGTTGCATGAAATTGGGTCACAATGTCCCACGGGCAAAGACTTCCTAAAAAGTGACCCTCTGTAATTATGTTACAGACCTGCTGGGCACTCGGGCTCCATCACTTCCAGTTCTGACCCTTCCCCTTGTGTGCGGCTAGGAGTTAAGGGCTCTCCACTGCAATTACTTACAGCCATGTGTACACTGTGTCCACACAGCTCACGGGGCTGGGGTTGCTGGGGGTTTGGGGTCTCCATCGTGGTAAAGAGGTGCGTGGTTTTTAAATTGTGGTAAAATACACATAACCTGAAGTTTACCATTTTAATCATTTTTAAGTTACAGCTCAGTGGCATTAAGCACATTCACACTGCTGTGCAGCCATCGCCAACGCCCGTCTCCAGAACTTTCCATCTCCCCAGAGTGAAACCCTGTCCCCATTAAGCACTAACTCCCTGCCCCTGCCCCAGCCCCTGGCGCCCCCCTTCTACACTCCCCCTCTACGAACGCGACTGCTCGAGGGGCCTCGGGTAGTGAAATCACACAGCGGTTGTCCTGTGACTGGCTTGTTTCCCGCAGCGTAATGTCCTCAAGGTTCATCCAGGCTGATGTGGGAACTTCCTTCTAAGGCTGAACGCGGTCCATCGAGTGGCCGGGCCGCCTTGTTCACGCTCATCCTTTGACACCTGCTGTCAATCCCTTCGGATTCATAGCAAAGGGTGGACTTGCTGGATCATACGGTACTTCCGTTTTTAATTTTGGGAGGAAACGCCATACTGTGTTTTTACAGGGCCTGCACCGTTCGACATCCCACCAAAGGGTTCGAGGGCCCACGTTTCTCCACATACTTGCCAACACTTGCTCTTTTCCGTTTTCCTGATACCAGCCACTGTCATGGGTGTGAGCGGAGCTCTGGGTTTTATCACAGACAAGGTTATGGCAGGAGGCCCTGCCCGCCCTCACCCCCGCCCTCCCGCCCTCCGCCGCCCTGTCTTGCAGAGCAATGAGTACCTGTTCACGGTGGTGGCCGAGGGGCCCGACGCGCTGCTGCTGGGCCTGCGGTACTCGCCCACGCGGGTGCACTTCCTGTTCCTCAGCGAGGACTCGGCAGGCGCCTGGCAGACCCGCGTGTCCTTCCGCAGCCCAGCCCTGACGGACAGCCAGTGGCACACGCTGGTCTTGGCTGTGTCTGAAGACTCCTTCTCCCTCACCACGGACTGCGGCGCCCCCGTGGACATGTAGGTACCGGGCGCCGGGGGGGGCCGCAGGTGCCGTGTGCTGCCTGACGCTGAGTCTGGAGTGGACGCCCGGGGGCAGCTTGAGTTGAGCAGTGAGGGCCCAGCGGGGTCAGGCTGGTGGAGGAACCATCGTTAGGAACATGCACTGCGCCACAAGCCTGGGTCACCAGCAGGTGGGCAGCAGGCCTGCCTCCTGCGGGGCACGGTGGGACCAGGACAGGGGCAGGCACCAGTCTGGGAGCGGAGGGCAGTGGGGCGGGGAGCTGATGGCCGGCCCGGGCTGGGGCTGAAGAGTGAATCCGGGCTGGGCTCCCCGGAGGAATGTGCCCGTGGGTGCTGTTACCACGATGAATAGGCCGGAGGAAGGTCGTGGAGAACTCAGCACCAGAGGCAAGCGGGAGCTATGGCCCGGCTGCGGCCCAGATCTTACCGTGTGACTTTCAACAGGTCATTTAACCTCTCTGACAGTTTCATCTGAGATGAAGGAGTAAATATATATATATTTAAAATATGCTTTTATTGATTTCAGAGAAAGGAAGGGAGAGGGAGAGAGAGAGAAACATTAATGATGAGAGAGAGTCACTGACCGGCTGCCTCCTGCACACCCCCTGCGGGGGACCGAGCCAGAAACCTGGGCATGTGCCCTGACTGGGAATCGAACCGTGTCCTCCTGGTTCCTAGGCCCACACTTAATCACTGAGCTGCACTGGCCAGGCGAGGGGTAAATATCCACTAAAACTCCAGATAAAGATGCAGAGGAATCCTTAGTAACTCTGATACAGCCCTGGGCACCGGGAAGCCTGAGTTCCTTTCTTGTCCTTGCCAGCGCCTCGTTGTGGGCCAGGGAACAGGGAGTCCCTGTGGCCTGGCCAGCTGCTGATCGTGTGGGCGCTCAGCACCCATCCTTGCTGAGTGGGGCTGGAGACTTCTTAATCCCAAGTGGCCCAGTTACCTTCAAATCCATCATTATACCAAATATTACCTTCAAAGGTAGAATCTCACGCTGCTCTGTTATTATGAAACTTTTTCCATAATAAAAAGAAACCATAACATTTATACACTTGGTTTAAATATGTCTTACTCACCACCTCTCCCCCTCCAAGCCCTCGAGTACATTGGAGCCTTTACAGGGGTGATAGCTGGTCAGTGCCTAGAGGTGGTCGAGGGACAGCTCCGTGAGGGAGGGCGCGGAGGCCAAGCTGGGGGCCGGGCACCAGGCGGGAGTCTCGGTGACCGAGGGTGGATTCAGGCCCAGGGCTCCGCAGGCCCTGCAGGCACCGTGGAGGGCACAGGCCAGAGCTCAGGTGACCTGGAAACTTGGGGCACTGGGCTGATGGTGCCACGCCAGCGGCAGCCAGATGGCAAAGACTGGAAAGAGCAGCTGCTTTTACAAGGGGACGTGGCATCGTGGCCTGGGAGACACGGGGCCATGGGGAGAAAGCACAGGCCTGGCTTCCCTGCCCCGGGAGCTCCGGCCACACCGTCCTCTCCAGCAGGGCGCCGACCTTCTCACCTTTCCCCAGAGTCTGGCCCCCACGTGCACATCAAGACCCAACTCGGCCACATTTTCCACCACCCTCACCCTGACACCACCTGTCCCCCCAGGCTCAGCGGAGGGTGAACAGGCTGGAAACCCCGGCTGGCAGAAGCCCCTGGAGGTGCCATGAAATGGCAAAGAGCCACTGACCACCTTGGCAGCAGGTGCTTTTGCAGAAGATCTCTGTCCTGGGGCCAAGGCTACCCCCCAAATTCATGTCCCCTAGGACCCAGGGAAGGGACCTTGTTTAGGGACACTACCTTTGCCGGTGTGACCTAGTCCATTGAGGTCACCCTGGAGAGGGCAGCCCTGACCCCTTGACAGGTGTCTTCGTAAGAAGAGAAGAGGCTCAGAGAGACCATGTGATGATGGGGGCAGAGAGCAAGTGATGCAGCCACAATCCAGGAGCCCCCAGGAGCCCCCAGGCGCAGGAGGAGGCAGGGAGGACCCTCCCCTGGAGTTGTCTGCAGGAGCACGGTCCTGTCAGCACCTCAGTTTTAGACTTGTGGCCCCAGAACTGTGAGGGAATGAATGTCCGTGGTTTAAGCCACCCAGGCTGTGGCACTCTGTTACGGCCCCTCCAGGACACTGACACGTCCCACATGTAGCACTGCCCTGTCCTTTGCCACACAAATGACCTACGCTGCAGCTCTCCCCTGGCCTAAAACCCTCACCCACTGTTTGCAGAACGGCGGACGTGCCCTTCCCAGCCACCCTGTCCGTGCAAGGAGCCCGCTTCTTCATCGGCAGCCGGAGGAGAGCCAAAGGCCTGTTCACAGTAAGTAGAGAGGGGCTGCCCCCCCGCCAGTGTCTGCAGCGGGGCTGTCACCGTAGATCTGCTGCCCCGATGCTCTGGCTCAACAGACTGTCATGTGTATCAGACGGCATTGAGGATCACGAGGCTCAGTGGAGTCCCACGCACGCCAGGCACACCTGACACGGGGCCTTTGCACTAGCTGCTCCCTCTTCCTGGCAGACATGTGCCCTTTCCTGCCATGGCTCACACCCTGTGCCAGCGACACCTTGCCCCTTGTCCTCTTACCATGCAGGCCCTTCCCACCACTCAGAAGATGACCCCACATCCAGCCCTCCCAGACCCCACCCCTGGTTGTCCCTTCATTGTGGCCCTGACCACCCTCAGACTGGCGGCGTGTTTTCTCACTGTCTGTCTCTCCCCTAGAGTGGAGGTGGGGGCGCCTTGTTCCATGAGGTAGGGGCTTTTGTTCCTTGTGTGTCCAGCGTGTAGAACCATGGCTGATGTATAACAGAGGCACTGTGAATATTGACTGATGGCTTGTGTGGGTGGGTGGATGGATGGATGGATGGATGGATGGATGGATGGATGGATGGATGGATGGATGAGTGGATAAATAAACAAATAAATGGGTGGGTGGGTGGATGGATGGATGGATGGAAGGATGGATGAGTGGATAAATAGACAAATGAATGGATGGGTGGGTGGATGTGTGGATGGATGGATGGATGGATGGATGGATGGATGGATGGATGGATGGATGGATGGATGGATAAATAGACAAATGAATGGATGGGTGGGTAGATGGGTGGGTGGGTGGATGGATGGATGGATGGATGGATGGATGGATGGATGGATGAGTGGATAAATAGACAAATGAATGGATGGGTGGATGGATGGATGGATGGATGGATGGATGGATGGATGGATGGATGGATGGATGGATGGATTGATGAGTGAATGAGTGGATAAATAGACAAATGAATGGATGGGTGGGTGGATGGATGGATGGATGGATAAATAGACAAATGAATGGGTGGGTGGGTGGATGGGTGGGTGGGTGGATGGATGGATGGATGGATGGATGGATAAGTAAAATTGGCCAGTGGCTCTAGGTTAGTCCACAGGAAAATATACCTTCCTGGTTTAGCAACCTTAGCAGGGTGTCCAGTTCTCCACTGATGCTCCCAACGCTCCCCCATAACCTACATGCAGACTCTTCTCTCCAAGCTCTAAAGATGGCTTGTCCCCCCCGCCCCCCCGGATTTCCACCCGCCCCAGGTCTGAACACGCTACCCCTCTCTCTGCAGGGCCTGGTGAGGCAGCTGGTCCTGCTGCCCGGCTCAGACGCCACTCCAAGGCTGTGCCCCTGCAGGAACGCTGAGCTGGTGCTGTCCGTCCCCCCCATCCTGCAGGGGCTCACGGGGAAGCCCGAAGATAACGAGCTGCTGAAATACCCCTTTGGTTAGTGAGCCAGGGCCGCCCGCCCCCCACGCAGTCTTCTTCCCCTCCAGCCGCCACTTCCCCCTGCTGCCTGTTTTGCCCCAGAGCAGCGTTCGGGGCCCTTTCTCCCCATCTCTCCTCAATAGACATCCCAACCTCGGCCCCTGCCCCCGGGGGGACCCCACCTTCGCAAGGTACATTTCTATTTCCTGTGAACCCCCTGATCGGAGGGTCCCCAGCTTTACGTTTTTATTTTTATTTTTTAGAAAAATATGTTTTTATTGATCTAGAGAGAGAGGAAGGGGGAGGGAGAAAGAGACGGAAACATTGATGAGAGAGAAACTTCAGCATCGATGGGCTGCCTCCTGCACGCCCCCTGCTGGGGATCGAGCCCCAACCCGGGCAGGTGCCCTGACCGGGAATCGAACCAGTGACCTCCTGGTTCATGGGTCGACTCAACCACTGAGCCACACCGGCCGGGGCCCAGCTTTGCTTCTTTAGTTTCTGTTTACACCTTCCCAGTGTAAAAGTACAACGTAGACTGTTTATTTAAACCACAGCCCCTGCCAGGAGGATCCACCCCCTCATTCACATGCCTTACCCCCTACCACTCGGCGAGGTGGGGAGACAACCCCATCCTCTCCCCAGCTTCACTGGGGGTGCCCCCCGACCTTGAGCAGGGTGACACTGAGATCCAGTCCTGGAACTGTGTCTCCAAGTCCCCGAGCAGGAGGCCTCTGGGTGTCTTCTTCAGGCCTCATGGGCCCCTGTAACCAGAGGGAGTGCTCCTCAGGGGGCAGGATTCAGCCCCCGGGCCTCTGCCCGGTGCTTTGAGGGGTCAAAGGTGTGCTCCGTGTCACAGCCTGGCCTCGGGCCTGGGCTCTGAAGTGGCCAAGTGGCATCATTAGGATGTGTGCTCGACCTGAGGCGCAGGCATAGTTCTGAGAAGGGATGGGCTCAAAATGCCACAGAGCGAAGCCAAGCGGAAGTTTAGATAAACTCGTGCCAATTGGCCGCAGACACGGGAGGTGAGCCAGGCGTGCGGCAGTCACCAAGGATTTTCAGGAGAGCTCAGATCCAGGCAGGGTGGGCACACTGCCTCCCGGAGCCCCAGGAGCGTCCCGGCGTCCCGCCAGGCACACGCCCCGGGGCAGGGCATGTGCCCTGGGCTCTTACTTGCCCCCTGAGGCCCATGTAAGACCCCGAGTGAGTCCTCGAAGTGCAGCTTCAAACGAAGGCAGGGCTGCTTCCTCCAGGGAGCCCGTTTCCACTGGACGCTCATCCTCCCTGTCTCCCCCAGAAACCGACATGAAGGTGACCCTGGGATCTCGGCCTCCGTGCACCAAGGTGGAGGATGCCCAGTTCTGGTTTGACGCCGGGCGGAAAGGGCTGTACCTGTGCGTCGGGAGCGAGTGGGTCTCCGTGTTGGCAGGTGAGGTAGACGGGACGTTGTGGCTCCAGGGGCTCTGGAGAGTTAGGGGCTCTGCTCAGAGTCAGCATTATCTAAGGACAGGAGGCACCCCCACTCAGAGCAAGCCCCATATTTCATCTGGAACCACGTGCCCTCCTGGGCACCACACGTGGTCTGAAGGGGCTCATCACCTTGTCCCGGTCCCGGGAAGAGCACGAGGCTCCCTGGGCTGGGGGGGCGGGGAAAGGGGGGGCTGCCCACCCTCCTCACAGCCTGTGACGATGCCAGGGCCTGGGGGCATTTTTGCTGCAGCTGGCCCTTGCTCCTATCCTACTGTGGGAAGGGTGAGTGAGGCAGCCCTGGGTGTCTGCTGCTGGGAGCTCCTGACTCCCCTCTAGTCCATATTAGGGCCCCGCCTTTTATAACAGCAGTGAGTGTGGGAAATGTCTCATTAGGACCCGACACATTGATTCCCCTGGGTTAGCACCACTGGGGGCTCAGTGGTCCCTGAAACCCACGCAGGCCCAGTGGGCTTCTTGACAGGCCTCTGGGGTTAACAGGCACTCCGAGCACATTGCCCTTGCCCATGCTAATGCTCCAGGGTCACAGCTCAGGGCCTGAGGGGCGGTGCTCCCAACACTGTCCCTCCTGGTTTCCATTCTGGGAAGCGTTGACCGGGTCTTAACGTCTCTCTCACAAGCCAAGGAGAAGCTGGACTACGTGGAGGAGCACCAGCGCCTGTTCACGAACTCGGAGACGCTGGGCATCGAGGTCTTTGTCATCCCCGAGGCCGGGCTCTTCATAGCCACCGCCAATCGCAAGGCCACATCCGCCATCTACAAGTGGACCGATGGGGCGTTCGCCTCGTACCAGGACATCCGCACACACCAAGCACAGTCCTGGAGGCACTTCACCATCGGGAAGAAGGCAAGTCTGCGTGCATGGGGTTCCCAGTCCTTTTAAGTTGGAAACAGCTGCAGAGCCCGAAGGCTGGGCTCCCCACGTAGCTTCTCCAGGAAAGCGCGTTTTTCGAGGCTCCAAAGCCTTGGTGGGGCTCTAAGCGCCAGTCATGGTCAGGCCCTTCGCTGCGTCTCTAAATCCAGGCCCGGGTGTTGGGGACGTCTGTTCGGCTTCCAACACAAGAGAGGAAAGTTCTTCTCTAAGATGCCACCCAGGTCTGTGGAGACCCACCTTTACTAACTTAAAACCTTGTGGAGGTCATTTGACTTGGACCCGTCAACAAGGCAGAAGTCATTTCAGAATGGCGACAGATCTCCCCGCCCGATCCTGCCTCCTCCACAAACAGGCCTAGGAGGCAGAGACCCCCTGCGGGCAGCCCCTCTTTCCGTTCAGGGCAGCGCTGAGCAGACGGCCTGTGCCTGGAGGGTCTGAGAGGGTCCGAGAGGGTCTAAGGGGGCTGACCCACTCCCATCCAGATGAATGTTCTCCCCAGCTCCTTCTATGCCCTCACCTCAAAGCGGCAGTGTCTTGGGGACACTTTCCCATGCCTGTCCTGAAATCGTTCACTCACCTACACACCTGTGCCAGGTACAGCCCTGCCCCCACCTCAGCCCACCCACTAGGGGTAGAACTGTGAGCAAAGAGACACCCCTCTGCCCTCCTGTCACTTGCAGCTGCATCGGATTTTGTGCCAGATCCAATGTGGTGAATGAATGGCTCACTCTCTGGTTATTTGGTTGTCGATGTTTTAAAGGTGCTTATGTTCTGTTATAAAAAAATAATAACTTTCCATCAAAGAAAAATCGGGAAATTCACAAAACCAAGGGGAACGTCTGTCCGGTCACCTAAGCAGATGCGGCCTTCACTTGGGCATTCTGGCCTCTAGCCCCGGTGCGCACGCCCGACCGCCGAGCTTCGGGCCCCTGTCATAGCCACAGACGCTCTCGGTCATGCTCGTGGGTCACGTCCCACGTAGGGGCTTCCATGTCGGACTCAGCTGCGTGACAAACACCCACTCGCTGTGGGAGAGTAGGGCATTAAGACTTTTCCTGCTCACCCGGTCACGAAGACCATTTTTGTGCATGAAGCTCTTGTTGGCTTTGGGAGATAGAAATGGCGGAAATGAACATGGACACGTTTAGGGTTTTGTTTTTTCTTGTTGTTGTGAATCCTGACCCAAGGATATTTTTTTCCATTGCTTTTTAGAGAGCGTGGAAGGGAAGGAGAGAGGGGGAGAGAGACACACATTGGTTCCCTCCTGCACACACCCTGACCAGGGCCGGGGATGGAACCTGCAACCCAGGTGTGTGCCCTTGGCCAGGAATTGAACCCGCGGCCCCTTGGTGCTTGGGCTGACAGTCCAACCACTGAGTAGCACCGGCCAGGGCACACTTAGCTGTTTTAAACGCAATGAGCAAATCTGGAGGCTGTCAGGCTCCCAGGCCGCTGAGCCATCAGTACCGGGGGCGGGGGGAGGCTCGGCCTCCGTCCCCCCTTTCTCACAGAGACGCCGACACTCAGCGACCTTTCACACCAGAAAGGCCGCGCGCATGCGAACCGAGCGTCCTGGCTCCTCTCTTGCAGATCTTCTTGGCTGTGGCCAACTTTGACCCCAACGAAAAGGGCCAGGAGTTCTCCGTCATTTACAAATGGAGCCCGAGAAAGCTGCAGTTCAGGCCCTACCAGAGGGTGGCCACCCACAGCGCCCGGGACTGGGAGGCCTTCGAGGTGGCCGGGGAGCACTTCCTGGCCGTGGCCAACCACAGGGAAGGTAGGGCTGTGACCTTCAACCTGGGCCGGCTGGACTCGCTCCAAGGCGACCCTTCATCTCATTAGGAATGACAATAAATCAGCCAGCCCCTCCAGGGGAGACACGCCCGAGCACCTCCCCATCTGTTCAGGTGGGGAGGCGGGGAGGTCTGTACCTGCTCCCAGGAGAGTCGCCACAGAAACGGGGGCCACCTGGAGGCACAGGCAGCCTCATTTGAAGCTAACTAACTAGCTAACTAACTAATTAAGTAACTAAGTAGAACTCACCTCCCGTGGGAGGATCTGGCTGACGTAGGTGGGAAGCTGAGCTCTCTGACCAGCAAGCCCAGGGTCAGGGAGCAGGACGCTGGTGTGGACAGGCTGGGGGAGTCTCTGGAAGGATGTGGGCCTCGTTTCCGAGAACAGGTTGTCCTCCTGTGACACGTGGGCATGGTGGGGAGACAGGCTGAGAGGGGCTGCCCCCGGCCACCTTGGCGAGCCCTCCCCCGGCCTGTGACTCAAGGGCCGGACAGGTCCAGGGTGGCAGCGGGTCCTGCAGAGTGTCCCTAGCTCAGGCCTCAGTGGGCTCCACGGCTCCGTGTTTACTTGAGTCCAAGACCCACCAGGCAGCTCTGTGGGGGAGCCCCGCGCACCTGCTGATGGGCAGGGTGACCCAGGAGCCCGCTCACCAGAGCCCTCCGTGGAAGTGAGTGTTCCAGGAGAGGCTGGCCTGAGGGGCTCCAGGGAGCCCAGCCTGTGGGAGAGAGTGGGAGCCAAGGGGACTCTGCGTGTGGCAGTTGAGGCTGGGGAGAGGCGGGGGGGGGGAGTGTCCCCCCTCCAAGACCCTGTGAGGGTTTAGGGCCATCCAAAGGGGGAGCCCACTGAGGGTTTTCACCTGGGCGGCGGCAGGAGGTGTGGTCACCTGAAGGGCGTCATCTCTGGAGAGTGAGAGGGGGCAGGAGAGTGTGGGGTGAGCAGGGCCACGTCCAGATTGGCCCCAGGCCTGGCCGGACTGGACAGGCCCGGGGGGGCCCCGGGACAGGGTCCAGGGCGGGCTGGGGTTCTGCCAAGGCTGCCGTGAGGCCACGGAAGTCCGCCTCCCCTCCCTCAACACAGCAGCTTGACTTCCAGGAGACAACCACAACATCGACAGCGTCATCTACAAGTGGAACCCGAGGACGCGCCTGTTCGAGGCCAACCAGACCATCGCCACCTCGGGCGCCTACGACTGGGAGTTCTTCACCGTGGGGCACTACTCCTTCCTGGCGGTGGCCAACGCCTTCAACGGCACGTCCACGAAGGTGCACTCGCACCTGTACATCTGGCTGGTCGGCTCCTTCCGGCTCTTCCAGTCTTTCCTGGTAAGGAGGCGCCCCGCGCCCCACCGCACTGCCCCGAGCCCGCTCCAGCGCCCGGTCGTGCAGGGTCGGGGACCCCGGCCAGGACCAGTGCCCGGGTCGGGACCTTCACCCTCGAGCCTCCAGCCCAAGCGCCTCCCCCATGCAAGGCTCAGGCTGAGTCATGTTTCCCACAGCAGCCTCTGTTACCCCCAAAAGAGCCCGGGGAGCCCTGACATGAGGTGAAGCGGAGGGGTGTGCCGTCCCTCTGTCACAGAGGCGTCCTGGGAGGCCCCGGTGCCTGGACTGAGAGCCAGCTCCGGTCTGTGCCCAGAGCTGGGCATGGGCACCGTCAGAAGGGAGGCTGTGGGCAGAGGGGCAGAAATGGGCTAGCTGCACGGAGGTGAAGGCTCGTTCCCGCGATGGGACCCTAAGGAGAGCTGGCCAAGGGGCATGAGAGGAACGTCAAGGAGCAGGGTGGCTGGGAACAGGACCACAGTGGCCGTGACAGAGGTCTCCAGCCCCGAGGGCGGCACTGTCCCAGAGGCCAGGACTGTGGGGCACTGCGGTCGCCCAAGGTCCGCAGGCATCCGCTGGAGCCCTGGGCAGGTGGCTGCTTCGCGCCCCGCCTGAAGGCCACCTTCTCCGACAGGTGCATCTGTCCCTCCCTCGACAATTCCTCAGAACCCACAGAATTCCACTTTCATGCTCTGCCAGCATTTTCCCTACTGTGTTCCGGTCCTTTCGGGCCTTGGAGATGCCTCGATGTGTTTACTGTTTTGTTTGGAGCTTTGCAATGTCTTTCACGACCGTGAGCTTTGAAGCAGGAGAGGCTGGGTGCTCAGGGAGCGTGTGCGCGGGGAGAGGTGCTGGCATCACTGGGAGAGGCGCTGGCACTGTGGGGGCCCTTTCTGAGGGCTTGCGGGAGTGGGACGTGGCGATGTTTACCAAGCTGTGCACACTGACCTCGTCGGGAGGAGTGCCGGGTGGGTCTGGGTGGCGTGGAGCTTCTGCTCCCGAGGAATCCGGGCCACACAGGGCTTTTGGCCCAGGTGTGAATGGAGGCTGCCCACCTTCCCACCAGGAATTCTAGGGCCTTCCGAGCGGGGCATGTCCAGGAGGGGCTCCGAACATGGAAACCTAGCGTCCACTGCTGGGGCGTCTGCTCCCTAAAGTGACTGGCTGTGGGGCTGTGGCCACATTATCAAATGTAGACCCAGGTAGAGGGGGTGGGGTGAGGAGGGAAAAGGTAAGGGAGGGGAGAGGGGCACAGCTGACCAAGGTTCCGGGTTCAGGGTTCAGGGCTCCCCTCCTGGGTGGTGGGGCTGATGGACATGTCACTGGCAGACGTGAGGACCCAGAGCAGGGCAGGTTTCGGGCAGAAGGGTGGCTGAGCGCCAGGGCCCGGGGGACGGTCAGTGGTGGAGGGAGCGTGGAATGGGGCAGGTGGGTGGGCTGCATGGAGGCTCTGCACGCAGTGGCCAGTGGGTGTGTGGGCGGCAGGGAAGCTGTGGGCTTGTTGGAAACAGTCTCCACCAGGGACCTAAATGTCCAGAAACAAATGAAGAGAAAGAGGCGAGAATGTTGGGTTAAGATCCGCCTCTGGCCCTGGCCAGCGTGGCTCAGTGGTTGTCGACCTGTGAATCAGGAAGTCGGGGTTTGATCCTGGGTCGGGGCACACGCCGGGCTGCGGGCTCGACCCCCAGCAGGGGCTGTGCAGGAGGCGGCTGATCAGTGACTCTCATCTCTCTCTCTCTCCCTTCCTCTCTCTGAAATCAATAAAAACATATATATTTTTTGAATCCACCTCCATAAGGAGGGTGGTGTGAGAGAGCACCCCTCCCGTGGTCACACTGTCCAGAATGACCTGGGAGGGGCCAGGCTCGATGACCCAGCTGGGTGGTCATGAGGCGAGGTGCTTGCCCTGTGACTTCCGTTGGCTCCGTGGAGCAGGAGCCTCAGGGGCCCAGCAGCAGGGTTTGGAGGGCTCGCTGGGCCAGGGCTCGGGGAGGAGCTCGGAGGGGCACCCAGAAGGTGGCTGGGGGGGTGCTGCCCTCCACAGCCTCCTGGGATGAGACCCTCACCCACCTCAGTTCGCTGCCTGCAGTGAGGATGGCGGCCTCACCTCAGGCCCTCTGGGGGCCGCCTGTGTTCCCCTGGTAGTGCCCCCGCCTCCCCCGCCCTCTCCCCAGCCACTCCCCGACCTTGATTCTTTGCTCCATCAAAGCCAGAACCCAAGGGCCTGCTTGCCCACACTGGTCCGATGATCCCGGGAGCCCACCCACCCTCAAGGCAAGCTGTCGGGGACTCCAGGGACTCCTGACTGCACCTTCATCCCTGAGAGGTGCTCTGGAGCCCTGGGCACCATGCCAGGGCTGGCAGGGCAGGGCTCCAGGGGAATTCCGTTTGGAAGGAGGGGAGGGCCTGCCCAGCCCAGCAGGTGCCTGGCTGCCTGGGCTCCGGTGCCAAGCAGGGTTTGGCAGGTTCCATTTGATGTGGGGATTTCTTCTCTCTGCTTTGAGTCCTAATTTGCTTAGAACCCGGGAGTGGCCTGACAGTGGCCCCTGGCCACTCCACCCCGAGCTGAGGACAGCGCAGCCCCAGGCAGTCACAGACTCACTTGCCAGTGGGGAGAGCCCAGCCTCTCTGGCTGAGGGTGCAGGTATTGTCCCCACTCTCTGGGGGTTTCTGGCAGCCACAATGTGGGGATGAGGGGGTCACAGACAGCCAGTGATGGTGACCCAGCCAGGCCCCATGTGGGTCTCAGCCAAGCCAGAGTACCCAACTTGAATTCCAGAGAAACAATGAATACTTTTTTAGTAAAAGCATGTCCTGAGTGTTGCATGGACACACAAAGACCGAGAAATGGCTGTTTCTCTGAAATTCACATGGAAGGAAGCGCCTCACATTTGCTGTATTGGCTCAAACCTGGCTGGGCGCATAGAGCAGAGGCAGGACCACAGCCCCCCTGAGCCACGCTCACCTGGACACTCCTCCCTGCTTCCCTTCTGCCAGCCATACCTTCTTCCTCACCTTGGGCCTCTTCTCCCTGTGTTGCCAAAGCCCCGGTACCCTCCAGGCCCCCACTTCTGCATGCCCTTCATGCTGGGGCTCAGGACAAGTGAGCAGTCTGAGTTGAGTGACACGGAGTTCAAGGAGGCCCTGGCGACCTGGGGGAGACCTTATCATATGGCTCCTGGCCCCTGTGCTGTGTGGGAGTGCCCGTGTGCATATGTGCATGCAGGAGTGTGTGTACACAGGTGCGTGTGCATGCAGGAGTGTGTGTACACAGGTGCGTGTGCATGCAGGAGTGTGTGTACACAGGTATGTGTGCGCATATGTACATGTGGGTATGTGCACACAGGCTGTGCATTTACCTGTGTGCACACATGTGTGGCTTCCCATTGACATGGTTTCCCCAGTACGGGTCAGAGGAGATAGGACCTAACAGTCTGACATCTCCTGTTCGGTTCTGTGAAGTCACAGCTGGCAGGTGTGTGACTCTCTGCCCCATGTGCGTCTTTAACAGTCGCCTCTTTGAAGCAGCCGCAGGGCGATGATGCTGAAGGCCCCTGCAGGCCCCCGTGTCCAAGCCTGCTCAGGAGTTATGGGGTGCCCCAGGGAAAGAATGGTGCCACCTCACGGAGCCAAGTGAGACACACTGATCCAGAAAGGCCTTAGCTAAGCTCCTGGCCCCTGTAAGGGATCAGTGGCCACCAGTGTCCTGATCCCCTGTCCTTGTCCTAGTGCGTCATTCTTTTGGCTTAACCTTACTTTGTTCCTCTCTTCAGGATGGATCCAGACCTGTTTCTAGAGCTCCTGGCTCTGAGCCCAGGTTAGGGGACCCCAGGAATGTTCTCAGCTTGCAGCCAGGCAGGCTGGGCCAAGGCAGGCAACGTCGCCCTCTGCTGGGCATGGGGGAAAAACACTGTCTCTTGCTACAGTGCACTGCCAAGGTTGCCCCCTCTCGCCCTGGTCTGTTATCCTGTGTGGTCGCCTACTGGGTCTCTCCCTGCGCCTGCCCCTTGTTCCCAGGAAAATGTCTCCTTCTGTTTCTGCCCTGCCCTCTCTTCAGGGCTCAGGCCAGGGCCTGGATCTGGATTCTCTGGTCCTCTCCTCCCCATGCACTGGCACCACCATCACACCTGAGATGCTGGCCGTGAACTGCACATAAGCTTCCTCCTCATGGGCCCCACATGCAAATCAGCTCATGCGGCTCGAGGTCTGGGGAAAAGGCTCCACAGCTGGCCATTCATGCAAAAGTCCAGCCCTCCTGACCCTGCACACCTCAGCCTCATGGGTCACAAGTGATTTGTGGAGCAACAGCGTGCACAGGGACCCAGAGATGGGGCTGTAGGTAGAACCAAAGGTGAACTTCAGGCAGGAACAGCTCATAGGAAGAAACACAAGACGTACCCAGAGGTTGCTTCAGAGTTCAGGGCCAGACAGGAGGAAGCAGGGAGGGCTCCCTGGAAGAGGTGTTACAGCAGCTGGACCTTGAAGGAAGGGCAGCACTGGGGGAGTGGGCAGCACATATAGCTAAGAAGCGGCCACCCCAGATGGCGCCGTTCAGGTACAGGCACAGCTGCCTCTCATGTTCGAAAAGGGAGTGACAGTCGATGGGCCTGGGAAATGAGCAAAGCCAGGCCGGGGAGCGGGACCTGGCCAGGCCTGCGGAGCTGAGTGTGTGTGTGAGTGTGAGTGTGTGTGAGCATACATGCGCAGCATAGCGTGGCTGTTCCCGCCGTCCCTGTTCACCAGTGCGTTCCGCCCTCTTCTCACCCGCTCCCAGACGTTTGGCGCCGCGGACTGGGAAGTTTTCCACATTGGAGACAGGATCTTTCTCGCTGTCGCCAACAGTCACAGCTACGATGTGGAAATGCAAGTGCAAAACGACTCCTACGTCATCAACTCCGTCATCTACGAGCTGAATGTCACAGCGCAGACATTCGTCAAGTTCCAGGAGATCCCCACCTGCAGGTATGGCTGAGCTGGTAATGGCTGGAGGGTAAGCGAGGCGGGCTGGGCACCGCGTCCGGCCGGCTCACTGCCATCTTCCCCCCTGCTCCCCACGGAGCCCACCCTGAGAAGGCAGCGTGCTCAAGCCTCGGGCACGGTCCCCAGAGCCACACGCGGTGGCTACCACACGGAAGGCTGCTGCATCCCTCGAGGATGTGACGTGGCCTCGCTCCTACAGGCTGCACCCCTTCTCCAGGACCAGCCGAGTGATTCTGTGGCTCATGTTTATAATCTTGGCTCTAATTCCTTTGAAACAGGGCGTGGTTGGTTTGTTACAATTCAGTGGTTTTATTAAATTCACAGACATGTGCAACCATCACCACCGGTAATTTTAGAACATTTCATCGCCTGGGAAAGAAACCCCCCTACCTTTAACTGTCACCCTTCCCCATGGCTCCCAGCCCCTGGCACCACAGTCGGCTTCCTGTCCCTGCGGATCCCCTGTGGTGGACACTCATATGGGGGAACACGTGTCAGCCAGTGACACACACTGTATGGACAGACCACAGTCCACTCCCCCGATTGTCCGCTGATGGACCTGTGGGTTATTTCCACCTTTTGACCATGTGCAGTGGTTCTAAAGCATAAAGAAAACCTTTAAATGACAGCCGGGTAACTGCCGTCGCGTTGCCTCAGAGGAGAGCAGGACGCCGCGCCACACAGCGTCCCCGGCAAGATGCGGGCCGCGGAAGTCTTCGCCGCCTGCGCCTTCCCCGCGGGTCCTGGTTTCGGAACCCAGTTATGTTTGGAGGAACAACACACGAACGACACCACTGTCCCCTCCCAGGGGAGCACCTCACAAGCCACTCCTCGGTGAGCAGAGCTGGGGACACCACTTTGGGGCCAAATCACAAGCGGCCATGGCCGGCAGTGGCCGAGAAGTGATCCCAGCCAATAGAAGAAGGAAGGAGTGAGGAACCCCAGGGTCCCTGCTGACCTCAGCCTCCCCTGACTGTCCCCAGGTACCTCCTAGGCCCCCTCATTCCTGGGGACGTGCCTGGGCCCCCTGCTGTATGTCAGTGACCTCAGTCTCCACAGAAAGGGAACCTGCGGTGAGTCTCCACCCAGATAGAAGGCCCTCTGTTGCCCAAGCAGGACACAGCCCAAGGCGATTGGACACAGACTCACCAGCCGGGCCTTGGAATCCAACTGACTGGCTGCATGGCTGCAGCCTCAGTCTCCTCATCTGCAAAGTGGGCACAGGGCCTGCAGTCATCAGAGAGGTGATGGTGGGGTCCGGGGCTGACGGCCCAGGGGGGCCTCCTCGAGGGACGGGATGCTGGGGAGTTCTTCCAGGAGGCTACTTGTCAGATCCCCCGGAACGGACCGAGTCTGCGTACAGACTCACCCTTAGTGATTCAGGAGCTTTTTGTCTAAGGCGGAAAGCAGCGTGTGGGTTTGCAGCAAGAAACACCGTCTCCAGGTGTAGGAGCCATTTCTACATGGGCTCCTGGAAGCAGCAGGAAGGGAGGGATGGTACCTGGGTGACCTCACAGCCCGCGTCCTCAAGTTTCCTGCCAGGGTGCTGCCAGCCCGTGGGAAAGACCCTGAGCTTGGCGCTTCTCCAATGATTTCAACCTCTTCAAAGCGAAAGACTTTGCACGCATTTCACAGCAGCACCATTCACACGTGCGGCCCAAGTGCCTATCGACGGATGAAGGGAACAGCAACGGTAGCCCATCGGCACAGTGGAATAGTATTCAGCCTTGAAAAGGGGTGGAATTCTGACGCAGGCTGGTACACGGGGAAACCTGAGGACAAGATGCCGAGTGGAGTAAGCCAGACACCAAAGGACCAATACTTAGGAGTCGAATCCATAGAGGCAGAAAGTAGATGGCGGGTGCCGGGGGCTGGGGGAGACGGAGGGGGTTGGAATTTAATGGGGACAGGGTTTCAATTGGGGAAGGTGGAAAGTTCTAGAGATGGGTGCTGGTGATGGATGCACAAGAGTGTGAATGGGCTTAATGCCACTGAGCTGTGCACTTAAAAATGGTTAAATGAGCCCAGCTGGAGTGGCTCGGTTGGTTGAGCATCGCCCATGCACCAAAAGGCTGCCGGTTCAGTTCTCAGTCAGGCCACCTACCTCGGTTGTGTGTTTGATCCCTGGGCAGGGAGGGTGTGAAAGGCAACCGATCCATGTTTCTCTCACACTGATGTTTCTCTCTCTCTCCCTTCCTCTCTTTCAGCATGTCCTTAGGTGAAGATTTAAAAAAAAATTGTTAAAATTTTATGTTATATGTATTTTACCCCAATTAAAAACTTTTTAAAAAGTTTTAAGCAAATGACTGAACTCCCTGTCTGGGAAAATCACACCCCTCAGCCCGGCCCCTCCTCTGCGGGTTTGGGATTAGAACTGGCTGGAAACCAGTGTCCGAGCTCTGGTGGTACCTTGGGCTCCATGTCCTAATGTCTGCCCCCTAATGTTGGCCCCTAATATCTGTCCCCTAACATTGCCCCCCCTAATGTCTGTCCCCTTGCTCCCACAGTGCTCTGGACTGGGAGTTCTTTTCAGTGGGAGAAGATTACTTCTTGGTGGTTGCCAACTCCTTTGACGGAAACACCTTCTTGGTAAACAGTATTATTTACAGGTAAAGAGCTGCGGAAGGCTCTGCCCTTCCCCCCGCCTGGTTCACCGGGGTAGACTCCCCTTCCCCCCAGTGACCGGGCTCAGAGTGGGTCCCAGGCCTTGAGCCCCATGGATCAGCTGGTGCTGGGCGCACCTGAGTGCTGGCCAAGTCCGGGTCATGCCCCTGGGGTCACCAGATGACCCGTAGTCGTGCTAATACTCACAACTTTGAGCCTGGCCGGGTGTGATATGCAGACACGGGGATCTGAGAGTTAATCGACGCTTGATTCTATTAGCTGTTTGCCCGCAGGACTCTGGCAGGTCTCTCCATTCTCACGGGTCCCTCAGCAGCAGCTTGCGCCCTCACTCGGGCACCGTGGCACCTTCCTTAAGTTCTCTCCTGGGTGTTGCCACGTATTGTAAGCAGGCTCAGCGTCACAGGGTTTGAACAGACCCGGAGCAGCCAGAGAGGCCCCTGGTCCCTTCAGCTTCTTCATTCCTCGGCGCTCAGCGTGGCTCTTGTCCATTAATCTACTGATGTAATGAAAGACTTACGCGATGTTTCCTCGAATCCCTGGGACGGATGCCACTTGATAATATGTAATTACTTAATATGCCACTGGCTACCAATTTTTCTGAGTGATTTAAGAGTTTTGCCTCTTTAATAAGACGTGAAATTGCTCTGTGGTTTTCTTTGGGGGCTGTACCTTTAGTGCCTTTTCCAGTTTGAAGTGGAGCCTAACCTTAATAGGTGCGCACCACAGAGCTCTCCACCCACGCCTCCGGGCTGGAAGGGTTTCCGTGGCAGGATTTTCTATTTCTTTTACGATTAGGTCCAATTCAGCGCTAAAGCCATCCAGGCCAAGTCCCTGTTTCAGTGTCTCTTGAGCAGTATGTCCAGTTTCTCCCGTGGTCCTTGGTGTAATCAGGTTTTCCATCTCTTCTTGAGACAATTTTGGTTATCTAAGTTTTACTAGAAAAATAAATTTTCTTGCCCTGGCCAGTGCGGCTCAGTAGGTCGGGCATCGTCCTGGTTGCCGGTTCAATTCTCAGTCAGGACACATGCCCGGGTTGAGGGCTCAATTCCCTGGAGGGGGCGTGCAGGAGGTGGCTGATCAATGTTCCCTCCTCACATCGACGTTTCTCTCCCTCTCCCTTTCTCTCTCTCTAAAAATCAATTGAAAATATTAAAAATAAATTTTCTTTAGATTTTTCTAATATATTGCATGTGGAGGAAAGCAGTGTGGTTTTTACAGAAATAAACGAACCGATAGGTGGAATAGAATACAATCCAGGACGAAAGCCAACCATGTATGGCCATTTAATGTGATAAATGTTGTATTTCAATTCAACAAGAAAATGATGCATTACTTAGTAAAATAATTTGTATATAATTTTTCTGTCCACCTGGAGGAAAACAGAGCTATATTCCTGGTTCATATTATATAGAAAATAAGTTTTAGAAGGATTAATCATCTAAATATTTAAAAATTAAATAACAGAAATATTAGGAAAAAAGTTGAGATGATTTTTTACCACCTTGAAGTTATACAAGAACATGGAGATGTCCTTAAACACGGCTGGAAATAGGTCACCTGGATGACTACCTACATTTAAGAGTTTTAAATGGAAAAAAATCATACTCAAAATCAAAAAACAAACTATTTACCACACGTACCACAGAAAAAGAACCCCTACAAAGTAATAAGGTATTTTTTTAATTCAGAAAAAATGGGCAAAGCATACGAACAGGAATTTTCAGAAGGAAAAAATGAAAGGTGTGAATAAACATATTGGCAGTTATTTTTTTCAGAGCACGAGGATGACGCATTTTCTTTCCTCCATCCCACTGGGAGTGGCGCGAGGAAGTGGGGGTGGGGCCCTGGCCCTTTCCCATCAAGACAGGCATTGCCCCGGCCTTTTGGGAAAGTAGTCGGAAAAATAATAAAATTAAAACTGCTCATCCAGGCACCCTGCTGTGGGAACTCCACTCTTTACAAAAGTTGGAACCACCTGTCGATAAATCCCTTTTGACGGCAAAACCCAGAAACCACTGATTGTGTGGGCAGCGGGCCACGGGCCGGGTTCGGGATCCAAACTTGGGGAGCAGGGTGTTGCAGGACAGTGTCCCGGGAGCGTACTTCCTTCACCAAGAAGCAGGGGTGCCACACCCCTGTGGTGACAGGTGTGTGTGAGGCCATGTGCCTCGGTGTCAGCTGTGACCCAGGAGTGGGGAGGATGTTGGCTCGGCCCCTACAGTTAACCCATTGAAACCTCCAGGACCCTTCCCTGCCATATCCCCCTCCCCCCTCCTCCCACCCCCACCCTGGCCTTGGGGCTGCCCCGAGGGTGCTCTGGGCTGGGGCTAGGTTCCTGGGTGGATATGAGGAGCCGCAGGGCCGTGGACAGGGCAGATTCGTCCTTCCAGGCCTCAGTTTCCCTCTTTGCAGGCTCCTAGTCTAGCTCCCTGAGGTCATGACCCGGGAGGCTGTGAGGCCAGGACACATGGCCCCTCCGTGCCTGGCAGGGGAGAGGCGGGTGGGGACCTGGGCAGAGAACAGAAGGCCAGGCTGTGCGCTGGGTGGGCGGGAGCCCCGGGGGTGCCAGCCTGGACGTGCAGGCCGCTCCCCCTCCCTGCAGGCAGCCCGGCCCAGGCCTCGGCTGTCCCCCGTCCCCGAGGCTGACCCGGCTCTCCCACAGGTGGCAGGGCTACGAGGGCTTCGTGGCTGTGCACAGCCTCCCGACCTTCGGCTGCAGGGACTGGGAGACCTTCCGCACCACGGCTGGCTCCTACCTCGTCTACTCCAGCGCCAAGGAGCCCCTCTCCCGAGTGCTGAAGCTCAGGACGGGATGAAGGGCCTGGGCCCCCGGAACAGGACTCGCCTCACTGCACCCCGGAGTCCCGCCCGAGAAGCCCTGGCACCTCTGAGGGGATGAGCCCGGACAGCATCACCTCCGGAGCTGCCATCTCGCTGTCCTTCCCCTCCTCCAGTTGGGGACACCTGTCACCTGTCTGGCCTGGTAGCCATCGTGGCCTGATTTGGGTGGCTCATGGGTGTTCAGGTGAAAACCAGAGCTGCCCTGTGTGTCGGGGGCCCTGCAGGGACTTTGCCTTAAAGGAAAAGTTCATACATTTTTTTACCTCATAAGCAAAAGCCTGGCCACCTTCCCTGCGGTGGCGACCTGCGGCCCAGCGACTCCACCCGGGTTGGCGAGCCTGACGGGGACAGGCTTGGTGCTGTTTTACAGATTCATACCAGCTATTTATTGTATTTTGTCAACTCAGAAATATATTTATGACACTTTTTAGAAAAAGCCCGGCTGCCTCTGCGTGTTTTTGGCACGGCCTCAGCTCTCCGTGAGCATGTCCGGGCCCTTGCTCTGCCACCAAATTGAGATGTGCCCTCAGGTCCCTAGTCACCAATGCAGATGGAGGACACTTCTCCTATGCAGAGAGCTTCTTCCTCTGGCCTCAGTTTACCCACGGGTGCAGCTGGTGGGTGTGCAGGATGGACCAGGGCTGCCTCCTTGGGGCCAGCTCTCGCTCAGCTCCTCCCTAATGCCCGGACCCTACACCAGGAGGAGGCCTCCTGCCTCCCGGGGCCTGCTGCTGGGGTGAGCATGACCCCACCCTGGGAACCTGGAAGGGGTGGGAAGGTGCCAGCACCACCCACAGGGGCAGGCCTTGGGGTCGAAGGGAAACGCTCCATGCCAGAGGCGTTGCTGAGAAGGCCCGTGGGTCCACACAGAGCCGGGAGACCACCAGTTCCATTGCCCACGCCAGCCCGGCCCGCTCCAGGAGGGTGACTGCCCCGCAGAGTGGGCTGCTGGGGCCGGGGCCCAGTGGCAGGAAGGCCGCACGCTTGTTGAACGCGCTGCTGTTTCTGCCTTAAAACTCTCAGTGACTTTTGCCCAAGATCACACAGCCAGGGACACAGTGGCAGCTGCAGCCAGCCCGAGCGGCTCCCATGGGCAGTGCCACACAGGACGGGTAGGCCCTGCAGCCGGGACGGAGGCCTGTGCTGAGCCTGCTCCTCCGCAGTCCAATCAGCCTGGGGTTTCCACACTCTAAGCAGCGCCCCTTTGATTCCCAAAGGCTGAGATTTTTCTAGACCCTCCTTCAGGCCAGTAAGTACTTCATGTGTCTGGGGAGAGCAAGGGGCAGTTTGGGGTGGAGGGAGGGGGGTTCTGGGGACAGGCAGGGGACCGGTGAGAGAGAAGTCCCAGGCTCTGGCATCCCCCTGGGTAATTCCATGGGCATGGACCTCTCCCTCCCCCCAGCCACTCTGCAGACTTGGGGCCCACCAGTCTCCACAGTCACCTGAGCCAGTTCCTTATGTCTCTTCTCTCTCTGCACTTGCCAGAGGTTCTACTTCCTGGGGAGCACAGGGCTCCAATAAGCCAAGGCACTCGGGCATCAGGAGTTTAATCCCACCTGCCGCTTCCCAACCCCTGAGCCTCAGTTTACCCCTGGGTGAGGGCGAAATGGGCACTGTACATGACCTTCACGCATCCACCCTTCACAGCTTCTCTCTCCCTGGGGTAACCGGATGTCCAGTTTTCTCTCTGGCCTGAGGGTGTAACTCCAGGGTCTGGCTCACCATGGGGGAGAGGAGACTGGCCCCCAGGGAGGAAGGAGGCAGACACACAGGCCACCAGCACACACATGGAGCTGCTGCTTCCCTGCCCAGGACTTGCTCAGCAATCAAATGGTGCCATCACGTCCTTGGCACAAATCCGATCTCTGTTCTACTGGGTGGAAACAAAAACCATAAATCAAGGCATGTTTAAATTATGAATGCAAACAAGAGGGGGACATGCAGAGAACGTTAAAATATTTACATCTTTTCAAGTCAGGCCTGGTCTTTGTCCTGCTGATAAGCGCTGGCAAGGCGGCCTGCAGTGTGGTGAGAATTTGCACACGGTTTATGTGCCGCATTCCTGTCCTTTTGACAAGCGTGCTGTGCTTCCTGTGGCCACAGTCCCTACCCTGCAGAGCCAGTGGCCTTTGTTGATCTGTGGGGCTCTTTTCAATAGTCCCCACTGCGCTGTAACCCTCTAAGGGCAGGTTGGTACAAGTTGCATTTCTCTGGGGCTGCTTCTTCGCTGCCTGGAGAAGTATCATCCAAGGCGGCCTCTGCACCTGCTCCTGACTTCCAGGGCTCCCTCCCAAACCCTGACCGAGGCCACGGGCTGCCAGATGTGCGGAGCTGCACCTGTTCCATCGGTCTTGCCAAGCCTGGGCTTTGCCTGTCCCACAATCAGCCAGGTCAGGCAGCAGGGGTGCTGACAAGGTTACCTTGTTCTAACCTCGGTTATCGCTCCTGGTGTCAGGGTTGCTGGACTTTTCCTGTAGCACCCTTAACTTTGTCACCACCAACACCCCCCGCTCTCCGCCACACATACACACACACATCTCACACATGCATACCCATAGGCATGCACACACGTGCACATACACATGAACACACCCACACGTATGCACACATGCACACCCATACACGTGCACGCACACACTTCCCACACATGCAAGCACATGGTACATGCACGCACACATGCACGTACATACAGTGCCAATCAAAATCCCAAAGCTCGCCTTTTTAACTGATGAAGTGATCCACAGAGCATCTCAAAGAATCAACAGGCAAAAAAATACTTTGAAAAAAAGAGGGAAAACTTGGCCTCCAGGTATTAAATTACACTAGAATTAAACAATTCAACCTGGTATTGGCATAATTTGGTAAAGTTAAAGTTACAGGTATTGGAAAGCAAAATATTCTAGAACAGATTTTTTTTTCTATTTGGAGGAAGAGTTTCTAACGATAAAAACAATGGAGGTAAATGGAAAGGGAGGAAATTGAACGGGATGCTGTAGGGGGTAGATGGATAGTCCTGCACCTGTTGAACACATGATGTTACATTGAAATGTAAGTCGGGCTGAGACCCCAGCACAGACCGATGACACTATAGGCACATCCAGGGCCCGATTCATTCAAACGGTCAGCGCTCAGGTCCGAGGAGCGCTAACAAACCAGTGGGAACCCGACCCCCACATATCTCCGCATCTTAATTGCTCCGACTTCCTGTCTGGGGGCTGTGGCTTTGTGGGTGGCCACCAGACGTGTGTGCCGTCCACTGCTGCCTGGCAGCTGGTCACACCCCTGCTCAGCATTCACCGGCTCCCAGGACCTTGGACAAGTCATCTAACCTCCCTGTGCCTTGGTTTCCCCATCTGTAAGAGCTGGCTGCTAACATCGCCTCGGAATCAGCTCCCCAGCCTGGTGGCCACTCTCCACCTGCTCCCTGGCAGTTTCTCCCTCCGCAGCCTCTGTGGCCCTTCCTCTGATGCCTCCTCCCCAAGAGCGGCTGAGCTTGCAGGAAAGGCGAGCCCGGTGCCCGGCCGGGCGTGGCTCAGCAGCTGAGCGTCGACCTAGGATCCAGGCAATCGGGGTTCGATTCCCGGTCAGGGCACATGCCCGGGTTGCGGGCTCGATCAGTGACTCTCTCATCATTGATGTTTCTCTCTCTCTCTCCCTCTCCTTTCCTCTCTCGGAAATCAATAAAGATATATTTAAAAGAAAAAAAAAAAAAAAAGGTGAGCCCGGAAGGCCTGTCGCCCGGGGACGCTGCCTTCCCACCTCTCTGCCCAGAACAGCAGGCCAACACTGGCAGCCACGCCCGGGAGTGGGGCCTGACAGCCGGCCCTTGTCCACTCCCTCTCCTGCCAGTGGTGTTGCCATGGTTACAGATGCAGTGCCCTAGGTGCTGGGATCCGGTGTCCCAGCCTGGACTGCGAATCCGGGCTGCTCTGCCGCCAGCACTGGCCCCTCTTCAGCCCGGGGCTGAACCGGGGACTCATGTCTTTGTGTTGACAACGCTCGTGTTTCCCAGAGTGAGGACTTCCAGGCCCGGGCGTCAGAAGGATTCCAGCCCAGCTCTGCCCCAAACAAGCTGACTCCTGCGTTCGTCATTTCCCCTCCAGACCTCGCAATCCTGGGTTTCTTGTCTGGAACAGAAATATTCTCTACCCTGCCCGGCCACTGCGGGAATTAGCTGAGGCCCCTATGAGCGAGCCCAGCCCGTGCGTGCTGTCCAGTGGCTTCGCGGCTGCTGCCCTCTCCCCGGTGGAAGGCGGCCCTGGGCCACCCTGAGCCCGAGCGCGGCCGCCGACTCCTCGCCTCAGGCCACAGGGTGTGCGGCCTGGTCTCCCTGACCCAGCGCCCCACGCCACGGGCTCTGGCCGGTCTGGCTCCGCTGCAGCGCCAGGTCTGCAGTGAGAGGTCTGGGTTGGGGTGGGGCTGGGGCCACAGACATGCAAACAACAGAATCCACTTGACCGATGTAAGCACAAGGGGTTTATTGAGAGGACGGCAGAGTCAGGCTATAGCAGGAACGTCCCCGAGGACGACTGCAGGAGCCACTCCAGGCTGCTGCCATGGCCGGGGCTGCCTCGAGCCCAGAACATTCCACCTTACCACCCAGCAGCCCTGCCTCCCCGGGTGACTCAGTCCAGGATCAAAGTCTCTTGCAAACGCTCCTTGAGGACCCGCTGCACCGGAGCCGGGGAGCGCCTGGGAGCGCCTGGAGGGCGGCAAGCCAGCAGGCGGGCCGGTGCCCGGCGCCCCGGCAGGGGCCCAGGAGTGCTTTAGTTCATCTTCCACTGCTGGGCCACCCAAGGGAGAGCCTGGGTGGGCCACTGGGGGCCTAAAACCCAACGAGAAGGGAAGGCTGGGGTGTCAGGAGGCTGTGAGCATGGGGCAGGCCCTCCTAGGGTTGGGGCCAGGGGTGGGGCTCTGGGTTCTATGAGGAACATCCATGGTGAGGCTGGTGAGGCCGGGGTGCCAAGGGACCGGGAGTCATGAGCTTCTAGGCAGGGAGACCAGGTCCCTGAGGGGAGGGCCCTTGAGCCCCTCACTGCCTCTCCCCTCCCCTCTGGCCCTGAGGCCTCCTTAGAAGCAAGAGCCCCCCAACTCCTGTGGGAAGGAAGAGAGGACCACCCCCACCCCGAGGTGGGGCAATTGCTGGGGCCTATCTGCTCACTACGCCCCTCTGCCCCATGAGGAACCCCAAAGTAGTCCCACCTGGACCCCTAGGCCCTGTGAAGGAAGGGCCTGTTACCTGGATGGCAAAGACAGCAGGGGCACTGACCCCACTGCCCTCTGTTAACACTGGTCCCCTTGATGGTGCCAGCTTGACCTTGAGCTCTGCAGATTTAAGATGGGGTCAAATGCTGGATCCAGTGGTGCAGTGGGGAGTGGTGAGGGCTGAGTCAGCCCGAGGGCTCACAGGGGCATCCAGGGGTCCAAAGTCACATACGGCAGCAAAGAATGCAGTGGGTTCAGGCAGGGTGTCATCTAAAGGAGAGGGGAGGGAAGAGGAGGGGAGGGAAAGGAGGGGAAGGGAGGGGAGGAGAGGCTAAAAGAGGGGAGGAGGCGGGAGAGCAGAAAAGAGGAGAGGGCTGTACCCCAAAAGGGTTCTCAGGCACCAGGGTTGGGAGCTCCCATGGGCAGGAAAGAGCTGGGGGTCTTGGAGCTGAGGTCCTGATGGTCTTCCTCCGAGGGAGGTGTCCTCCCCTGGGAGACTCCATAAGGGGCAAGGAATCCCCAAAGGCCAGGAGGATGGGCAGCCCGACTGGGCTCAGGATGAGAGGGAGAGGGCCCTCTAGAGCTCCAGGTCCCTGTCACCCCCCATCCCCGCAGGGTCCACACCAAGGGGAAGGTGGCCTTAGGCTGGGGGCCAGCAAAGGGGCAGGGAGGGGAAAAGCCCCACCTACTCTCCATGTGCCCCATTAAGGGCCACCTGTGGTGGTGTCCAGGCTCTGGGCTGACTTTGGCACAAGAGCAAATGGAGTCCCTAGCAGCAAGGAGAGGGCCCCCCAAAGTGCTGAGGTCACCGGCACCCACAGGACACGAGGTCATGGCAGGACCCTGACACTCTCCCTCTACCCTGGGCCTTGTTCTGCTCTCTCCCGACTCAGGGTAACACCCATCAGGGAAGCCCACTGGGTGGTGTGGTGGGATCCCTGTCCCCACCATGTGCACATGGGGATGGGGAAGGGGACCCAAATCACCCAAGGAGCCCGCCTCCCATGCCCATGCTCCTGGTCTGGGCGGTTGGCAGAGAAGAGCCCCTCTGTTCACGAGGCATGTGCTGCGCCCCCCGCCCCCCACCCCGTGAACACAGGCGCAGCGCCTTAGGGTGCGGGAGGGCATTTGGAACCTGTTGGTTTCTTTTTAATGCACGGTGACTGAGAAATCACAGCCGTGTTTGGACGAGCCTTGTGGGTCTCTGGTGCAGCCGCTGGGTCTCCGGATCAACGCGTACATGTGACCCCACATCCGTTTCCCACCTCCAGTCACTCGGTACTTTCCAAGTACAAACCCGCCATGTTCATCGTCTCTGAGCTTCTGCTCGACGAGGCTTCTGTCCTTTGTACCTGCAGTTCATAGCAATGTATCCCTATTTGCTTCCCCCGACAACATCGGAAGTAGTGTAAAATATAAGTGCTCATACAAAAGACAGCGACAGATAAAACTGGAAAGATGAGCCAGAGTCATATAGGTGGAGGTAACGTCTACCCTGGACATGAAGTTATATAGGTGAGAAAATCGAGCACTCGGTTAGCTCTGAGAGCCCAGGCAGCAAACGTGGAGAGGGGACCTGTTGTTGGAGGTTGGAGAAAAAGAGGAGTCCCGCTTACTGGCCTTGAAACATCAAGCATCAGTCCTGTCCTTTGACAGGAGCTGCTTTACGTGTTGGTGAGTAGAAAAGCAAGGCACGGTGGCGACCAGAGGTGACGGGCCTTCCCACGGACCACACAGAGCTGTGGGAATCGGGCAGGCAGGACGTGTTCTCCCGTCTCTCTCCATGGTGTTTTGGTATCAGGTTTCGGGGTTTCCCCCTCTCACTCGGCTGAAATTTGGGTACAAGTGTGACTCCTCACCAACACTCTGAGAACGAACACGGTTGGTCAGGGGTTAGTGTGAGTAACGCCTTTCATTCACTGCACTTTCTGGAAAACCTGGCCTCTACAACTTTGCTCTGGAAAGAGTCCTGTGGTCAAATGTGCTCAGGACATACCAGGGGGACAGTGGTGAGTCAGGTCCTCAGTGTAGGGTCACCTGTGACCTCCACAGATGAATCTGCACCCCAAACCTCCCCACCGGGGACACTCACACTCACGGACACAAGTCCTTCCTTTTCTGAATGCATTCGCTCCCGTGGGCACCACGGGGAGAGGCTCGCAGAGTAGAAGGGACATCGTAATAGGCCTGATTTTAAGCCCCAATTGGATCGTTTCCTGACTGTGTCACCAAGGGCAAGTCAGTCCATTCTCTAAGCTCCAGTCTCTTCCTCCGCTGGAGGGTCTGATGGTGACACTGCCTGACTCCAAGGGTGCTGAGTGACTCAGTGCAATTCAGGGAAGTGTTTGGCCAGAGTGTGCACTGCACAGAAGGAGCTGTGACTGCCACCTGGCTGGGGGAATCTCAAAGCACGAGTCAGTCACCACCTGCCACAGAGTGATGGCACTCAGTGGGCACTAGGGTGCAGGGCTGAGGGGGTCCTTAGACACTGGGGTGCTGGGCAGAGATTTTAGGTACTCCAGGTGCCTCCTGGCATCCTCCTGGTTCTGGCGCACATAGTACACAATGTAGGTGATCACCATGGCAAACCAGCCAAACATGGTGACCAGCATGGCCACGTCGGTGGTCTTGTGGTGGGTGCTGCAGAAGCTGACGCCAGCGTCCAGGGCCTGGATCAGCGGCTTCCCCACGTACTCCTCCTGAACTGAGGTGTGGCAGGCGATCTCGTCCACCGAGTCGGGGTCCAGCTTCAGCTCCCACAGGGCCTCCTGCAGGGCACACTCGCAGTGCAGGGGGTTGTGGGACAGGCGGATCTTGGCGCTGAGCTTGCCCAGGGCGTCCTTGGGGATCCTGCGGATGCGGTTGTGGGACAGGTCCAGCAGCCGCAGGCCCCCGGCCAGGCCGGAGAAGGCGGCAGGGCCAATGGTCTCGATGGCGTTCTGAGACAAGTCCAGCTCTCTCAGCTGGCTCAGGTGCTGGAAGGCTCCGTTGGGGACGCGGGCGATTTTGTTGGCATCGAGCTTCAGGAACACGGCGTTGGCGGGGATGTCCTTGGGGATCTCCTGCAAGCCGCTTGCACTACAGTGGACGGCCACGGCCCCATCGTGGTCGGGGCACCGGCAGCTCTGCGGGCAGGAGGTGCCCAAGCGCAGGCAGAGGAAGAGGAGGAGGCATGGCCCTCCCACGGGGGCCGGCCCGGGCCAGAGGCTCTGCTTGCCCTTGGGGCCCATCCTGACCGCACCTGGGGACAGACACAGACCGCAGGCTCCTCTGGCTCAGTGCTGTGGGTCTATGCTCTTCCCCACTCCCCTGGCCGCTGCTGCCGGAGTGACCCTCGGGTACAGACATGAACTTCTGGTCCTGGCCTGCCGGGGAAAACAGGGATCTCTTTCAGCTCTAACACAGGAGCAAACGGCACGTCCACAGCGGTTCAGCTCTGGACCCCGGGCACACTCTGACTTTTGGGAGATAACCCAGGCAAATGGAAGCCTCTGACCGGTGGGGGTCTCTGTAACTTATTTCGGGGGACTCCCGATGCCACCAGAGGAGCAAGGGCAGGTTCTGCTGACCAGGGGTTGGGGGGAGGCTTCCCATCAAAATGGTGGGACAACCCTGTCGCCTACCCTGGACACACCCTCTACACACCCAGGGGCCAGGGGCCTGGGCAGCACCGGGAGAGGCCAGCCTGGGGTGCGCCCGCTCCCGGCCCGAGGCTGGGACCCAGGAAGCCCCAGGAAGACCGGATGCAGCGCCTCCCCATCCCCTCCGCGGCCCCTGGGAGCCAGCGGGGCGCCCATCACTCGGGGCCCAGCCGCCGGAGGAAGCTCACTTTGCGGATTTTGACAACCCTTAAAAATTACAAAAATAAAGAAAGCGCCTCTCTGTGGGCGCTGATAGGAAGAGCCACCCCGCACCTGCCCTGGAGTCGGCGCCTTTTATTTTAATTATGCTCGAAAAGGAAGGAAAATGGGAAGAGAGAGAAGCCAGCCCCGGGCGCGCGCCGCGTGCAGCAGTGGCGGGGCCGCGCGGGGCCTGGGCGGCGGGGCTCGGGCCGCGGGACCCCGGGACCCCCAGGACCCCCAGGACCCCCGGGACCCCTAGGACCCTGGGAGCCACGCGTGAGCAACGGACAGGGACTCGGTGTCCGCACTCCCGGGAGGGGCGGGGGCTTTACCTGCGGGGCCGCGGGCCGAGGCTGCTCCGAGCGAGGATCTCAGGGGCGCGAGCCCTGCCCGGGCCACACCCCGGCGCGCCCGCGCCCCCGAGGCCCGCGCCCCCGTCTGCTGGGCTCGGCCGCCGCTCCGCGGGCGGGGCCTGGGGCGGGGCCAGGATGACGGGGGCGGGGGGCTGGGGGCGGGGGCGGGGCCCGGGGCGGGTCTTGGGCGTGGCCAGTGGGCTTCTGGGTGGGTGTGTCTCGGGGCTGTGGGCGGGGCGGGGGCGGGGCCTGAGGGCGGGCGGGCCGGGGAGCACTCCGAGCCCCGCCCCCCGGGTCCACCCCAGTAGGCGCGGGAGGCGGATCCCCTCCCGGCGCGGGCATCGGGGCGCGGGGGGCCTGGAGACCCGCGGGTGGGCGCGAAGCCCGGGCTGTGCGCCCCTCGCAGCGTCCCCGGGAGCTGGTTGGTGCGATTAGTCTCCGCCCACCCGAGTCCCCTCCTGCCCCAGGGCTCTTACTCCACCCCGCCCTCTAGTGGTCGGGTCCGCGCCTGTTGGCCTGGAGAGTGGGGAAGGGGAGGCGCGGGCATCCAAGCTAGGCCCGCGCCGCCCTAGGCCTTTTAAAAGCAGCCTTGTTGTGGTCTAATTGACATATTTAAATTTGGTGAGTTTTGACACGTGCGCCCACTCTTGAAACCCCCGCGGCGATCCACGCAGTCCACACCCCAGCCCCCATTGGCACTCCCTCCCCGCCGCACCCCCATCGCGGGGCAGGCACTGCCCTGCCACTGGCTCAGCCGGCATTTCCCATACTTCACGCAAACGGACTCACAGGCACGTACCTTCGTGCCCAGCTTTCCCACGCAGCACGATTACCTTGCGTTCACCCGTGTTTATCAAGTTGTTCCCCTTAGTGCTGACTGGTCACCCTTCCCATGAATGTTCCAGTTTGCACGTCCCTGTGCCTGTTCAGGGACATTCGCGTTGCTTCCAGTTGTCTCCTATGACAAAGCGATACAAACATTGTGTACAACCTTTGGGCAAATACTTCTTTCTCTGGGGTAAATATCTAGGAGTGGAATGGCTGGGTCACCCGTGGCTGTATGTTTAATTTGGAAGAAACTGACAGAATGATGGCAGGGCTTTCCCTTCCTGCCCAGAGTGCAGGCTCACACCCTCCCCGGCTCTTGGCATGGTCAGCCTTGTCATTTCAGACATTCTAGTAGGTGTGCAGTGGCATCTCACTGTGGTCTTCATTTGTACTTCCCCGGTGGCTAACCATGGGGAGCATCTTTTCATCTGTTTATTTGCCATCTCTCTTCTTTAGGGAAGAGCTCTGTTTTACCCACCTTTCATGGAATTGTCTTTTTTTCTAAAATATGTCTTTATTGATTTCAGAGAGAGGAGGGGAGAGGGAGAGAGAGAGAGAGAAACATTAATGATGAGAGTCATTGATTGGCTGCTTCCTGCACACCCCCTACTGGAGATGGAGCCCGCAACCTGGCCATGTGCCCTGACCGGGAATCGAACTGCGCGATCTCCTAGATCCTAGGTCAATGCTCAACAGCTGAGCCGCACCAGCCGGGGGAATTATTTTCTTATTGTTGAGTTTTGAGAGTTCTTTATATATTCTGGATACAAGTCTTTTACCAGATTTGTAAATATTTTCTGTGAGTCTGTGGATTGTCTTTCCATGCTCTTAAAAGCTTTTCAAAGAGAAGTTTTAAATTTTGATGGAAGTCCAACTTAACAGTTTTTTCTTATATGGATCATGCTTTTTGTGTCATATGTAAGAAATCTTTGCCAAATCAAAGTCACAAGGATTTTATAGTTTAGGTTTTGCATTTGGTTTTAATATCCAATTTGAATTAGTTTTGAAATATGGTGTGAAATATTATTCCACGTTTATTTTTTGTGCATATGGATATCAAGTGTTCCAGGACTGTTTGCTGAAAAAATTAGTCTTTCTCTACTGAATTACCTTTGCACCTTTGTTAGAAATCAGTGATCCATATAAGCATGAGTCTATTTCTGTACTCTCTGTGTTCAGTTGGTCAATTTGCCTATTTTTATGCAAATGTTCCAGGCTGTGTTCATTGCTGGGGCTTTATAATAATTCTTGAAATCAGGAGGTGTAAATTTTCCAACTTTGTTCTTTCATAAAGTTTTTCTTGTCATTCAAGACCCTTTGCTTTTCCTCATCTTGCCAACTTCTACTAAAAAAGCCTAGTGGGATTTAGTTTGGGATTGCATTGACTTTAGGGGTCAGTTTGAGAAAATTAACATCATCTTGACAATATTGAGTCTCCAATCCATGAACGTGGTATATCTTTTCATTTATTTAGAGCTTCTTTTATTTCTTTCATCTGTGTTTTGTAGTTTCTGGTTTACAGATTTTGCACATCTTTTGTCAGCTTTATCTCTGAAGTTTTATTTATTGTAAATGGCGTTTTTGTTTCAGTTTCTGGTTTTTAATGACTAATATATAGAAGCAAAATTGATTCTTGTATTCTGATCTTAATTTTGCTAACCTCACTTATTAGTGCTAGTAACTTTTTAATAGACACCTTAGGATTTTCTACATATACAGTCGCCTTCTCTGTAAATAAAATGATTATGACTTCTTTCTCTCCAGTCTGGATGTATTTTAAATTCATTTTCATGCCCAATTACATTGACTAGAGACTCTAGTTTAATATTGACCAAGGGTGGGAGCAGATATCGTTGCTCCTGATCTCAGGGGGAAAGTATGCAGTCTTTCATCATTAAGAACAATGATGGCTGTAAGATTTTTGTAGCTGTCCTTGTCAGTGTGAGGAAGTGTCCTCTATCATTAGTTTTTGAGAGTTTCTATCAGAAATGGATATTGGACTTTGTGAAATGTTTTCTGTATCTGTTGAAAATCTTTTTCTTAAATCTGTTAATATGGTAGATTATACTGATTGATTTCCAAGTGTTAAGTCAACCTTGTGTACTTGGGATAAATCACAAAAAATCTTTGCCTAACTCAAACTGACATGGTATAGTATCATTTTATATGTTGTTAAATTATTTAGTAGACATGGAGCTTCTGAGGTTATTTTTTTCCTTGATTGAATGTTGGTAGTTTGTATCTCTTAAGGAATTGTTGAATTTATCAGCATAAAGTTGTTCATAATATTCTGTTATTAATCTTTCAATGTAAAATGATGTCACCTTTCTCATTCCTGATATTGTGTCTTCTCTCTTTTCTTTCACTGGTCAGTCAGGGTAGAAGTTTGTCAATTTTATTGATATTTTCAAAGAACCAATTTTTTGTTTCATTGATTTCTCTATTGTTTTCCATTTTCAATCAACTTCCACTATGATCTGTATTCTTTATTTTGCTTACATTGGGTTTAATTTTCTCTTCCTGGTTTCTTAAGGTGGAAGCTAGGTCACTAATTTGAGGACTTCTTCTTTAGTACAGGCTATAAATTTCCCTCTAAGTCCTGCTTTAGATGCATCCCAGAAATCCTGTTATGTTGTATTTTCATAATCATTAAGTTAAAAATATTTTCTGATTTGCCTTTTGATTTCATTTTTTAATGCATGGATTTAGAAGTGTGTTATTTTGTTTTCAGATATGTGGGTATTTTCCAGAGATCTTTCTGTTTTTGATTAATTTAAATCTATTGTTGTCAGAGAACATACTTTATATGTTTTGGACTCTTTTAAATTTGTTAAGACTGATTTAATGGCCCAGACTATGGCCTGTGTTAATAATTGTTATGTGTGCACCTAAATGTGAATTCTACTGTTGTTCAGTGAAATGTCAATGAGGTCAAGTCAGCTGATGGCGTGATATTCAATTGTTCTATATTGTGACTTTCTGTCCACTTGCTCTGTTACCTACTGAAAAAGGGGTGTTGAAGTCTCTGACTATGATTGTAGATTTATCTGTTTCTCCTTGCAGTTCTGTTTTTTGCTTGTGCATTTTGAAACCCTATATTCAGATTGCCCCCTTGATTAAGTGGCCATCTTATCATTGTGAAATGACCCTTCTTATACCCAGATTCTTTGTCTTGAACTCCGCTTTGTCTGACACTAACAGCCATTCCAGCTGTCTGTTCCTGAGATTACCACAGCTACCTTCTTCCATCCTTTTACTTTTAACCTCAAGCATCTTAGCTTTTTTTCAGGATTTCCAAAGCATCCAAGTGTCTTCCTTAATGTGTTTATTAACTACAAAGGGGAAATAATAGCTTTTCAGTGGAGAAACCACATTACTTTGTGACCAAGGTTAATATCGTCAGTAATAAGGCAGACAGACATCCTGCAGCCACCTGATACAGCGGACTGAGAAAGGCACAGCATTACTTCCGCGGTGTTCTTGCCCCAAATGCACAATCTGCAATCGCGAGAACGCTCCAGACACACTCACACTGAAAGGTCTTGGGGAAGCGAACGATCGGTGCTCTTCGAAACCGAAGGGGTAGCAGAAGACGAGAAGGGCCTGAGTCACCGCCACGTGCTGGAAAGGTCAACGGACGAAGGAGGGCGAGCTAAACGCAGGTGGGACCCTGGAGCGGACAGGGCAGTAGTGGAGAAGCCCGGGGCGTGAGGAAGGCCGGCAGTTTAGGTTACAGCGTTTGACCGGGACGGCGTCCTGCTTCCGTAGCTCCCATTTGAAGGGATAATCGGGGCAGTTAGGCTTCAGTCTGTCAGCCTCTGTTCCTTCCCCTTCTGGCTCTTGCCCTCCTTTCCTGGCTTCCTTTGGATTGAATTTTCCCTCCTTAGTTGTCTCCTGTCTGTGACTGTCACTGTGTCATTTCAGTGCCTGCTTTAGGGGACAGCGTCCGGCCGCCGCTTCTCATCGCAGTCCTTCGCCAGGTCACCCTCGACCACTCCACCAGTGTGACCGCCCTGCGGCCACGTGCCGGCCCCTCGGGGCCGTGCTGGGGTCAGTTTACGTCCCCGTGGAGGAACCCCCGCAATACATTATCGTTTCTGCCTTCAACAGCCAACTGCCTTTTAAAGAGATTAAAATATTGTGCGCCGGGAAGCTGTTGGCATGCTATTGTTTGGGCAATTGAAGAGGTGCCAAAGGGAGCCCCCAAATTATGGACTATTTTTGATATTTAAATTAAACCAATTATGTGGTGACCACCAAGAAAACGACAGTGTGGGTGCAGGTGAGTGGGGGGGCCAGACGCGCAGCGCTCCCACTGTGCGTTTCTGTTTATGGGAAGTTCAAGAACAGGCAACACCTGTGGGCCGTGGAGGGCAGGATGGGGATGGGGCGTGAGGGGGCTCCCGGGGCCGGGTGTTCCGTATCTTGATCTGGGTGCTGCTCGTTAACATAAGTAAAAGAATCCATCAAGCTGCTCACATTCAAAATGTGTGCGGCCGCAAACGTGAGCTCCTGACTGTGCCCCGAGCACCGTGCCGAGCAGGTGCACTGTGCACAGGGCCGGCCACGTGTTCCGACATCGATGCGTGCCGATCGATCAGTTCCGGCGCTCGAGAAGAGCCGTGTCCGTGTTGAGCTGTCCTCCGGTCCTCGGTTCTGTGCCCTGCCTCACCAGCGATGGTGTCAGAGCTTCCACCGGAGGCTCTGGCCGTGGGCCAGGCCCGGGCCACGGGGCCCTGTGAGAGCCTGCCTGGCTCACTGTCCGCTCGGCCCATGAGCTAATGTTCCCAAACACACCAGAAGCCTTCTAATGCCGTCCCGGCCATGTGGTCTGCCCGCTGGGCCGCCCTTATTACTGTAATTGGGCTGATTATCTCACCTATTTATGCACCCAGCACAGGGCTCCGTGGCCCCAGGGATCGAACGCAGCGCTGTGGCTGGTTAACTGCCTCTCCATCAGGGAGGCTGCTGTGCAGGGTGAGGTCTGAGTGCTTCTCTCTGGGGAGTAGAGAGGGGCCGAGCCTGCAGCATCACCAGGGCCAGATGAAATCAAGCAGACGAACAAAACATCCGGTGAGGCCCAAACCCTGCCCTCCCCTCAGAGACCGAGCAGTGGTCTGGGTGGGCCCTGCCTTGGGCCACAGCCAGCTGTCCAGGCCTGTGCCGGCTGCTCTCCCACACTGCCCTTCCAGCCTCCCTGGCTCAGCCCTCTGCTGCCCCGGCCTCCGACCGGCCCCACCTGCCTATAGGGACCCTCAGGCAGAGCCCCAGGCCTGCTGGGCACTGAGCTTTCCCCTACATTCAGAAAATTCCTAAATCTCTTTGAATTCCTGGATCTCCTGGAATTCCTGGTTCTCTCTGTCTGCTCTTGAAAACCCAGACCAAAAACCTAAAAGAAGGCCCGCAGTGGTTCCCTTTCCCCGCTTCCCAAGAGCACAGGGGCTGAGCAGTGGCTCTCTGCTTGCGCCCAGCCCCCGGGACCTGCCCCAGGCCCCTTCAGAACCAACTGCCCCCCTGGCTGCCGAGTTTCCCTGCAGAGAGCAGAGCCCTGCCTTTACCTCCTCTAGTGTTTGTCCTGGGGATTTCCAGGCCTGTCCCCTCTGCAGGCTCTCCCTGCACACACACACACTCACACTCACACATGTACACACATACATACAGGTGTACATATACACACACCGCACAGATACACAGGCAGAGTCACCTCAGTCATGTTAATTGCGTAATTCAAATTCTGCCCAATTTTCCTTCTGCTTCTGGATTCTTTGATTTCTGAAAGTAGATTACTATGAATTTGTCAGTTTCTCCATTGAATTTCTATTAATTTTGCTTCTTATATTTAAAAACCTATAAACGTGGTACCTTCTTCATGAATTTCTACCTCTGCCAAATACTTCCCTTTGCCCCTAACAGAGCAGGTTTGAGCCCGAGCCTGGCTGGTCTGCTTTACACACTTGCTCTCCTCTTTGCAAGCATTTGCCCAGAGCGACTTCCCCGCATTGCCAGCTACTGCCTCTTAGGTGATAAAGAAAAATAGAGAACGAGAGGAATTGGCCGTTATTTTTTATCTCAGCATGAGAATCTCGGGTGACGTGTCACAGCCCCCAACGTCCTGTGACTCCCTCCCACCACTTCATGCCATTCAACCGGCCTCTGCTGGCATTTCCCCTTCCCGATCCCGTTCTTGCTCCCTTTAACCCTGGGATGTTTCGGTGCCCCCGTTCCTGCCCCGGTGGCCGCCCAGGCCTGCAGGACAGGCCACTCCGTGCCCCCACCACGCGGGGCAGCGGCCAGCGGTCAGCGTCCTCTCTTCCGCGGCCCGCGGCCCGTGGGCCAGGCGGGACCGCCAGTCTCAGCTGGCAGTAAGCTTTCTTTTTCGGTTATGCCTCAGCGGTGCCAAGACTTAGCCACGTTAGCGATTCCTTTGCTGACCACGGAGCTCGGTCTGTGCGCGGACGTGCGGCGCAGTGGCCGAGTGTCCGCGTCCCTCCGAAACGTCCTTATGTTGAGGCCTGACTCCCAGCGTGGCTGAATTCGAGGCGGGCCCGCCGAGGAAGTGACTGAGGTTAGATGAGGTCATGAAGGGGTAGGGGCAGTGTCCTTATGAGAGGAGAGCACACGAGGAAGGCTGTGTGAGGACACGGGGACAGCGGCCTCACCAGAAACCAGCCCTGCTGGCATCCAGTCTGCTGGCACCCTGTCTGAGCCCCCAGGACTGTGAGAGCATCAGTGGCTGTGGTTTGAGCCACCCTGCCAGCCGGAGCTGAGTCGGTGTGTTTGAGTTTCCAAAGTTCATGTTTAGGAAATTCTTTCAGAAAGGACACGTGAGTAACACACTTTCCGTGTCCTTACTAGTCTAAAATATCTTTATTTGGTGCTGCCACCCGAATTCTAGTTTGGCTGGGTATATGATTCTAGATAAAAACCCAGGCCCCACGGTGTCTGAGAGCCTGCAGGGTGGGGGGAGCCAGGGCAAGGGCACAGGGACGCTGAGTCGCAGCTTGAGGGGCTCAAGGACAATGCTGGGGCCTGGGCCGGGGAGAATGAAGAAGAGGGAGTGGGGGACTGGGGGCAGATCGTGAGTTTGGACCTCAGGCGCCTGCAGTGTGGCCATGGGGAGACGGCCACAGGAGGTGCCCTCGGGCCACGGGAAGCTTGGCCCTGGGTTGGCAGAGGTTTCAGCGGCCAAGACACAGCCCCGACCACCGCCCGTCTGTATTTTTATTTGCAGGAAGCACAGAAGAGCCGGCCAGGTGCTATGGGACAGCAGATGTAACGTCCAGTTTCCCAACATTCCTGGTGCTCCTGATGGTTTATGCTGATGGTTTGTGACTTGCTGACACTAAAGAGGGTGCCCCCACCCACACCCACTGCCCACCCTCCCTGGGCACAGAGGGAGCGCCGTGTGCAGGAGAGCCCTGTGGGGGGACCCTGAGGCCGGCACAGGCAGGGACCCTCTGTGTCTCTGGGGAAGGCCTGCACTCACCGGCCTCCTGCCCCTACTCAGCTTTGATGGTGACCCAGCTGTGGACTGGGGTTCCCACGGTGCCCACCCAGGCCAGGGGAAGGTCTGAGTCAGGTTATGGTGGAGGCAATCTTGAAGGCAAAGCCTGAGAAGGGGGCCACAGGGGAACCCCAACTCTCTAGGAAACACAAGCCTCAGGCCGATGCACCTCTGGTGGGGGACCTGCTCCTCACGACAGCATCAGCAGGAAGGACTTGACTCTGGCCAGAGCCAAAGCTGCCAGGAGACCCAGTCCCTGGACCTGCCACCTGCCGGCTCAGGAGAGGCAGTGATGGCTGGTGGGGTCCCGTGGCCACCACAACCCTGAGGAAATGCAGTGTGACCAGAGCCAGCCTGTCCCCTGCCTTGGCTCCCCTCTCAGGGCGCCTGGCCACCGCCTTCTGGTTACAAACTCGTCTGGTGGGTGATTCAAGTTGGCAGTGAGGGGTGGCAGATCCCCAAACCACATCACCCAGTGCCCTCGTCTGCCGAGGTCCACAGCTGCATCCGTGCAGCCGAAGTCTCCAGGGGCCGAGGACTGACCAGCCCTGCCTGAGCCTGCGGTCAGTAGTAAGCCCCAAACAGAGTGGCCACCTTCTGGAGAATGGCCTTGTGGTTGGCGTGTAGTGGGATGCGCTTGTCCACGACCTGCCATCGGACGGACACCCCTGGGTCGCAGGCATGCAGGTGCTGCAAGGACAGAAGCAATGCTGACCTGGAGCTGCGCCTCCATCCAGCACCCCAAGCATCACATGCCCCCCCATCTCCGGGCCTTGCTGTGGTCTCGCCTGGGCTTTCATCACAGGGGATCAAAACCGCCTACTTCAGGCCCAACTCAGAAAACATCCACAGGGCCCTGAAAGCCCTCGAGTGAAAACAGGGCAGGCAGTTTACGCTGAAGTGTTCTGTCCTGCAGATAAGGTCCTGGGTTTATGCCCTGGACCTGTTGGTCCCAGTTCTGGATTAGGGACATGTGAGTACAGGGGACAGTATCCCCAAAAGGTATATAAACCAGCCTCCCCCGCTGCAAGCTGGGGGCCAAAGGGGGGCCCCATCTCAGGGTCCCTGGCCAGCTCTGGCCCTGGCCCCAGAGCCCATCAGCCCCCTCCCTGCAGGCCCCACACCTCCCCCAACCCGAGCCCCATACAGAATTCAGCCTCTTCAGCTCCACGTCTGTCTGGTCTGGGAAGTGGATGCTGATGGCCACTGTCTCGATCCAGGCGTTGTCCGTGTTCCGAGGGTCGTCCACGTAGCCTTTGTACACCTGGGAGGCAGCACAGGGTGAGCCGGTCCACCCATCGGACCCTAAGCCCTGCCGGCTTTCTTCTAGAGCAAGGGACCTCGCTGTCCCCAAGCCCTGTCCGGGCCTGGGACATGCTGAGCACAGCTGCCCACAGCACGCAAGCCCCTGGCCTGGCTCTCTCCCTGTCTGCCCAGCTGCTTCCCTACACTGCTTCAGCCTTGACCAGCACACTGTGGGGCCCACAGGCTCCCTCATCTCCCTCCTGGCCTCTGCCTGGCATCCAGACCCACCTGGACTGTCCACAGAGGGATTAAAAATGAAGGCGGACCTTGAAAACATCAGACAAGTGAAAAACGCCAGACACTAAAGGCCACGGGCTGTGCGTTCCACTTAAGATAAACGTCCAGAACAGGCGAACCCAGAGACAGAGAGCAGATCAGTGGTGGCCCGGGGCTGGCGGAGGGGAAGAAGTGGCTGCAGATGGGGTGCAGCGTCTCCTTTTGGGGTGACGGAAATGTTTTGGAATTAGATAGAGGTGACGGTCACACAACACCGACAGTGGACTAAATGCCACTGAACTGTTTGCTTTAAAATGGTTAATTTTATGCTGTTCGAATATCACCTTGATCAATAAACTAATTATTTTTACAAAGTAAGGAAAAGGGAGATGGCAGTGTCCCAGAGGGACAAACCGTGGGACATGGGACAAGCCATGTGGACCTGCCAGGTTTGCAGGTTAAAACTGAAATTTCTAGCAATCACCGGTTACATCCGCACATTTGGCAGGAACAGGACGGGGGCAGCTTAGATGCCACCTAGAGGACTGTTTAAACAAATCACGGCACAAAATACATACAGTCTACAGAACATTATATAGTCTTGAGAAAGAGGGAAATTTGTAAATGTGGACCTAAAAATATGACCAAGGCCAATGACGTGGACAGCAAGGAGGAGAGAAAGGAGGCGGCGCGGCCTCTTGCTGAGGGAGCGTGTGCGAGCCTGAGCCTGAGCCTGAGCCTGAGCCTGAGCCTGAGCCGGGGCCTGAGCCTGAGCCTTGAACCTGAGCCTGAGCCTGAGCCTGAGCCTGAGCCTGAGCCTTGAGCCTGAGCCTGAGCCGGGGCCGGGGCCTGAGCCTTGAGCCTGAGCCTGAGCCGGGGCCTCCTGCTGAGGGAGCCTGTGTGAGCCTGAGCCTGAGCCTGAGCCTGAGCCTGAGCCTGGGCCTGAGCCTGAGCCTGAGCCTGAGCCTGGGCCTGAGCCTTGAGCCTTGAGCCTGAGCCTGAGCCTTGAGCCTGAGCCTTGAGCCTGAGCCTGAGCCGGGGCCTCCTGCTGAGGGAGCCTGTGTGAGCCTGAGCCTGAGCCTGAGCCTGAGCCTGAGCCTGAGCCTGAGCCTGAGCCTGAGCCTGAGCCTGAGCCGGGGCCTGAGCCAGGGCCTCCTGCTGAGGGAGCCTGTGCGAGCCTGAGCCTGGGCCTGGGCCTGAGCCGGGGCCTGAGCCTGAGCCTGAGCCTGAGCCTGAGCCTGAGCCTTGAGCCTGAGCCTTGAGCCTGAGCCTGAGCCGGGGCCTGAGCCAGGGCCTCCTGCTGAGGGAGCCTGTGCGAGCCTGAGCCTGAGCCTGAGCCTGACCCGGGGCCTCTTGCTGGGGGAGCGTGTGTGAGCCTGAGCGCGGGCAGAGCCAGGGCCACGCCGCACAGCGCGAGAGGAAGTGACCAGGCGCCTGCGCCCTGCGCACCAGGCTGGGGTAGAGGCGGCCTCGATGTTCACTGTCTACCCTGCTGCCCTCGGGTGTCATAGCAAACACGTGTTGCTTTTGTAATTGAGAAAGGATTCAATAAGGCAAGCAGGCCTGACAAACGTGTGGGGACCCAGCTTCATGTCCCCGACAGGGCTTGGCAGCCGGGGACTGGCATCCCCAAACCCCTCTGCCCTGGGAGGCACCGATGCTGAGGGTCCTCCTGAGAGCCAGCTGTGCTCAGGGCAACGGTGAGTGTGGGAAGACAGGGTGGACCCCAGGCCTGCCCCCTTGATTTAGAGAGAGGACAATCGGGACAGAGAGGGAAGGCGAGGAGGCCCCAAGCTGCGGCCACGTGCCCTGGCCCCAGCTCCTTCCACCGGGAGCTTGGAGATGCGGGACGGAGCGGTTCCTGTGTCCCCGGCTCACCCTGCAGCCCTCACGGCCAGCGCACTGCGGGGGCTCAGGACACACAGCAGGACCACCTACCTCCGTGCCCTGCATCAGCAGGTTCTCGAAGCCAGGCCAGAACTCCCTCTGGAGGACCTGCTTCAGCTTCCGAGGCAGCGTCTCTCCCGGTTCACAGGAGCCCTGAGCAGAGAGGGAGGCGGACGCTGGTCCCCAAGGCCATCCAGGGACCCACCTCCACTGGCCACAAGCCCTGCTGGGCAGCCAGCCAGACCCCCAGAGCCGTAGGCCGACAAGCGTCTGGCAGCCTGTCTCAGGGCCAGAGTGACACTGCCCAGAGCCCACTGCCCGCATCAGCCGGCTCCACAGCAGGGCTGTGAGGCCAAAGGCACAGCCTTGGAGGGGTGCACGCGGGCGCCAGTGCTTCTCAGCTCCTGGGAGGTGCCAGCGCCCTGACCTCCACCAGCTGGCCACCACCTGGGCCGTGTTTTTACTGTTCGCGTTCCTCAGACCCCATCTCTTACCTCTGCTCCCCACCCTGGGTTCCAGTCATTCCTAAGGCCACCTGCCTATGGACACGGCCCCACCCCAACCCCTGTATCTAGGGCACCCTGTATGTTATTCAAAGTCCCTCACAGTCCATGCCATGTCCATTCTGCCTCGGACTTAGAAGAACCCTGCAGCCCCCCCCCCCACTAGCTGCAGGGTTCACGGCTGCAGGGGCCAGAGCTGCCCAGCACCCCGGAATCTGCGTTGGGGCCTGAAGACCTGCGGTACCAGGTCTTCCAGAACATTCCCAGTACCTGGCTTTGTCATAAGAACCAGGGACAGAACCCAGAACAGCCCAGGGCAGAGGCCACAGGTGGGTGCCGTTCAGCCAGTGGATGGAATGGCAGAAGGACAAATGACCGAGGGATGGACAGACGGCCGGGTGGCTCACCCCGGGCAAGGCGCAGCATTCTGAGAGTTCGTCCTCCACCACCAGCACCTCCAGCACTTTCTTTATGCTCCGCCAGCAAATGGCTCCGTCCTGGTTCCTCCTCCACCTGCAGAGGGACCCAGCTCACACCTCCCGCCGGGGCCTGTCAGCCCACTGCCAGCACCACAGGCCAAGCCGTCTCCCTGGGGCCCAGCCCTGTCCCCCTTCCTGAGGACCTGCTCCGGTCAGAACCATCAGGGTGCCCTCCCCACTCGCATGACCACTGGGAGCACTAGGGCGGCCAACTCCTGGGAGAATGTTTTTTAGGGACCTGCCTGGTCCACACCTATGAGTTCCCCGTATTTTCAGTTTATGTGGGTTAGGGTGCCCTGGTTACTTTGGCTCTCTTCCCACAGGGCTCTAAGGGAGGGGACCGCAGGGAAGGGAGCCTCTGTGGGGATGGGGAATGGGCCTGGGCTTTTCCAGGGGGGCACAGACCTTCCTGCCCTGTGTTTTGGGGTGCATCTTGTTTACCCAGACCCTACCTGGAGGCTGCTGCCATGTACCAAATAAGAGCTGTCCCCTGGGCAATCTGGGCGCATGGGGCGGGGCCCAGAGGTGAGTCCCTCAGATGAATGGGTGACTTCATGTCATTGTCACTGGCATACTCACCGAGTGACCACGGGTTGCAGTGTGTGGTTGGGTCCAAAGCATCTGAGGCCCCCACGCCCTCTCAGCCCTGTGCGGCCCATGGGGTTCCTGGGATGGAGAGGGGTCTGTTCAGCCTGCCACCTGCCACTCGGAGAACCAGTCCATTGGGAACCCAAGGTGGGGGCCTCAGGTTACTATGGGGTCAGTTGGGAGCAAAAGTCTGGCCCCACTGTAGATGCAGAAGGGGTTAAAGTGGCCTTCGTGTCCCCCAGAGAGCACAGGACTGCCCCATCGTGCCACACCCCGTCTGGGGGGGGAGGGCAGTGCAGGTTCAGGACCAGGCACCCAGAGGCATCCAATGGCTGTGGCCACAGACACCAGCTTGGATCCGGAGGGGGAAGACCGGTTCCGAGCACATGGGCTCGTCTCTGCTCCCCGAGCCCAGGACACTAACACGGGGATAGTGTTCCCCGCCGGGCAGGACCGCCTCCTTTCGCCCTGCCAGGTCCTCTTAGGAATAACAAATTCTGGACACTGGAGTTGGTTCATGTGAATCCACCACTAAAACAGCACGGAGAAATTCATCATCCGCGTCTGACCTGCTGTCCCAGCCCATGAGTCTAGCCCATCCTCTAGATCCTGGCACCCCTTTCCAGAACATTCCAGGGGGCCCGCCACTTCCCCCTCCCTCAGGCCCTTTGCTCCGCCTACTCCTTGGGGTTCCCCATGTCCCTGGCCATCTGTCCCCCTCTGATTCTGATGGACCCCAGCCAGCCCCTTCCTCCTCCTCAGGCCCAGGGCAGGTGGCTCCTTTGACCCAGGAGCTCGGGACTGGCACAGGCTGGCATATGGTCAGCCTTCGCCAAGCTCCCGCTGCCTGGTTTGCCCGAGAGAGAAAACCTGATCCCAGAAGCAAAACCCCAAAGGCCCCCAATGAGGGCGGCAATGTGGGCAGGACAGGGCCGCACTCACAGAGGGAACCCGTCCTGAACCATGTAGCTGCCGTGGAAGCTCCGGCGGTCCCTGGGCCCATCCACGGCGTTGTAGGTGACCCCAGTCAGAGGGTCCAGGGCGCTGGGAGGAAACGAGCAGTCAGGTCCCGATCAGAGAAGGCGAGAAGGTGGGGGCAGAGGGCTGGGGCGACCACACCTCGGACAGGCACCCAGCAGAGGACAGGAGGCCCCTCCCAGGGCGGCAGGCACCCCCGGCCACATGCCCCTCCCAGCATGTTCCCAGCCCTTGGGAACAGCACAGCAACCTATCCAGGCAGGAAGCAGCCCCTCGCCCTGGGGGGGTCCTGGCGGCCACCCTGGAGCACCCGGGGGGGGGGGGTGAGAAAGGGGTGGGAGGGCCGAGAAGGAGCCCACTCACTTTCCCAAGGGGTCCACCAAGTCCTTGTCCTTCCTCTCAGCCGAGTAAAAGGGAGGATTATAGATGAGGAACTCTGTCTGCACAAAACAAGGGGCTCTCCTCAGACTGTCAGCCCCCCAAAGCTCAAGGCCGACACCTAGACAACTGCAGGCAGCGCTTCTCTTCTGAGTGCTCACAGCCAGGGACCCCAAGGACACCCCAAGGCGCCCATGGCAGCCCTGAGCTGGGGCGGACCCTACGCCTGGGGCTGGCCCCGGAACGGGCGGTCTGGGGGAACCTCCCCAGGTCGGGTGGGGTCTATGCTGGACTTGAGAGGTGAGGATTCCCACTGACAGGGACGGGAGGAGGCGAGGGGAGCAACAGCCCGGAATGTTCCAGAAAGGCCAGACACAAAGTCTGGGGGTGGGGTGGATGCCATCACCTATGTCTCCCTTGCTCTCCCTCCCTCTCTCTCCAATGCTTTCACCCACCTGGCACTCTGAAAGGGGCACTGATCATGCACTGGGAACAGTGGGACCTGGGACAAGTGGGGTCACTAGAGGTGATGGGCAGTTGGCGCTCTGTGTGGATCAGAGGCCCACCGATCGCTCTGGGCTCAGGTCTCAGCTCCGCCACCTCTAGCTGTGTGGACCTGCACGACTCAGTGTCCTCATTAGTCCACTGTGTCCCTGTGAGGCCACAGTGGGCCAGCCCACCCCGGTGCCCGGCTATATCTGAGGGTTCAGGGCAAGACAGCTCCCTCCCAGAACACCGGCCACCCCAGGCTGGCAGGGATGCAGCCAGGACCGGCACTCACCTCCCAGGGCACCTTCTCGTTGGGCACGGGGAAACGCATGATGGGGGAGTTGGGGTAGAGGAGGTGCCGGGCATTCACATGGTGGGTGTCACCCAGGTCCTCCTCCTTCTGCCTGCTGTCCAGCTCTGGGTCCTGCCCCTCTGAGACCTTCTGGGATGCTGGGGACAGCCACACGAGCGTGGGCAAAGCTCGCCAGGCCCAGGCATCTGGCCCATAGAACAGGGCATCCTCTACAGTCCTTTCCCCAAACTGGGCTGCCTCCCCTTCCCCTAGCCTAGGCCGAACACCAGCCCTGAAGGGACATCCTCCCAGGGGCCCCCAGCACCGTGGCCCTGGGAGGACAGGGGTCAGGGTCCGGCAGCATGCCCCCCGCCGGCACGCTCCGTGTGCAGCTACTAGTGGGGGTCCTGGTAACTAGCTGGACTCAAGCCCTCAGGAAAACCGTGTAATGAAGGAGGCACCTCTGTTCCTTGGGGGCCAGCAGCCCCAGGAGGGCTCCTCATGCCTGGTTTCTAGCTGGTCACAAATTCGGGAACAGAGGCTTTGCTTTCTGTCACCCAGGCCATGTGGCTGGGTCTCAGGTATCGCCTGGAGCTGCCCCCCTCTGGAGTATGATGCACAGGAGGACGGGCCCCCCTGGGCCAGGCCTCCTCCTGGAAAGTCCCCAACCTGGTCAGGTCAGAGGAGACTCGGCCGCACGCGCACTGTGCGACAGCTTCCTCCAGGCCCAGCAAGAGCCCTCCCGCCGCCTCTCCTCCCGTCCCTGGACTCAAAAGCACACGGCCACCCACTCACCTAGGACAGGGGCGTCCCCCTCCGAGCCAAAGCCGCCGCCTCTCAGGGTCTTTATGATCCAGTGCAGCGCTCTGGTTGTCTGGGCCACCTGGAAATTATGTCCCAAATAGATCTGGTCAACTCCAGCCCCACACAGCAGGCCCGCCCCTCTGGCTGCCTGCTCCCTAAGCAGCCGCGGAAACGAGCAGGGCTCTGCCAGGAGGGCTGAGGGCAGCCAGGGCTGTGGGAGGGCTGAGGGCACCCGCAACTGACTCGGGACAGGTCGCAGGAGGCCAGAGGAGGGCACGAGAGTGGTGCCTCGCAGTGCAGGGTGCTGGAGCTCGGCCAGGGAACCCTGATGGGATTTTCCAGGGGACAAAAAAGGAGCCTCTTCCCAGTAGGTGCCCCGGCAAACTCCTTCTCTGGGTTGTTCCCCAGTGTACTCCTTCTCAAAGCCATCACATGGCATAGGGACCAGCCAGGCCCATCAGATCTGTGCCCACGAATGCAGGCCCCAGCCCGAGACCCACCTGCTTCTCCAGGGAGGCCAATCTCTGCTCCATGGAGCCCGAGCCCTTCAGACGGTCCATTTCCAGCAGGTCGACCATGGAGTCCACCCTGGAAGAGTGCACAGCTGAGCCCGCGGGGATAGGAGGAAACAGCCCGGGCTCCGCCAGCCTTAATTTCAGGCATCTTCCGCTTAATTTGAAAGTATTTACAGTTCACGTTGCTGTATAGACCGGATGCTGCCTAGTGCCCAAGGACGGAAATACCTCAGCCAGCGGATGCCCCAGGCTCCCGCCACCACTGACCACTCACAGAGCATCCTGGGCGAGAGAGGCAGGCGTGAGTGCGCACATGCCTGAGCCCCTCACCAGCAAACTACCGCTGGGCACCACTGGGGTTTGCAGGGAAGAGGGGCAGTGCTGTCATTTGGGGAATGACTGCTCGGATTTGCTATAATGTGGGAATCTCACCCAACTTTGGCTGGCTGTGTTTATGGTTAAAATAACTCCATGGTACCCTGGCCGGTGTGGCTCTGTGTTTAGAGCACTGGCCTGCGGACCGAAGGATTGCAGATTCGTGTCTGGTCAAGGGCATGTACCTGGGTTGAGGGTTCACTCCCCACCCCTGGCTGAGTCGCGTGAAGGAGGCAACCAATCAATGTCTATCACATCAACGTTTCTCTCTCCCCCTCCCTCCTTCCCTCCCTTCTAAATGCTCTCTGAAAAGCAATGGAAAAAATACCCTCAGGTGAGGAATAACAAAATAATAATAATAATAATTCCAAGCCCAATCCACCCAGCCCCTGTCTATGGCCAGGTGTCTTCACGTCCTGTCTCCTGTGGTGCCAACCATAGACTGGTCTGTGATAACGTGGGCAACCATTTTAACAGCAATGAATGCTGAGCTGGGCTGCAGCCCACTCTGAACGGTTATCTAGGGAAAGGGAAGACAATATCCACTGAAGGCCGGGAGGTAACTTTCGCCCTTGTTATGTATTGCTTAATTTCCCGTGCCCGTCCCAGCCAGCCTGGTGAATATGCTGCTTGGCGACTGGGGAGAAGGCGACAGTGTGTGTTTGGCTGCGTGACTCAGTCACTATGATGAGCCGGGACTGTCTCCAGTTGCAGATGGAGCTTGTCCGAGACCCCACCCCATCACCAACACACCGGTGCCCCAGGGTGTGGGTGCAGGAGGGTCGGCTCAGCAGGGGACCGTGCTGCCTCTGGGCCTCGGATCCCTCACCAGGGAGTGGACCCAGGGAGAGAAGGTGCCCTGCGGGAGCACCATCGTCATCACTCATGTGCCATGTGCCATAAAGCCACACACACAGCCAGTGCGGATGGGTGCCCGGCAGTCTCAGCTCAGGCAGTGCTCAGGCCTCACACATGCTCCCCTGTGCTCTGGAAGCCACTCCAGGCCACGGGCACTGTCGCTGTCACCATTTCACAGGTGAGCTGAGAGAGGTGGAGAAAGGCAGACGCCATCTCTAAGGAGAGGTAGGGAGCCCACCCTCTTGGCTGCTCCCCAAGGACACCCTCTTCATGGCCTGCGGGAACCTCTGTGCCGGGTGCAGGAGCTGCCAGAGCTACATGTCCCCATGTTCCCTCCCTTCTCCTGGCCCATAGTGAGACACACACAAGCAGCAGGACCCAACTCTTCCATGTCTGTGTCCAGGGCAGCCAGGTCCTCCAGTGCCCACAGGGCTGAGGGGTGGGGTGGAGAGAAGGGAGCTGAGAGATTTCTCCCCCAACACCAACCTCAAACCCTGGAAGGAAGTGGGGTGGGAGGAGCTGAGGACGGTGCTGAGTGGGCCTGAGCGCTGGGCGGGCTACCCCAGCCCTGCGGGAGCCGCTCACTGTCCGCCCTCCCAGTCCTCCAGTTGGCCTCCTGCAGGGGCCCACCTGCCCCTCTGCCAGCCCACCTGCCCCTGCCTTCCAGGGTCAGCCTCACCCACAGCACAGGCGGCCTTCCCAGGACCCAGAGGGAGGGCTGTGGGTCAGCTGGAAGACACGGGCCCCGTGTTGGTAGCATTGCTGGGACCATGGCACTGAGGTCTCCCGTCCCAGGTGACCAGTTGCTGGGCCTCCCCCAGGTGGGCTATGTCTCTAGTATGTCTTAGAACTGAATGGGGCTGCGTCGTTTCACCGAGGGGGCCGCCTGGGCCTCCGGACCTGTTGCTAATGTCTTGGATCTTCTGCTCCGGCCTCTGCTTCTGCTGGGCCTGCTGGTTCTGCAGGTAGTTCTCCTTCAGGTACATCTCCCAGGCCAGGAGCGCCGCCTCTTCATTCTTCTCCAGCCTGTTTTCTGGGGGGCAGATGGAGGGACCCAGACTCTGTGCACGGAGAACACGCGAGGAGGCTCCGGCCCACTCGAGGGCCCTCCTGAGGGGCTCTGCCCCCTGAGCAGTGGCAGGAGCTCATCCACGCCCAGCCCCAAGGGGACTGGACTGTCTGCCTCCTCCCCAAGCTTCCAGGGTTCTAGAAGGAGCCACCACAGCCCCCCCCCCCCCCCGGGCCCACCCCTGGTCCCAGAGACTGCTGAGAGCACACATACTTGGGAGGGCCCGGCTTACTGAGCTGCTTGTGCCGCTTGGCGGGAATCTTCAGGATGACCCTCTTGATGAAGAGATGCAGGTGGCTGAGCAGGATGAAGGGGGGGGGCGCGGGGGGCCGGCCCTGGTACTCCTCGATCAGGTCGTGGCGCTGGAACTTCCAGATCTGGTCCGTGTGCTCCTGCACCTGCTGGAACGTGTAGCTGGCGGGAGGCGAGGAGCATGCTGGTTACGCGAGAATGGCAATGGACGGACGGCCAGAGCGCTTACCCACCCACTCCCTGCCCTGGGGGCCGGGGGCCGCCCATAGACAGACACACGTCCCAGGAGGGAGATTCTAGAGGCAGAAAAAGGCAACTGACTAGCCGGACCCAGATTCCGAGCCTGAGAGCCGTGGTGGGAAGGAAGAAGGGGCACCTGCACGTGGCGCTTACACGCCCGGTCGGTGATAAAACAAAGCACACGCGTGAGGGGAGATGGACATGTCCTGGCATTGAACTCTGAAAGGAGTGTTTGTCTGGACCTGACAAACAGAGGGACCGTGTCTTCAACAGGCTGGCATGTCTGTTCTCTGCATGCCCGCGGTCCTGCAGGCGGGCCTGGCGGATCCGGAGGCCAGAGGCCCCGGGGAGGCCAGCAGGGCAGAAACACGCTTGGTTTACTCACTACAGGGACAGAACCCTGCCCGGTGGTCCCCTCTGACCTCTGTATCAGAGTTCCAGGGTCTGTCACAGGAAATCAAAAAGTGGCGACCTCAGCAAGTTAGCTGGTAAAAGGGGACGAGAGAGGCACCCACCCAAACCAGGAATGTACAGATTTTCACAAGGGCCACAGGCCCCGTGGGCCCGGGAGAGCAGCATTTTACTAAGTGCTGACATGCGTTTCTCCACAGTGAGGGGTGACCTCAGGCAGGCCACTGCCTGTCCAGCTGGTTCCCTCATCTGCAAAGCGGGAGGGAGGCCTGCACAGAAAGCTCCTACCCTCAGGATCCTATTTCATGCACACAGACAACCTGCAAAATAGTATTTTCTCCGAGAGGACAGAGGCTGAGCGAAGCTGAATGTATTTCCCAAGAGCCCTGCATGCGAATCCCGCTGCCCCCCTACCCCAGCCCCTACAGGGAGCCTGACTTCTCCATGAGACTCCCAGAGATTCCTTGACCGTGAACCTGGAGTCCACTCCTACAGCACCACAGACCCCAGGAGCAGGGAAGAGTGAGATTTTGCCCACCCCCAGACCCCCGCGGCCTCCTGCAGCATGGTCCATGGGCTGAAATGACCAGAGCCGCTGGTCCCGCGACAGCAGAGCTCTGGACAGATGCAGCAGTGACCAGGGAGAGTGGCTGGTACGTTCCAGCCTGGGTTGAACAAGACGCCCCAGAGCACCAGGGTCTCGGGTCTGGGCTCAGGCTCCACCCACACCGTTGGCGGCGGTGACAGGAGGACAGTGAGCTGTGCGGCCTGAGCGAGCCCCCCACGGCGCTCACTTGAACATGGCGATGAGCAGGTTGAGCAGCAGGATGTTCGTGAAGAGCAGATACAGGCAGAGCAGGATGACCGTCAGCCACTCGGGGAAGATGGGCTGGCGTCGGGTGGCATCGCTCTCAGGGCACTTGGGCTTGTAGGGGTCGGTGCCATTGGGGCTACACTGGTCCGGGTTGAAGTCCACACCTAGCATGGGGATGGGGCAGGGGGCAAAGAAAACCATGCAGTCACAAGGCCTGGACACCTGCGCATCTGGGTGACCTCAGCTGGCAGCTTAGCCCTAAAGCCCAAAAAGAGGTGGTCATCCACCCCCAAGCATCCTCTGAGGGCAGGGGAGTGTGGCTGCCAAGGGAAGCCCCAGGAACCAGCCTCCTCTCCAGGCTGGCACGTGATCCTGCCCAGGACCCAGCCGTCCCCACCAGCCCTTTCCGAGGCCCCGGGCAGGGGCCGGCTCCAGGAAGGCTGCTGTCATTGCTGACACACAGGTTCCCAGCCTGAGAGCCCCATGCAGTGGAGAGAATTCAACAGGGAAAAACGAACAACTATTGAAAAGAGAAAGAGACAGGAGACGACAAAATGCTGCAGAGGCGATGTACTGAGAGGCAAGCAGGTGACCACAGACCAAACGCAGCCCCCACACCGGCAGAGAAAGGAGGCCAGATAACAAAACATCACTGGGATTCAGCTCGTGCGCGACAGGCCTAAGGAAACATACCAAGTCGTTAACCGCGGTTAACTCTGGGGTGTAAGATTAGGGAGCACATTTTTCTTTATACTTACCTTAAATTTAAAAATTTTTCAACGAGTATGCACTGTGTGGTAATTATATTTTTTGAAAGTGTTACTAGTTTTCTGAGATGGAGACTCACTGTAACAGTGACAAATATCTACACTAAAAAGAAAAGCTTGAACTAATAACACAGCCTTCCACTTCAGTGAGCTAAAAAGAGAAAAGCCGGCTAAACCCAAAGCAAGCGGGAGAAAGTAAGAAAGATCAGAAAGCAAATAAATAAAATAAAATACATGTGTTTTTAAAAAACAAAGAAAATGAATAAACCCAAAATCTGGTTCTTGAAAATGATCGATAGAATTACAACCCTTTATCTATACTGATCAAGGGGGGAAAAAGAAATGGCTCAAGTTACTAAAACCATAAACGAAAGAGGGAACATTACTACCAATCTTTCTTTTTGTAGTATAAAGAAATACTACAAAAAACGGTATGCTAACAAATTCGGTAACAGAAAAACAGACAAATTCCTAGAGAGACATAAACCTCCAAAAGTGACTGGAGAAGAAATAGAAAGTACAAATAGACCTATAACAGGTAAAAAGATTGAATTAGTAATTTTAAAAGTTCACGCCCAGATGGCTTCACTGGGAAAATCTACCAAATGTTTAAAGAAGAATTAAAACCAGTATTTCACACACTTTTCCAAAATATAAAAAAGGAGGGAATACTTCCTAAGTCACTCTGTGAGGCCAGCATCACCTGATACCAAAAGAAGGCAAAACATTACAAGAAAACTACAGACTAATACCCTTTGTGGATATAAATGCAAAAATCCTGTTTAAAGGAAACTGAGCCCAGCAACATATAAAGAGAATTATACACTGTGACCAAGTGAGACACATCCCAGGAATGCACAGCTGGTTTAACATCTGAAAATCAATTAATATAATGCCACCGTATTAATAGCATAAAGAACAGAAGCCATATGAACACTTCAATAGATACGGGAAAAGCATTTGACAAAATCTAACAGCCTTTCATAATAAAAACCCTCAAGAAACCAGAATAGAGGGGCACTTCTTGAACAAGATCAAGGACATTTACAGAAAACCCACCACATCATACTTAATAGTGAAAGACTGAAAGCTTCCCACCTCCTAAGATCCTTCTATTCAACATTGTACCAGAGATTCTAGCAGGATAATTAGGCAAGAAAAATAAATAAAAGGCATCCAGATTGGAAAGGACAAGTAAAGGTCTCTCTGTTTGCAGATGACATGATCTTCTATAGAGCAAATCCCAAGGAATTCATTAAAAAATCTACTGGCACTAAAAAGAAGTTGGGCAAGGCCTCAGGATACAAAATATGGTATACTTCTATACAGTAGCAGTAAACAATCCCAAACAAAATTAATAAAACAATTCTATTTACAATAGTATGAAAAAGAGTAAAACACTTAGGAATAAATTTAATAAAAGTAGTACAACTTATACGCTGAAAACTACAAAATGTTATTGACAGAAATTAAGATCAAATAAGTGGAAAGACATTCCATGTTCACAATCAAAATCCCAGATGCCTTGTTTGTTTGTTTGTTTGAAAAATGGATCAGCTGATCCAAAAATTCATGTGGATCCAAGGGACCCAAAACAATCTTGAAAAAGAACAAAGTTGAAGGACTCAGACTTTCAGAATTTAAAACCTACTACAAAGCTACAGTAACCAAGACAGTGTGGTACTGGCACGAGGTCAGACATACCGATCAATGGAACAGAATTGAGAGCCTAGAGATAAACTCTTTCATTAATGGTTGATTGATTTTAGCAAAGATGCCACGATAATTCGACAGGGAAAGAATAATTTTTTCAACAAATATCCAGAAATAACTGGATCTCTGCATGCCAAAGAACACTACATACAAAAATAATTCAAGTAGATCAAAGGTCCCAAGTAAGAGCTAAAGCTATAAAACTCTAACAATAACAACACAGGCATAAATCTTCACAGACTTGGGTTAGGCAGTGGGTTTTTAGATATGACACCAAAAGCACAAATGATAAAAAAAGACTGATGAACTGAACTTCACCCCACTGGAACGGCTAGAAGCAAAAAAAGGCAGCCAGTAACAAGTGCAGGTGGAGATGCGGAGAAACTGGACCCCTCATGCACTGCTGGTGGGATAAACATGGCGCAGCTGCTGTGGAATGGAGTTTTCTCAAAAAGTCAAGCATGGAGTTACCATCTAACCCAGCAGTTTCACTGGTAGGTATATATCCGGGAGAAATAAAAATATGTCCACCCCAAAACTCATAAATAACTATTCATAGGTACATTGTTCATAGCAGCCAAAAAGTGGAAACAACTCGAGTGTTCACTCACTGAGGAAGACACAAAAGGTGGTCTATCCACACAATGGAATATTATTCAGTCACAAAAAAGAAATGAAATATTGATACAGGCTATGATATGGACGAATCTTGAAAACATTCTGCTCAGTAAAAGCAAGACACAAAAGACTGACTACGTATCACATTAGCCAATTTATACGCAGTGTCCACAAAGGACGTTCTCTCCGTAGAGACGGAACGTGGAACAGAGGTTGCCGGTGGCTGAGCGGAGGAGGGAATGGGTGGTGACTGCTAATTCATAGTGGGCGTCTTTTGGGGGGGGTGCAAATATTCTAAAAGTAGATACTAAATTTTAGATTCTGAAATTAGTAAATAAAGAAAAAACTCAGTATGCAAAGCGTTCTCTCCACCTAGGGAAGGGGGAAGCCACGTCTGACTGGGGGAAGCACCAATGTTGGGGAGGTGGTGTCGCTGGTGCCCCAGCGCCCCACGCTCAGCCCACCCAGATCTCGGGCGGAGCTCGAGGACAGCTCAGCGGCCGCGCCCCAGCTGATGCCCCCCACCGGACAGCGTGTGCACCTGCCCTCTTGCCGGGGGAACTCTGGGAGCTCCCGCCCGGGCAACGCGAGCAGGTGGGAAGCGCCCAGGGCCCCCTCCTCATCCCGGGGCTCGCAGGGCCCCTGCTGGAGTGGGGGCCCCTTTGCCAAGCCGCCGGGGCCCCGGCCTACCGTCGATGTAGGCTGGGATCTGCCCGAAGATGGTGAGGTACGACTGGTACACGACCCCCCGGAAGATCCAGTCCACGCGGCTCTCGTTGTGAATGAGGATGGCCTGCTTGGCCACCCCGAAGGACACAACCCACACGGCCAGCAGGAAGAGGAAGAAGAAGACGTCCTTCATCTGCGGAGACAGGGCACCGGCTGTAGCCGCTCGCGCCCCCTCCCCGGCGCAGGCGGACCCCGCCCTCCCGGCTGCGCCCCTGGGGCTGCCCCCGTGTCCCAGTGGGGTCCTGAGCACCCCGCAATGTGTAGGAGGGGCTGGATGTGACCGTGGCCCACAGAGGGGAGCAAAAGGAGCTGTAACAGGGACCAGGAATGCACTGTGCAGATCAGGGTGCCTGGAAGGGGTGACATATAGGAAAAGACCTGAGACAGGAGGTGGGAGCCAGGAGCAAGCAGGGACGTGGGAACTGAGGGGTGTGCTTAAGCCCTGGTGCACCTCACTTGCAACCTGCGCCAGGGCCCCTCGCCCCTTACCATCCGCTTCACGATGATTATCTTGGGCCCCAGGGTCTTACTGACGGTGAATATATGCATCAGCCGGAGGCAGAACATGATGAAGTCCAGAGACAGGACGATGCGCCCGGGGTACAGCAGTCCCGGGATCAGCCTGGCCCGGGGCAGAGGCGGGCACCTCAGCCTGCTGCTCCCAGGGCCTGTCCCCAGCCACACGCCCACCTGCCCAAACCCATCTGTGCCCTGGAGGCAAAGGGCTCTGGTGACTCCTGGGCCCCAAGGTACTAAAAATTAGGTGTGAGCTCGGGGGGCAGAGTCCCCAGTGGAGGTGTGGGGGGCATTCTCCAGAAAGCTCTGGAAGTCCAGCCCCGGCAGGTAGCCAGGCTGTGCAGGACGGAGAAAGTGGGCCGTGGCACGGTGGCAGACACACATGGCCTTCATGGGCAGTGGAGAGGCCAAGGGCACAGCAGAATGGAGCCACCCCACCTGTGCACATGAGGAGCCATCCTCTGCTCCCACAGTCCCCAGGGTGGGCAGGGTGACAGAGGTAGCTGAGCCCGCGAGGTGGCCGGTTTTGATCCCAGTCCCGAACCCTGTGGGCGCCCCGAGGGGAGAAAGCGTCTCATGCCCACCTGCAGGTCAGCCCTGCTATGAAGAGCAGGATGGCGGCGATGTCCAGCTTGTTCCAGAAATCACTGAAGTACAGGAGCGCCATCTTCACCAGCCCATACTCGTCGGGGTGGTAGAGGAGCTGCGAGGGGACGCGTTAGGGGAGGCCTGGCCTGCTGTCACTCTAGCCTTACCCCATGCAAAACACCGGCTCCTTCCTGGAGAGCAAGGCTAGCTGGGGAGGGGAGGGGTTTCCGCCACCCGGGTCACCACCTCCTCCGGCTGCCCTGAGCCCAGCCTGCCCCACTGTCAGGAGCCGGCTCACCCCGCCCTCCAGCTTCCTGCAGCAGCTCCAAGAAGAGGGGTAGCCTCTGGAGCGACCATGGGAGCCTGTCAGGGGCCCCCTGCGCCCCTCTGGGTACCAGAGCCCAGACCTAGGCGGCTGCAGGGTGAGGCAGGTGGCCCCATGGGAACAACCAGGTCTCTTCACGGCACCACCAGACTGACTCAGGGAGAGGGCCGTGCCCTCAGTTCTGGGGCCACCCCGTGCGGCTGGAGCTTGGCCCCTCGTGGCTGCAGGAGGCTGTGGGGGGAGGAGTTCAGGGGGGAGGCCGCAGACAGGGCGGCCACACCACCTGCCCGCACCTCCTGCCACTGCTCCAGGTCCTGACGGGCTGTGGCGGTTACACAGTGTGAGCAAAATGGGCCACGGGCCACGTGAGACAACGACCGAGCCTGTGGCAGGTGGGAGGGGACCGGCGGACGGGGTCCCCGAGGGCTGCGAGGAAGGGCGGGACGTACCTGCCGCAGCTCCTCGCAGACCAGGGAGAAGAGCCAGAGGTAGATGAGGCGCTCGCACCAGGAGGGCGAGGGCTGAAAGTCCACCATGAGCACGTAGGCGAAGAGGCAGAGGAAGGAGAAGTAGGACAGGATGTTCAGGTGGAAGACGACCACTGGCGCGTTGAAGAAGGCGCGGACCCGCGCCAGGCCCCGCACCGCACGCAGCCTCCGGTCCCTGGGTGACAGCGAGGCTGTGAGGGGCCCGGCCAACGGGAACCAAGCCCGTGTGCTTGGGGGTGCCCGCATGTGCTCACACCATGTGGCAGGGAATGGAGGCACCCCCCTATAGCCCACATATGCAGCTACAACAGAGGGTCCCACCAGACACCCCGCAGAGCAAGGACCCCACAGAGCCTGCAGCCTGGTTCCGCCAGGGCCATGACAAATCCTCAGGCCACCAGAGCACTCGGGGCAGGTGGGAGCTCAGGGCAGATGGATGCTCAGGGAAGGTGAATGCTTGGGGACGATAAGTGTTCGAGCAGGGTGGGGACTTCACACAAGTGGGGCCCCTCCCTCTGCCTCCTGCCCAGATGCATCCCCACCATTCTAGGATCCAGTCACAGCTCTGAGGATAGGTGCAACTTGCCCCCTGCAAGGGCATTTGGGATGAAAGGTCCTGAGCCCCTGGGCCTCGCCCGCAGCCCCGCAGCCCCGCAACCAGCGGCACCTGAAGGAGACGAGGCCAGTGGAGAGCAGCGGAAAGACCAGCATGCACAGGATCACCCGCCAGAGCCCGTTGTCCACAGACAGCTGGCCCCACCACACCTTGGTCAGGAAGGCCTGCAGACAGGAGGCCAGCTTCAGGACAGTGGGCCCCGCACCCTACCCTGACCTCGGCCACCCTGTGCCCCACCCCTGAGGGTGAGTCCACACGCTAAGCACAGCACCCTCCGGGCCCCTCAACCATGCGATTCAGTGGGTGGCACAGGGCAGGCCCCACCACCCGCCAACTGAGAGGCTCCAGGTGGGACAGGCTGGGCTCTCCCAAAGGTAACGGGGAAGAGGGGTGTCACATCCGGGCTTCTGGCTCAGGGCCCATCTTCCCTGGCTCTCACCAGCTGGCCCCTCTGAGCATCGTGGGGGGGGGGGAGACAGGACTTCTCCCCACCGTGTCCCAGCACGGCATGACACATAACACTCCATGGACACGGTGACAGCACAGAGCCACGCTCAAGGAAATGCTGTTTCACAGGCACCAACGCACGTAGAGGACCTCCCTGCCCACAGCACGCCACCCTCTCCCCAAGGGCCCAGGTAGGAGGCTGACGCTTGGCTCCTGGGGCCTCCTGGAGGGGGGTTCCCAGGCAGGAACACTCCGTGTGGAGGTGACCGATGGCCCTGGTGACCCACCACCCGCTCTCACTTAGCATTGATTTTCTCCTCTGTAAACAGGGAGGAGGGAGGGCCAGCGGGGTCTGCAGCACGTGACTGACTGTCAGGCACCGTCCCTGGGCCCCGAGGACCTGAAACTTGTGAACACATGTGCCATCTACTCGAGTGGAGGCTGCATCCCCCCGACAGCACCGTGGGTGGCTATGTCTGGAAGCAGGTCCTCAGAAGGTCACCTGGATGCCCCCGTGGGACACGAACTTCATGTCCTTGGCCTCCAGGGCCAGCTGCAGGCAGGTGGTCCTCCCCCAGGCCTCTGACACACGGATGAGCAGCTTCTGTGCTCTCTCTTCGTCCTTCCGGTAGCACTCGGTGAAGACCCCTGGCGGAGGCAGAAGATCTAGGTCACAGCAGCAGTGTCCTCATCACTGACGATGGGGACAGGGTCACAGAGCCCCTCCAGATGGCATAGCCTGGACAGGAGCGGGGCTGAAACCAAGGCGAGGACCCCAGGGGGACCCGGGGAGCTGGGCGAGCCGGAGGCCACAGCCCCGCAGAGCTCACCAATGGCTCTGTGCTCGAACTGGTCGGCGAGCGCCAGCATGTCCTCAGAGCTGTCTGTGTCTTCCTCCTCTTTGGAGAGCTCCTTGAGGATCTTGGTGCAGGCCAAGGCCGCAGCGATGCAGTCCTGGCTCTGGGGCGGGGGAGCCACAGTGAGGACCCGCATGGTCCTGCCCAGGAGCCCGACACACTGCCCAGCGGCGGTGGAAGCAGGGACCCTGAACAGCATGGGCCGCTGGGCACTACTTGTTGCGGCCCCTCGATGCAAACCACTGGGGTCAACCGCAGCAGCATGTTCGCCCGGTACTGGCAGTGGGAGCGGTCTGCTTGCCAGAAGGCCCGCTTGCCCACCCAAAACACAGCCTGGCCCCAGGGTGTTAGCACAGCCCCGCTGGCACGAGGCCCAGAGTTCCCGGAGCATCTGGTCAGCCCCGGGTGTGGGGCTGAGGGTCAGAGAGCACCAATGGGGAGAAGCAGGCCAGGCCCATGGGACTCTCCGTCCCGGCTCAGGGCTCCCTGCCTCAGTGGCACCGCCAGTGCGAAGCACCAGAGTGGGACTAAGAAAATCTCAAGGAAGGCTCTCAAAGCACAGCCCGGAGGTGCTGGGTCTAGGAGCTGCATTGGCCCAGCACAAGGGGCTGGTGCCCGAGCCTGAGTCTGAGTCCCACAGAGCACCCCGAGGCCACAGTCAGGCCCGGCCCAGCCGCTGACCCACCATGCCCCCAGGAGAGAACCTCCCAGAACCCCCGCCAATGCCTCGCTGCTGGGGACACTCGGGAGGGAGCCAACTCCTCAAGAGCAGTTTGGAAATGCCAGTACTAAAACAGGGGCCTCTCTGAAAAAAATTATAAAATTTTACTTTTCCTTTAACAGGTGAATCAGCTGGAACCAGGCTCAGAGCAGGGGCATCGGGGCCTGCCCTCATCTAAGGCAGAGATGGTCTCCACTGGGATCCCCAACAGCCAAAGGAGAGAGATGCGGCCCTCCAGGATGAAACCTGCCCTGCGCCTCCACGGGACAGAACGGCCACAGCTCACACGCTGAGCCCCAGAACCCACGTGGGCCCCAGAGGCCGGCTCTTCCTGGCCAGCCTCCTCCCTGCACAGACCAGAGGAGTTTGTGCGGCTCACCTTTTGAAAAATTCTTTCCTTGCCTGGAGCCAAGCCCTCTGTTCTCAACACCGGGCTCCCTGAGTCCCTTCAGGTGCTGTGACGCCCACTGTCCTCACTCCACAGCTGTGCATCACCCCACCTGCTGCCGGCCCTGGGCCCGCTGGCCAGGTTCTCTGCTGGAGCCCTGTCACTGGTCCATCCATAGCCACTTATCTGGTTACCTGAGCCCAGATGATTTCTGCCAGCTCCCGGCGGTTCTGAACGACGGCCCAGATGAGAAGATCGCGGACTGGGTCCATGGTGAAGGTGATGTGGCCTGATGAGCGTTTGTAGAGAGACCGGAGACTCACTCCCTGCACCTGGTGAGCAGCACACAGTCAGAACCCCCGCTGAGGTCCCCACCAGCATCAGCTTCCCCAGGGGGCCTGGTGGGGTGAAGGTCCTGAGCACAGTCCACATCTTCTCAACCTCTGTCCCTGAAGGGCGAGCCTCTTTTTAAAAATATTTTTATTGATTTCAGAGAGAGGAAGGGAGAGGGAGAAACAGAAACATCAATGATGAGAGAGAATCATTGATCGGCTGCCTCCTACACGCCCCCTACGGGAGATCAAGCCTGCAACCTGGGCATGTGCCCTGACCAGGAATTGAACCATGACCTCTGGTTCATAGGTCAATGCTCAACTGCTAAGCCACACCGGCCAGGGCGTGACCTGCATTTTCAACGACACCCTAGACTGTTCTCATGAACACTGGGATTCTAAAACTATCACTCTGGACACACATAGAAACATCCAGAAAGTGAGATACCAGTCAGCTCCTGCACCACTTGTAGATCGTGTTACACTCCAGGCAGCTCAGGGTTCCTCACTCCTATCTGACAGCATCAAAGCCCTTTTCTACGAATAAAAATTCTAACAAGGAGTCTGTTAGCAGAGTCATGGCTGTGAGCTCCTCAGGGATCTACACAGTGTCTTGTAAAAGAGAAACGGTGCAGAAAAAGAGCTGCTGAGCAGACACGTGAACAGGAGGGCACCTGGGCTGCAGACACATTCAACCTACATAGTGACACAGGAACCAGGCTTCCTGGCCAGTCAGTAAGCAAACACATACGCAGTCCAGAAACAATTGCCAGAGGTAGAGAACACATTTTCTGTCTCACACACAAAACTGCACTTTCTTTAAGTGGGTTTGGAAATTTTCTGAAGGCTTATCTTTATTTAAAAAAATTAGTTTATCTTTTACATTATAGACATGCTTAAGTGTGAGCTTCCACTTTTCAAGCACCTTCCACCGGGTACCTTAAATACACTGGAATCAAGAATAGCAGAACCGTGGACATGTAAAACTGAGCCACAGCCTCGTCTTTCTCAGGGGTCAGGCATAGCTTGCCTGGGACTATGAACAGATATGAAAACTGGAAAGAAGTGGGTCATTTTCTAGCAGAAAAGAAAAACAAAACCCAATCTGACCTTAGAACAGACAAGAAACCTAAACAAATAAATTATCAGGAAAGAAACTGAGGATGTTATCAGAAGAGCTACTACCCAAAAAGGCCCCAGGCCCTGACGGACTCACAGGGGAGTCTGCTGAGCTGGTAAAAAGCAGTGAGTTCCAGCCACATAAACTGTTCCAGAGCAGGGAAAGATGGAAGGCTTCCCAATGAATTTTACAAGACTAACGTAAAATCGGCACCAGAACCTGACAAAACTACAGCCAAAGCCTTAAACATTCTGATGCAAAAACCCTGAAAACATTAGAAACAGAATCCAACGTCCTATTAAACACGTCTTGCACTGCAATCAAGGTGAGAGTCAAAACAGCAACAAAAACATTTCACTATCAGGAAATCTATTAAAATAGTTCTCCAAAGTCAAAGCGCAGTTCAGCTTCTCAAAGGGCAACTGACAAAACTTGGCATCGAGGCTTCGCTCGTGAAACCTTCATGAATCAGGAGACAAACACTCCCTGACTCCTGCACCAGCGCCGCGCTTAACACAGATGCTGCGGGATTCCCGTGAGACAGGGATGAGACACGCATGCTGGCACCTCACACAGGCATGGGCGGAATATTCTGACCCGACTACACAAAAAACAATTACACCTGGTGAGCAGGACGGGGGGGTACAGGGCTGATGAGGGTCATCTACCTCGCATAACCTTTCGTCTCGTTCGAAATTTTTACAAAGAGAGAGTTATGGGCCAAATTATGTCCCTTCCCAAATTCACATGTTGAAGCCCCAACTCCCAGTGAGACAGGGTCTTAGGAGCTGGTTGAGTTTAAATGAGGTCATACGGGTGGGGCCCTGGCCCAACAGGATTAGAGTCCTTATAAGAGGAAGCAACACATAGGCCGCTCTGTCTACGTGGCACAAGCAGAACAAAGGCCGTCTGCAGCCAGGAAGGAAAGTCTTTCTTAGACCAACCCCCTGGCGCCACGGTCTCGGCTCCCAGCCTCCGGAGCTGTGAGAGAATAAACTTGTGCTGTGGAACCTCCAGTCTGTTGTACTTTGCTGTGGCCGCTGAACGGCCTAAGGCAGGGAGTGTATTTCTTTTCTAATACAAATACAAGCTAATTTTTTTTTTTTTTTAGAAAGGACACGGCAGTGGCCCAGCGCACAGGCCACGCCGAGCAGGGGCCACGTTACCAGAACGCACGTTGAGCTTGATGTGGGGCACGGGCAGAAGGAGCCGCGGCCGGTCGCTGGAACGGGGCCGCGGGTACAGCGGCTGCGTGGAGTCGCCCAGCAGCTCCCGCAGCACCTGGGCCACGTGGTGCATCTGCACGGCGGGCACTGCAGGTGCACAGACCACGTGCTCGGGCTCCTCCGCAAGCACCTTCTGCAGCTTGCAGTGGAACAGGCAGGAGGGGTCCAGGTTCTTGTGCAGGTAGAGCAGGGTGTCCCACGTGACAAACTCCTTCAGCCGCAGGCCGTTCTCCAGGAACAGCTTCACAAACTCGGGCTTGTTGGAGATGAGGGCGGCCGTCATCATGGGGTGCAGCTCTGAAGGCTGAGAGAGAGCGCGTGGGGGTGGGGCTGCATCTGGTCATCGCCTCCCGTGACCCCGGCCTCAACACCCCCGGACGGGAGCGACTGTTGTCTCCAATTTGGAGAGAAGGCAACTGGGCCAGGCCACCGTCCACCAAGGGAAGGGCCGGATCTTGACCCAGGCCATCCTGCTCCCGTGGCATGACTCGTGTGGGCCCAGCGATGCCCCGCCGCCCCCCGGGCAGCCTGGAGAGCCCATACCTTCCACTGCCGCTCGACTGTGAAGATCTCACTCCGGGCGATATCCACGCGATTCCACGCCACTGCCAGTTTCAGCTGGTGGTCCCAGTTCTCGTGGCCAAAGTAGTCATGGCTCCGAGAGGCTGCAGGTCAGAAACCCAGCATCCCCTGCTTCAACCTGCATCTCAGAGCCGCTGCCACCAGCATCCCTGTGGTCTAACAAAGCCAGAGAGGCAGGCTCGTCCCCAGCCTCAGCTCTCAGGAATTTTAATTCAACAAGTACAGTGCTCATGTGATATTTGTCTTTCTCTGACTGGCTTCTTTTACGTAGCATAATACTCTCCAGGTCTATCCACGTTGTCTCAAAGGGTAAGAGATCCCTTTTTAACAGCCGCATAGTATTCCACAGAGCAAATGTACCACAGCTTTTTATCCACTCGTGGGGAGGGGGCGGAGCTGGGTAGAGGGGTTAAAAGGGGGAATATGGGGGATATCTGTAATACTCTCAACAATAAAAATAAATTTAAAAAAATAAGTACCATACTCTGTTGCAAAGTCATCACCCCCACCCGCGCACATGCCTTTATAAAAGCTTTTCCTCTCAGTGTTAGAATCAGGGAATCTTGGGGTTCCATCACCTTTCTGGCTGTTCCGGCCCCCCTGCCCAACCCCACCTCCTGGTCACGCCCTGAGTTTGAAAAACACACAGTCCCCAGTCTCCAAAGGCAGGTACTTTTACGTGAACATTCAAATGTCACCACCATGGAGAGGTCACTTTCCTTTTGTGTCTCGGTTGCAAAACTACCACCTCATCCAGGGTGTCAGTACAAGTATTTTGTCCAACTAGTTTATGTTCTCTCTTTCTGGTTTAACATTTTAGGTTGTTGCTTGTGGAAGAAAAGGAAAGAACTCTGACCCTTACCTCACGCCACACACAAAGCCAACTGAGGTGGATCGTAGACTTAAGCATGAGAGCTGTGCCCACAGAGCTGCCACAATGGACAGAAGGAAATGTTTGCAACTGTGGGCTGGGTGAAGATTTCTCGGGGCACAAAGAACATAAACCATAAAGGAGCAAACTGATAAATTAAAATGCATTAAAAGTTGCCCTGGCCTGGTGGCTCGGTTGGAGCATCATTCTGTGCACCAGAAAGTTTGCGAGTTCAATTCCTGGTCACGGCACATACCTAGGTTGTGGGTTCGATCCCGGTTGGGAAGCATACAGGAGGCAACCAGTCGATGTCTCTCCCTCACATCGATGTTTTTCTCTCTCTCCCTCTCCCTTCCTCTCTCTCTAAAATAAAATTTAAAAAATTTAATAAAACATATCCTTGAGTGAAGATTTTTTTAAAAGTTAAAATGCATTAAAATTAAGCCTCTGCTCTTCAAAGACACCTTGAAGGAAATATAAACGCAGACCAGGAGCTGAGAGAAAATATCCCAGCACATACATCTGAGGAAGGATTTGTATCAGAATCTATCAAAACTCTTACAATGCAAAAGTAAAAGGACAAATAACCAGGTAAACATGAACCAACAATCGGAAAGACACGCCACCAAGATGATGTCTGAATGGCCAGAAAGCCCAGGAAAAGATGCTCACATCATTAGTCATCAGGGGCCACAGGGAGACGTCGCCTCCCACCCACTGGGACGGCTACGGCCTGAGACTGACGATGCCGCACCCTGGCGAGGCCGCAGAGGGGTAAAGCTGTACGATTTTTTGGAAAACGATCTGGCAGTTTCTTAAAGTTAGATATACACTCACCCTAAAGAACCAGCCACCCATGCCTAGAGGTGGACCCAAGAGAAATGAAAACACACAGCTGTGTTCCTAATAACCCCAAACTGGAGGCAACCACAATGTCCGTCAACAGATGGCTGGATGACAGACCACCACGCAGGACAGAATCCAGCTCAGCAGAAAGAGAAGCCGACAACACAGAGCTATGCCAAAGTCACCCTGCAGGTTAGCCAGCCTTGAGGGTAGTGGAATTCTGCAGGGCGCAGATCTTAAATGCACAGCTCGCTGGCTTTTTACTGCCGTTGGCACCGCATAACCACCACCAAGATGGAGATGGAAACCCCAATGCCCAGAGGCTGGCTCCCAGCCCTGCACTCAGCGCCTGCACTGAAGGGGCCACCGCCACGGCGTTAGCTTTGCTGGCTCCGAACGTCACACTGAGAGCACAGGCTGCCGGAACTTGGTGCCCCATGTCTGGGGCCCATCTTGGGCCACAAGGAGAGTCCTTCCTCTCCTAGTGCTGTGCACTGATGGTCAGACTCAGTGTTCCCAAGGGCCCTTTGTCATGGCCTTTGAGGGCCACAGCAGCCTTGGATTTCCCCAGACATGAGCTGCTCGGTGGCCCTCTTCTTGGTCCTTCAGCCACTTCAGAGAAGACAGGGAAGAGACAGACGCTTCCACTGCCCGTCTGTGATGGGGACACCCTTAGACTCCTGATCCACCAGATAGGTGGCAAGTCACGGCTCCGTACCCCAGCCCCACACATTGGTCTGTTGCCACCAGGAGGGAGCGGCTCTGATTCTGTTCTACCAGCTCTTCCAGGCTCTTCTCTGTTCCAGCAAAAATCTTCCGAGACAGAGGCCTTTAAACAGAAGTCTCTAGTCTAAGTTTTAACCATCTCATCAGTGAGGTGAGGTTTTGTGGGCAATACTCGGTCCTTTTGTCAGTGACAGGGGCATGGAGTGGGTGTACAGAAATAAAGGCCACGTTGGACACTATCGTGGAAGCTTCCCGCTCTGTGTCAGGGTCTGCCTGGGGGCCCTGTGCCCGGCACAGTCACGTGGAAGCCAGGGAAGGACAGGGAAGTCCTCGCCTCCCCAGCAGAGGGAGAAGAGAGAAGAGGGAAGTGTGGGCCCGGAAAGAGTGGCCAGAGGGCAGAGGGCAGACCATGGAGACTGCCCGGAGCTCTGTCATCACAAGGACCCCGTGTTTGACTCTACTGCAGGGGAAACAGAGTTCAAGCATCTGACCGAGTGTGGGGCGTCAGAAGTAGGAGTCCCCAGGTTCTTTCTTTTAACCCTGAAATTTTTATTAGAAACTATGATGACCACAAAGGGATAAATTAGTGTGGATCACACTCAGATTTCCGTTAAAAAGACAAGTTGAGAAAGACACCTGTACCCCAGCACTGGCAATGGGCACCCACCTGCCAGCCACTCTCTGACCAGTGTGTCTGACCAACTAGAACTCAGGGTCCTGAGCACCCTTGTTCCGGCCTCTCCCTGGGTCCCCGCTTTGCCTGACCCTCACCTTTCAGCAAGGCCTGCAGGATGGCCACGTCCACGTCCTGCTGGCCGTCCTTGCCTTCCCGGAAGATGGTCAGCAGCTGCCGCCTCCGCACAATGTCTTGGATCTGCAACAGACATCCCCCAAGTGAGGTCCTCAGACACGGGGGCCTCCTCCAAGGGCACCCAGAGAACTGAGGCCCCAGACACGGAGCCAGAGCCGCGGGCATGAGTCCCGCCCCCCCGGGTGGCCAGGACCACCACCTCGACTCCCTGTGCCCCGGACAGTGAAGATGAAGACGCTTAGGGACAAAGCACGTGATGTCTGCGCGTGGTCTGTGGTGTAGGAAACACAACCTGGGTGTAAAGCATGCTCACCCCGCCCATGAGGTAGTGTCTGCTGAACGCTCGGCGTTGCTTAAAACCTCCGCCGGTCCTCCATTCCTCACCCTACCTGCTACCTACCTACCTACCTATCCACCCACCCATCCACCCGATCCCATCACCCGCCTACCTATCTCTCCATGAATCCACACCTCTCTCCCCGCCCTACCTACCTGCCCGCCTACCTGCCTAGCTCCCTGCCTGTCCACACATCTACCTACCTGCCCACACTATCTACCTGTTTACCTTTCTATGGATCTATCTGTTTCTCTGTGTGCCTATCACTTGTCTGTGTGTCTATTACATCATTTCCTGCCGGCTACCAGTTGCTGCTCCCCATAACCCCTTCACCCTGAGACCAGGGTTCATGTTCCACAGGTCCTTCGTGGCTCCCAAAGCTTCAGATGCCACCCGAGGCCCTCAGGCCAGCCACACCCAGCCTCCCTTCCTTCCCCCTGCTCATGCTTTCGGATGGGCCACTCCCTACCTAGAAGGCACCCTCGAACACCCCACCTCCACCCCTAAGAGCCCCCCCCTCCCCACCCCTCAGGGTGCAGCTTTCACATCAATTCCAGAATAATCCCTGGCCTCCCAGCCTTTGGTCCACATGACAGACGGCGCTCTTTTTGGAGTTCCTGTCCCGTCCTCCAAGTTCAAGTACCACTGTCCCTATTTCACAGACAAGAACAGCGGCGCTGAGGGAGGGCAAGTGTGTCCTGACACAGCTACTTGGTGAGCCCTGCGATGTGACCCCGTGGCAGGTGTCCACACAGGCCAAAGGCAGCATCTGGGGGAGAAGGCCATCTGCTCGCCCCGCCGCCCGCTGCAGTGCAGACCCACACTCTGGGGTTCGCTGAATGAATCACTGCTCATGACCACGAAGCTAGGGGTCCCCTCCTTCGAACCAGAGTAACAGCGAGGGATCCCCCGACATGGCTGACACTGCACTGCATGAGTGCCGTTCTCGGGGCTTTGACTCGGCGATGAGGAGTGGAAAAGCACAGGCTCCCCTGGACCAGGGGTGAGATTCAGTTCTGAGAGCTGCCTGAGTAGTTTATAAACTAATCGGGGAAAGGCCCCGGGGCCTGCCCACCGATTCCTAACAGCTCCGTGGGGAGCGGAGCTGACACAGCCAGACTTTAGCATCTTCACAAACTGACCTGACCACACAGCAAAAGCATTCTCACAGGACACCCCTGTCTGACAAGGTCACCCTGAGACCACAAGAGGCACCGGCAAGGACAGGTCCCTGTGCCACCACGAACACCCACAGAAGGGCCTCGGCTCCCCTCCGCAGTGAGCTCACTGCCTTCGAGCCTCCGCCCCCGCACGGCGCAGACCCTCGGCACCCCCCCACACTATGGCTCCCCAGGGGAGCGTCCTCCCCACACCTGGTCACCTATGATGCGTCCCCATGGTCTTTGGCTGGTGGGCATGGACCACCCATATGGCCTGAAATCAGACATAGTTGGGGCTGAGCTGCTCCACAGACTTGCCCTGGAAAGTACACATCAGGCACTTAAAACTGAATCTCCAGGAATTTTTACAGCCTGGTTCATGGTTCACAGAGCTGGATAAAAGATACAGACCCCGATGGCTTTGCAGCCCCAACGTGTTGTTGGGGAGACAAGGATTAGAGAGGTGCTGAGTACCCCCCTGAGAATCCTGCCTGGAAACAGGGACTATGTGAGCTCAGGATGGCTGACCCCCAGCCCCGAGACAGTAGTTAGCTTGACCAGAGGATCGGGGTGCAGGGAGCTCTCCTCTGAGCTCACCCAGCTGGCCACGGGCTTCGTGGGATGCTTGAGTTCCCCAGGGTCTGAGGCTGGGCCAGACCCTGCCGCCTGCTGCCATCGCCAGGCAGCACCCTGGCTGCCCTAATCTCGGCTCTCCGCCCCTCTGCCCCCGTCCCGGCCATAGAACCAGCCCCCTGGCCTCCAATCCAGCCGCTCTTCTTCCTGGGACAGCTGCGCTCTCAAACCTTAGTATCCCAGCCCAGGCCTGAAGTTCTGCAGGTGACAGGTTCAAGACACACCCTCTCTTGGCAGAACAGTGAGGTTGTCTGCCTGCCCTGGGCCCTCTGCCTGCCCCCACCCTCTGCAGATCACTCCAGTGCCCACCCCAGGCCCCTGCGGCCTCTGTGTCTTGGGTCCCCCGTGTCCTGGTCCTGTCTACCAGGCTCCCGGCACCTGGGAGTCAGCCGCCCCCGGTGACCCGCGCGCCTGTTGCCTCACCTTCTTGGTCCACTCCACGATCCTGCCCTCGGTGAAGGTCTCGAACATCTCCTGGAAGAACACAGCAAGCTTCTGCTGAATCAGGGAGATGGTGATCTCGGAGATGGGCAGGCTGGCCACCTGGGCGATGACGTCGGCCACGCGGCCCGAGCCCTCCACCACCACACACGGGGTGCCGTGGGTGATGGCGTTGTAGATGGTCTGCAAGGCAGGGGCCAACCGTGAGCAGGACCTGAACCCTCACCCGCTCTCACCCCTTCCTGAAATGGGGAAACCTCCGACAGTGCTCAGCGGCAAGGCTAACGGGTTATCGGAAATTCACTGAAATGCTGATTAGCGCAGCAGCATCCACTGCTCAGCGGGAAGGGGAGGCCAATCCCGATGCTAAGGGGTGTACGCCCGATGCACCATCTCCTCCAGGCCCATCGCTCAGCACAATCAGAGGACACGAGAGCATCTCCAGAAAGAAGGCACTGCCTGGGCCAGAGATTCACTCCCTCCTTAAAGCCCAGGGTGAGACCAGAGTGGCGAGGGAAGACCCTGGGGGACCCAGGGTGATCTCAACTTCAGGAAAGGCCCATGACCCCAGAGGAACAATGCCTGCACATGAGCAGATGCTGTACCCTGCGTGTGAGACACAGTCTGGGTGTCGTCTGTGGGAGAACCGTGAGGAGGAGCCCAAGTATGGAGGGAGTGGGGACCAGATGTGTCTCCCTCTCCCCCGGACACCCCAGAGTTTCATTTTCACCTCCTGGATTACTAAACATAAGTGGCATTTTCTATGCTCCTGCCCCAAATTGGCAGGCTGTGATGTCATGCACATTCCTACAGCAGAGGCTCACGAACGAGATGAGCCATCCACCGTAGAGTGGGTTCTGAATAACAGTCTGTGGGCAACGTATTAAAATCACTGAGGGACCTGCGTTAGGTTCAGCTGCTGGTCCCACGGGGCTGAGTGTGGGTGCAGAGCTACAGAAACCTCCCACGGGCGGCCCCGGGGTCCTGGAAGCAGGGGGCCATCTGCTCCCTCCTTGCTGCAGTCCCCTCTGGAGTCGTCTTACTGGTCAATCGCCCAGGGACAAAGCTAGTGGCCCTCCCCCCTCCCCTGGAGTGGGCCCTGCCATGTGGTGGACCACCCTGTCTCCATCTCATGGGGACAAGCTCCTTGCCCTCTCTTGCCAATGGCCCAATGAATGGTGGTCACAGCGCTTTGGGTCAGTGTCCCACCTGCAGCAGGACCTAACCCCCTAGGGCCCCCATCCCCCTGGCCAGTACTTACATCCAGCGTGCCAGGTCCCCCCTCCAGCACCACACAGACAATGGGGATCTTGATGGCCACGCCTAGGATGAAGCAGAGAGCCCGGTCAGGGAACGTGGGGCTCAGAGCCTCCACCTGGGATGCCCGCGGCTCCAGCCTAAGCTCAAGGAAGCATCAGTTGGGAGACCTGCCCTGGGTGCCAAGCTGCTTTCAAAGGCTGACGGTCTGGAGTTACACATCACCTGCTTTATCTCCGTAAGTGAGCAAATTCAGAGCCTGGGATGGCTCCTCTCCTCCCACTTGTCACCCCTGCTCCCTTTCTCAGTGGGAGAGGAAGGCAAGGACTGTGAGCGGCAGAGCAACACTCAGGGTCCCCCAGCCGGTCTTCTCTGCCTGGCAGGCCATATGACCTCCCTGCTTTTCTCTGCAGCCCATTCATGGCGCCTCAAGTCTGGGCACGCCTTGGGGCACCTCAAGCAGGTGGGCATAGCACACTGTGTGGCCCAGGAGCACAGCATGGGACCAAACCCCAGTCCTCTGCCCAGATGTTCGTCCCCACTGTGAGCCTTTCATCCTGCCTGCAGCCAGGGGTCTTGTGAGACTTTAGAAATATCTTTCCCGGGCAGCAAACTTCTCTCTAGGTGCCGACACAGTCTCACTGTCCCCACACACTCACATGGCCCTAGCACTCCCACCGCAGACTCTGGGTCAAAGCAGGGTGCTCAAAGTGCGGTTCCCAACCAGCAAGTCAGTGTTACCAGGGAGCTTAGAAAAAGCTCCACCTACCCAGACCTGAGTCAGAGACCAGGCCAGAGACCAGGGGTAGGCCCAGGGGTGGGGGTGACTGACAGGCCGTCCAAGGGCCTCCAATAAGGAGGGAAGCTTGAAAACCTCTGCTCTCCAGGTGCCCGATGAGCCCAGGTACAGAGCTGGAACCTCTGCGAGCTCAGGTCCCGCCCACCCCCCTCCTCATAGCAGGTGCAAAAACCCTGTGTTCGGACCTCCACTGTCCTAGAATCCGTCCCATCCCACCCACAAGGGAAAGGATGTCAGGCCCCATGTTACACTTTCTTATTTCTGACCTGAGGTTTGCAAGTGACCACAGGATGACCTCTGACCTGAGGATGAGAGAGAAGCCAGGGTCTGCCCTGACTTTCCACCCCGGGCTGCATGGAGCACGAGAAGACGACCTCCCTGACCAAGCGTAAAAAATCCAAATGTGTTCTGACTGCGCCCCAGGCACCCTACCTGTGGCATGTCCTGGCCATGGCCAGCTGGATCCCTGTCACCGTGACCAGCCTGCTGCCCTCTCCACCCCGGGGACCCTCAGAAGCGAGCTCCCTCACCTCCTCTTTCCTTTGTCTGTTCCGAAATGAACTTCTCCAGCTTGGACCTCAGGGAAATCTCTACCCCATAGCGGCCGTGGGTCCCGTCATCCACGAGGATGAAGTGGGAGTGGTTGCTGTCCAGGCAGGTCAGGTGACCCTGGCCTTCCTCATCCATGATGTACTCGGCAGGGAAGCTGCCCTGGGGGTGACCAGGGAAAAGTCACACACGTGGACAGGAAGTTCTGTATCGTGAATTCTGGAAATGGGAGCCTGGCGCTTGGTAATGATCCCCAGAGCCATGTCATACTCCCTAGAACCTGTGAATGTGCGGAAAAATCTCTGCATTTTTCACTAAGTTAAGGATCTTAACATGGGAAGATTACCCTGGATTATCCAGCTGGGTCCTAAATGCCACCATAAGTGTCCTTCTAAGAGAGAAGCAGAGGGAGATTTGCCCACAGAAGGGGAGCGGCCATGTGACCACAGAGGCAGAGACTGGAGTGATGCGGCCCCAAGCCAAGGAAAGCCGGCAGCCACCAGGAGCTGGAAGAGAAAGGAATGGCTTCTCCCTAGAGCCTTTGGAGGAATCAAGGCTCTGCCAGCATCTTGATTTTCGCCAAGTGATACTGATCTCAGAGTTCTGGTCTCCAGAACTGGGGGAGAAGGCATTTCTGATGTTTTAAGCCAGCACATTTGTAATCATTAATGACGGCAGCCCTGGGACATGAATCCAGAAGGGGTGGCTGCTGGACCGGCACACACATCCCTGTTGTCCACAGAGAATGGCAGGTGCTCATCACGGTGTGATCTCGGCCATGCTACTTCTGCTAAGTCCAGTTCACATTCAAGAGGTCATCAAGGTGGCCAGTGGGGACAAGTCAGGGACTTTTATATGAACCTATCCTGTAATTTTAAGAGAGGAAACGAGTCCAGCCAAGTTAGCTACTTGTCCTGGGTCACCAGGTCTGCGGAGTGGGGGACTTGAGCCCAGGTCTCCTTCATCTCTGTCCAGCCTCTTCCCTCCACCATGCATTTAGGCTGGTGCCCAGAGGATGGTCTGTCCACTGCGGTACCCATGGCATCCTAACAGCACCTCCTCTGAGCCTGCCCACCCCGGGACGGCCAAGCAGCTCACCGCGGGGTGGATCAGGCCCTCTCGGTTGTGCACGGTGCCCCACGTGGCAATCCCGATGGTGACGACTTCTCCTTCATTGTAGCTGCTGCTCAGGCTGAAGTCACGCACGGCCTCGCCCACCTGCTTCATCACGCCGGTGTGGGACCCCCCGGTGATAATCCAAGCCCCTGAGGAAAGGAGTGTAGAGCGGGTGGACTCACGGTCCCGGTGTGTGCCCTGGCGCCGCACATGCACCTGACACCTAGGGCCCTGTGTGCTTCCCACGCTCGCTCCCCGGATCAGCAGGGCTTTCAAGCCCGTTTTCAGGTGTCAGTCTCAGAGATTAGTTAACAGAGAAACCCTCACTGACACCCAGGGTTAACAGTGGCAGTGGAGGCTCAGGGTGTCCAGGCCTCCTCCCCGTGCCCAGCAGGGCATCACCAGCAGGGGGCTGAGTGGAGCCGCGTCCGCCCACTGAGTAAGCCCGGGCGGCGGCAGGGTGCGGGGAGAGCTGCAGGCAGGCCAGGCGGGGCGAGTCTGCCCCGACTTCTCCACCTGGCCAGGTGCGGCCTCGGTGACTCCTGATGGCCAACCAGTCCCAAGCCCTACTCTGCCTCGCAGGGACCCACTCACCTGGCCCTGTCTCCTCAGCCCACCCATCGCTCGCAGGCCTACCTGTCATCTGAGCCTCGTGTCCTGGGCCTACCTGTGCTCAGGGCTTTATGTCCCGGGCCCACCTGTGCTCTGGGCCTTGCGTCCCGGGCCCACCTGTGCTCTGGGCCCAGTGTCCTGGTCCTACCTGTGGTCTGGGCCACCTTGACCAGGCCTCTGCGGAAGACGCTCTTCAGCCGGGGCTTCATATTGAAGTCCTTGGCCCCACCCGTGACCGAGATGAGGAGGTTGGGGACATCCAGGCCCCAGTGCTGGGTCATGAGTTGGTAGGTCACGCTGGAGGGAGTGTCCTGGGAGAGGCGGACGTACTGCAGGGGAGTCAAGAGACAGCAGAGGAGAGGAGCCCCTGGGTCAGCAGGCACCACCCGAGCCCCCAGAATCCCCAGACCTGGCCATGCCTGAGAGACCCGGCCTGGCAGGGGGCACCTCACATCCTGGCTCTAGGTCCAGTGAGTACAAGTGGCCATACCCAGGCAGGACAGGGGTAGAGAGAAAAGAGGAAGGCAGAGGCCAGGAGAGAGGCCGGTGGGAATGGCAGGAGCCCGAGGAGCCAGCCTCTCATCCTCACACCCCCTGGCCCAGCTCCCCAGGTTGGAGCCATGGCTCCCTCTCCTTCCTCTGTTTTGGGAGCTCCTCAGCCTGAGCCCAATCTTATTGTAAGAGCTGTGCCTGCCACCGACTCCTCTTATGTGGCACTGGGGTGTCTTTCCTTCTCTTCACTCTGTGCCACCTTCCTCACGCCAGCACCCCTGTCCTGGGTCCCCACACCCTGGCTGTCACATGAGGTCAGCTGTCCTCAGACTCTAGTCCAGACACTTGGCTCTTGCTCTGAGCCCCCATGCTGCAGAGGACCCCCGCCCCCACACTCCTCGGGGGCTCCTCCTCCCGGTAGAGCTAGAGGCCCAACCAGCCTGGAATCAGCTCAAAGGGCCAGGGGCTTGGAGAGCACCCACACGTGAGGGTGCCGAGGCAGGGTGGCTCTGAGGCTGGTGACCCTCTTAGTTCCACCTCCCTGGCCACAAGGGCAGGGCCTCAGCCACTCAGAGGAGTTGAGGGAAAGATGTCACTCAACTAGTATGAGACTCAGGGTTCCAGAACCCAGCACAGAACCAAGGGTTCCACTAGACCCCACAGGACAGTGGTGCCCAGGAGCTGCGACAGAAGCCTCCAGACGGCTGGTTAAAATGTGGGTGAGTGGGCTCCCGATTCCGCAGGTCTGGGGTCCCTTCCCAGCTCCTCCCCCCAGTCTTCCAGCACCTGTACCTGAGCCCAGCATGCTCCTCTGCTCCCTCCCAGGCCTGACAAAATGTCCAGAGCCTCCCAGCGAGGATTTACTCACACCCCTCGGCTGGCTGCAGCCGGGCCTGCTGTGTGGCACCCAAGGACACCGAGAGCAGCGTGTGTCCCGTTAGAGATGCGAAGCCCCGCCCCGTCCCTTACACTGGGACGGTTCTGTGCCCCAGGGTTTCAGCCAGCCTCCCCCTCCCACCCCAGAAGTCTGGCCACTGTGGGTCACCGCTGGGGGGCTCTGATCTTCAGTAAGGAAGCGGGGTGATGAAACCAACCTTTCCCACCTTCTGGCTCAGGCCCGTGAAGACGATGTCGCCAAAGGCATCTGTGGGCATCTCCTGCACGTGTTTTTTTGGGTCCCACTCGCCCTGGAAGGCGTGGGGCCTGATGGCCTCCTCCAAGTGCTGCTCGCGCGTGTAGCCGCACTCACACACCACCTTCCTGCAGAGACCCACCGTCACCACAGGACCCGAGGTGCCCGAGGACGCGGGGGGGGGGGGGGGGGGCAGTGGAGAGCCAGGACTCCCACCCCCACCCAGCAGTAACCAGGCACGGCCACGGCCACGGTGTCAGCGACGGCCACGGGGGGGCAGTAAGGAGGCAGCCCTGAGCCACCCAGCCAACTACACCTCGTTTAACTGGAAATCTACTTTAGATTCCTACTTTCTGATAGTTAACAAATGACCAAAAAGACTAGAGATAGATGAGACAAAAAAGAAAAATGAAGGAAAAAGAAAGTCTAAAACCTGAGCCAGATGATACAGCGGACAGACTACGGGGCCAGCGGACAGACAACGGGTTTCTAAGTGTGTGATCTTAGGTGCTTTGAATTCCAGGTTCTCCATCATTAAATGGGAACGCTAATACATCCCCTGCAACCCTGCAACAGCTGTGGAGGCCAAATGAGCTTGCAGATGGGTAATAATTTCCAAAGTTACTTTATTAATGCAGATTCACTAACCACGCAGAGAACCAAGGATGGGTTGAGGCCCACAGCACGCCCCGAGCCCAAGTGCACCTGGTCCCCGCAGGCTGTCACCTGCTCATGAAGTAGGTCCCTTGCTGCCCGTGTTTCTGCTGCTCATGGGTCCGGGGCTGTGAGCACAGACAGACCCATCTGACCCTCCCCTACGACCCCTCCAGCAGACAGAGGAACGTTCAGACTTGCAGGGGCCTTAGGGAACACCTAAGGACCTTGTGTGGCCTCCCCAACTCATGGCCCAGGCAGAGAAGAGAGCTGCCGGGACAAGGGCCCGAGCTCTCACATCCTGGCCCAAGGCTGCCCCTAATATTCTCACGCTTCTAACAGGCAGCCTGGGACACGCTGCCTCCCTTCCCTCCTCTAAACCATTGTCCCCTGATGAGATTAGAGCCTAAATCTATGAGGCGTTTCCAAGCCTGACATGTGGCAGGAAACTGAACGGAAACCGCTGACCCAGAAATTAGCCAGAGAATTGTTCCCAACGCTTGGCCTAGATGGGCATAAATGAGAACACGTCTGCCAGCGCCCCGTGGGAGGCAGCACCTTCCCCCCATCGGGCCCTTTCTGTAGTCTGATGAAGCTGCTACAGGCAGTCTCACACCCACACACACACACGCAACAAACACGCACACCTTCTCGGGTAACACCTGAACCAACAGGCCACTCTGTTATCTCCCTGTAGCAGGTCCTTGCATTGAACCCCACGCTAATAAAGGGGCTTCTGGAAGTTTTCAGAACCAAAAGCATACTGAGCGTGATCTGTTGAAAGTGGACAGGAGCACTAAAGGAGCACAAAGCCCCATTTCTGCCTCAGATCCAACCTGCCTCCCCCCAGCCCTCGCCAGCCCCTGTCTGCATTTCTCCACTGGTTCAGAGGTCGGAGGAAAGAAGGGCCCAGGGTCCAACCCATGGCACCCTAAACCCCACAAACTAGAAACCAGGTTACAGTCTTCAAAACGTTTTGAAACCAGTGAATCCTATGTGGGAAGCTTGTGTATCACCAGTTCCCTCCAAGACTATTTTTATAAACCTATTTTAAAATAACGAAGGCTGCGGAACTCAATGCAAAGTCCTCAGTATATTGTCAGGACATGCGGTAGTCCTAAAACTCAGATCACGCAGCAAGGATATTCAAGGTCGCCAACCACAAAGCCATCAGCCGGAGCTTGGTGGCAACTTTCTCTAACTCGAAGTCTGTCCTAGGACCATGTGTGAGAAATGAGGGTGTGAACCCCCACACATCCACAGGACACTTTTCGTGACAACTCCCTGGGCATATCTCGGCATCTCAGCAATGACCGTCATCATTCGCGTCGGGTTCCCGGTCAGGATCCTCTCCTGTCTTCTCCACACAGGACGCACCTCCTCCCCTATTGCTCAGCAAATGTGAGCTGGATGCTGACCATTCGCCCGTCCCGGGAAGTAAAATGTGGCTCTGCCTTTGTCAGAGGTCAGAACTCAGAAAAGGGAACTGCACCGCGTGTGGTGGGAGGAAGAGGCTACTCCGGGGGAGCGGCCAAGGAGGGCTCCACAGCAGAGGCAGAACCTGCCTCAGGCCCAAGGGTACACAGGAGCTCTCCAGGTGACGCTGTTCCCGAGGGGCATGCACTGCCCTCCAGGTGGGCAGCATGGAGCCCGGGCCACTGCGCAGGGCCAAGCACTGCTGCAGGGCGGCCAGGTTTGGACCCTGAACAAGTCCCCTTAAGTGTCTGCAAGGCTGGGTGGGGCGAGCCTCCTTCCCCGGCCAGGTCGCGGGGTAGATGGAAGGCTCCTGGCACCTCAGGCCTGGGCAGACCTGGGACTGCCCCGGCCGAAGCCCTGGTCGGTCTTGCTCTCACCAGCCTCTCGGTGTGGGGACAGAGAAAGGGGCCCTTACCCGGCATCCGACAGCTTGGAGCTTTCCACGAAGTACATGCATTCCTTCTTCTTGATGTTCTCAGGAATCCAGGAGCTGAGGTTTTCCTGCTGGGGGTAACACGGCACTTGGAGTTCCCCGGGCGCCTAACCACAGTACCCACACCTGCGCACCCCAGGCCTCCCTGAGGCCCAGCTGTGTCCCCAACAAGCTCAGGGGCTCTTCCCGGGAAAGGGAGACGGAGCCCCCACACCCGGGCTGGAGCTGCCTGGAAGGCGCTCAGGTGTGCACTCGGCTGGAGGAGGGAGCCTGTGCGAGCCCTTCCTCTTGGGCCCGATCTGAATTCGTACAGCACTTTACAGTCTACACGTCAGCACTGCCCTCCTGGGAACACCTCGGTGTGGTGGAAAGGTGGCAGGTGAGGGTCTAGACACTGGCCCTGGCCCTGGCAGGATGGCAGGCTGAGACGCCCTCGCTCCCACCTGACAGGGACTGTGACATTCACATGTGCTCGGTGCACACGGTCTCAGCCAGGGCCTTCCACGGAGCCCGCCCAGGACTTGTGCTTGGGGCTGCCTAGTCAGAGAGAGGACAGGAAGTCACTGCACAACGAGGTCAGGGTGACAACCTTCCGTGAGTCTGCCCAGGACAGCAGTGTCTACCCCGGGCTTCCTGATCGGACCAAGAACAGGAAGTGACTGTGCAACCCCTGGGGGGTGGCATGTGGGGACAGACACCGCACCTCTGCTCTCTCTGGTTCTCTCTCCTCCAGGGCTTTCCCGGCTGCAACCCCCAGGGCAGGAGTCTGCCCAGCAGGATGTGCCCCCTCTGTGGTCGCTGGTCCCCAGGGGCGCTCTGGTGGGCCCCCGGCCACCGGCAGCCTACCTTCTCACAGCTGCTGAAGAGGTACTGCGACCGCCAGCTTCTGCAGAGGTTGCTGTTGCTTTGCCGGAGGTTGGGGCCCAGGCCCAGGTCTGTCACCCTCCTGGACTGTACCCCAAAACCCTCCTCCTGCTTGGAGCCACCTTTCGTCGGGGCCAAGGGCTCCATTCTGAGGGCCCTGCTCCAGCCTCCACAGTCTCCCACCTCCCAGGACAGGCTCTGCTCCGACTGGCGAGGCGGAGGGTTCTGGAAACACACCAGGGAGGGGGCTGAAACAGACCACAGGGGGAAGAGGCAGGTGTCCTGAGGGGACCCCCAGGCTCCGGGTGTGCCCAAACTCTGTCCCTCAGCTAGGGTCCCCGCGCAGTTTAGAATCACAGGCGTATCCCCAGGCCTCAGGCCCCCATTCGTAATGGTGACAACCTCAGGTCACTGCAAAGGGCCAGAGAAAGAGCTCCTTCCTCACCCCTGCCGCTCAGCACGTCCAGCAACACCCAGGAGCCAGGAGCCAGGAGGGAAGGTGCCGGTCATGTGCGGCACACACACCACATCCTGTCTCCCACTTCCTGACGTCTGTTCACCACTTCCATTTTCCAAACAGAAAAAAGAGCCTACTAAGCACAAAGTGGTTTCGGATTGTGGCACAGCTGTCCACCCACGAGACAAGTCCCTAAAAAGACAAGTCTCTTTCCCTCAGATCCTTTGCTCCCGGTGCTGACACCGCCGTCTCCATCACCGAGGCTGCAGTGAGCAGTGCGACGATTTCCCTGAAGCCACGATGCCTGAGGTCATGTCCCACAGTGTCACTACCAACTCACCCTGCAGTGTCTCCCCATGGCGTCACCCCAGGATGTCATCCATGGAGTCACTCTCCCACCCAGCACCTCCCTCTCCCACCTGGAAGTCCTTCCCGCCTCATCACCTTCCATCACACGCAATGGTCACTCATGGTCAGCCTCCCCGCCCACTCATCCAGCTTCTACGTGCGGTTGCTATGCTCTGGGAGGTGCGAGGGGCCTGTCAGGAAGCGAGGGACCCTCCCAGCCCTCACCTGGCTCAGCTCTGCGCTGGGCACTCGCAGTGCAGCCACCTGGCCCCTGACCTTGGGCAAACGCTCTCAGTGACATGCAGGGCTCAGGCCAACCCTCACCTCTGCATCCCCCCCCGACCCCCCTGCCCCTTGGCCAGGCTCACGCCCAGACCCAGACCCAGACCTGCCCAGAGGAGGTTCACTTCCCTCCCATGAAGGCACCATGAAAATACAGAATGCTGGGACCAGGAGTGGCTGCTGCTGCGACAAACTGTGTACATGTGGACACGGCTTTGGACCTGGATGATGGGCAGAGGCAGGGAGATTTGGAAGATGACACTAGAAAAAGCCTACCTTGCTGTGTGAAGAGTGCACAAGCCTGGGGGTGGCTCCTTTCACCCAGGTTTTGAAGGATGGGGGCACCCAGATCTTAAGGAGCGTGACCCAGGCAGAGGGACATTGCAAGGCCAATGCCCAGTGGAGCCATGGGGACAGGCGACCCAGACCTGCAGTTCCAGCCTGGGCAGGACCCCACCCCAGTGTCTGTCCTTTGTCTGTCCCATGGCTGTGTTTTGGAAGCACATGACTCATCTGGTTTCACAGGCTCACAGCTCACAGCTGGAGAGGAACGTGCCTCGGGAGGAATCTGCCTGAGTCTCACTCACATCTGATTTAGATAAAGTTTAGATGGGAATCTGGACTTTAGAGTTGATGCTGGGATGCGTTAAGACTTTGGGGGCCACTGGGACGGAGTGAATGTATTTTGCATGTGAGAAGAACATGGGTTTTGGGGGAACAGGAGTGAAATGCTATGGTCTGAACCTGTCCCCTCAAGGTGTTGAAGCCCTAACCCCAAGGTGATGGTATGTGGAGGCTGAGCCTTCGAGAGGTGACCAGGTCGTGAGGATGGAGCCCTCATGATGGGCTCAGTGCCCTTATAAAGGAGACCCCAGTGAGCTCCCTGCCACCCTCTGTCATGTGAAGTCATAGTAGACGTCTGCACCCCAGAAGCGAGCCCTCACCAACCCTGCCAACACCTGATCTTGAACCTCCAGCCTCCAGAGCTGTGAGAATAAACTTCTGCTGTGTGTGAGCTGCTGTGGTGTCTGTTAAGCAGCCGTAAGGGACAGAACCACAGCAACCGGTGCAGGCTCGGCAGTCCCACTGGGGTCCTGGCCCAGCACTCGCGTGGAGATGACACCCTACCCCTGCGTGGCCCTCACAGGGCCACCTGCTACCCTATGCAGCAGCCCACCTGCCCCACAGCCAGCTGCCGAGTAGCGCAGATGAGCCAGAGAGGTTTCCAGCTGACAGGACAAGAAGGCACCGGGGTCTCACAGGCGGACAGACAGCTGCTCTCAGGAGCCTGGACTAGAGACAGTTCCCAGCCCCCCACCCCCACCCCCGGCCAGGGTGGGCCCTGCACAGGACAAGGCCGCTGGATGGCAGGAATGAAGTGGGCCGGGTGGCAGACGTAAGTATGTGCCATGAAGGACCTTGTCTTAAAAGACTTAAGAAGCCCTCGTTCACGCTCTCGTTTCCCAGGCAGCTGCCCATCAGCACAGTGTTGAGAGCACGCTGAAACCAAAGACTTCCCAGAGGACCGACAGATGACAGATGACAGATGGACAGACACACAGGAAGAACCTGGCATACAAAATGCACGCCCATGAATGTCACCTGGCACAGGGCACCTGACGAGGGTGTGGAGCTGCTGCCACCCAAGGCCCAGGCGGGGGGAGTGTCTAAATCTGAGCTCTGCAGGAGCAATCTCCGAAGGACAGGGGTCCGGAGGGGACCCACAGGAACAGCACGGGGGCAGGGGCAGTCCACGCGGGGCTCAGCCCAGGGCCTGGGTTCCTGTGCCAGGCGCGCTGCTCCAGGTGTGGGGGGCTGGAAGACCCATCCCCGCGCGAACCACCCCACCCCCGGGAGCAGGCGCCAAGACCAAAAGAAGCAAACTCCCAGGCACAACTTTTTGCAGCTGCCACATGGGCCCAGGCCCGTGGGAACTCAGAGGCAGGGGCTCCTTGTGCCCCACCCTCCTCGGCCGAGAGGACTCACCAGGAAACAGAGCCACGGGCTTTGGGGGGGGCTGGCCCTGGCACACCGGCCAGTGGCTCGCAGCGCGCCCGCCACCGCCTCCCCAGGTGCCCTGAACTCCCGGCTGTGGAAGCAACTTCGAGACTACAAACAGCCACACACCCGGGGGAAGGAAGTGGGTCCTGTGGTCTCGTCCGGGCCCCAAGGTCCGCGAAGTCTTATCTCCCCGGTGGAGGCACCGCACACCGGGCCAGGCCGTGCCCGTCCCGCCGCAGCACCCACGACCCGGCGCCCCGGCCGCACCCGCCCCGCGAGCCCGCACTCTCCCCAGAGTCCCAGCCACGCCCCGGGTCAAGCCCTTGCTGGCCAGAGCCAAAGTCCCCGCACCCGTGGCGCTCGCACCCCAGCCCGCGCCCCGGGACCCGGGCGCGCTCTCCCCCGCCCGCGCCGCGGCCGCGCGGAGCCGGTCCCCGCACCCCGGTGGTGTCCGCCCCGCCAGAGCGCGTACCTGCCCGGAGCGCCGGTGCCCGCGTTGCCCGCCCCGCGGTGCAGGACGGCCGCCCGCAGCCCGGCCGAGCGTGCGCCCCGCGCCCGCCCCGCACCTACCGCGTGGCCCGCAGCGCGCCCTGCGTCACTCGGCTGGAGAGCGCGGCCCGCAGCGGCCCGCACCGCGGGGAGCGCCAAGGACGCGCCGGCGCGAGCCCGGCCTACCCCCGCCGCCTGGCCTGCGGAGTCCGGCCTCCCCCGAGACCCCCGGGCCGGCGCCCGAGCGGGCGTTTGCCTCCCAGGCGGCTCATGGCGAGATTCTCAGTTAAAAGCGATTCTCCTCAAGCCCTAAGCCCACGAAGAGGGGCGGGGAGGGCAGGGAAGGGGAGGGGGTGCCAGCGAGAGGGGCACGAGACCCGGGGCTGGGTGAGCCACTCCCACGACCCCTCCCCCGCAGGCTCTGCAGCGGCCCCCACTCCACTATGGCAGGTGCCCGCCCCGGTAGCCCCTTGTCGGGAGGACTGGCAGGGACTGAGTCCTGAAAAGTTGGTCCAGCTTTCCCTAAAGGTCCAAACCAAAATTCTCACCCCACAGACGCCCTCTGCCCTCTCCTTCCTGGCTGCCAGCTCGAATTCCCCACGGGCCTACTCAGGGCCTAGGGAAGTGAAGTGTCCTGTGGCTTCTCCAATCAGGACCTGAGGGCTGCCAGCTGACTCCTGGCTGACCAGCTGCCCCCCATTTCCTCCCCTGGGTTCGCTGACCCAGTGCCCAGACCTTACCCAGAGCACCCTCCTCTGAAGGCCCCTATCCTTCCCCTGCCCCCCCCCCCCAAAGGAGCCGGCTAGCAGTACCCGGGTCCGTGAGCCGGCAGATGTTCCCTGTCTCACTAACCCACCATCCGGAGATCAGCAGCTGTGGGGAAGGTGCCAGGGCCCACCAAGCCCCTGTGCAGGGCAGCACTTGATCATTTATTCAGACACTGAGAGGCACGAAGGCAGCTGGAGCCCCTCCTGCAAAGCAGTGAGCACCACAGGACAGAATGGGCAGCCGCAGTGTGCTCCTCGTCTGGACCACACTGCAGGGCACAGCCCTGTGCCCATCGCTGCTGCACTCGCAGAGCCGGCGCTACTGAGCACCAGCTGGTCGCCGGCTGCCGGAGAGAGCTTGCTGCTGCTGCCGCGAGCCGGAGAGGGGTCTGAGGCCTGCCAGTGTGGGCAGCGGGGTGTTAGCAGCCGCGTCCAGACCCTCCTCCAATTCCCCCTCCCTGGGGGGCCATCTCACTGACAGAAAGCATGCTGGGGGCTGTTATTATTTCATGAGACTGAGATGGACGGGCGCACGGGCTGGCTTTTTCCCCAACCCTTTCCCAAGCCCCCATGGGAACCTCATTTGAGGTGAAGTGGTTCAGGAAACAGGCTTCTGACAAAACATCTGTGCCCATGCTGTCCCCTTCCTTTTCTGGAGAACCACACATTGCACAAGAAGGCCTTGTTCCGCCTGCCAGGACACCACTGCAATTATGAAACGTCCTTCCCATAAAAATAAAAGGCACGACTGCAAAAGCAGCCTGCTCTGGTCTTGATTGAGGGCTGGTTCGAGTTCAGATAAAGGCAGTGCGAAGCAGAGGGCCTTTTCGCAGTAGGGACATCTTGCCCAAGATAAAAGGCCCCTCGCTCTGGCAGCCAGAGGGAAACCGCAATTAGTAAGATGGGCAATCTGCCCGCATGGCATCGACATGCTCTGGTCATGAGTAATACGCAGGAGCAGCGCAGAGGGCGGGAGGGCCAAGGGGCACCAGAGCCAGCGCAGAGGCTGTAGACTTTCCTGTAAGAGGCCGGGTGGTAAACATTCAGGCTTTGGAGGTCCATGGTCCCAACTGCTCAAGTCTGGCTGCAGCCAGAAAGCAGCCATTAGCAGCACATAGGTGGGTGTGGCTGTGTGCCAATAACACTTTATTTACAAACACAGGCAATGGCTGGGGCTGGCCTGTGGGCTGCTTTGCTGACTCCTGGTCTAGAGAGGGCTCAAGAGAAGTGGGCTTCCTGCTGGGGAACACCCTTGTTTTTCTTAATCTCTGAAGTCAACAGGTCGCCTGCATTCCAGAATGATCTTCTCGCAATAGACTTCCTGTGGAATGGAAAAGCAAATGGGAGCAAAGGGGCTGCACAGGAGTGTGGACTCCAGCTCATGGTGGAGCTACTGGGACACTCCTTGCTGCATGCCTGCCCAGGACTCTCTAACAGGGGGCCTTTCCATAGCGACAGTGATGAGAATGGAGCTGGAAATGACCCCTCGTCTCAGGACATTGAATGAAATCAGTAAATGCAGGTCGCTCTTCTCTTCTATAAGTATGTCCGTCCTTCCTGAGCTCACAGCACCAGCCTCAAGGTCCTTGGAGGGGGTCCCTGCGCCCATTCTCCCTGCCAGGCATCATGCTGGCCTCCCCATGTCTTCAGTCAAGGCCAGATGTGGCAGGAAACCTCAACCTGTTTGCTGAGAGCTGTGGTTCAGGACAACTAAGGAACCTGCCAGAGGGCCACAAAGGGAACCCACCCTCTCTCTGTCTCTCCCCCTACCCACCTCATCACTCACCCTGGGAGCCCCATGGTGAGAATACAACCTCCTGGGCACAGCTGCCTGAATGGGCTTGGAAGACCACATTCAGGGTATCAGACATGGCAGCCCAGCCCATAGTGGGTAGCCCGGCCACTCCCAGACTGCTGACCCTCAGAAACTGAGATGATAAATGTCCATTGTCCTGAGCTGCCAAGTCTGGGGCTGTTCATGATACAGCCACTGGTAACCCACCTGTACAGTTGGAAAGATGAGATGCTGTGGCCTGAACAAGGCCACCTTGGGTGGGGGTTGGGGGTAGAGCAAACAGGAGGCCCAGGGCAGGGCCTGGGCCGAGGTGAGTGGGCATTGTGTGGTCAGAACACCCTTGCCAGCTGGGCCCAAGTGGAGCCCTCTCCCAGCACCAGCACCCCTGGTCATGACTGCTGGAAACCCCCTTCCCAGTACTTTAACCCCTGGGAGTGTTGGACCCGCCCCACTGCAGAAAGCAGAGTTCTGCTCTCTTCAGACCAGCAGCTTCAGGCAATGACCCGCCAAGCAGGTGCTCCCCAAGGCCAGGTGGCCGGTGGGCTGTGCCCCTACCAGTGATCAGCAGAGGGGCATGCCCTTGGGCAGCAGGGAGGAGAGCAGGCCCCTTCCCCGGGTCCATGTCACCCCTGCTGGAGCAGCACCATCACCAAAACTGCACAGGGGCCCAGAACCCTGCAGGTCATCTGGCAACAGGAAGCACCTCCCACTTCCCTGAAGTCCCAAGGGCTTCAAAGAGCCAGTAAGGGGGAGACGTTATAGGTACATGTATAGGAAATGCTGCTCAGGAGGTTTGGGGGAGCCACACAGGTCTGGGCACCTGTTGTTGGCAGAAACGAAGCTCATGACTCCGCTGGATTAGAACTGGATTTAGACAGCAAGGCCTTTAGAGATGCTAAATTATTTTTTAAAAAGAGAGCAGAGCCCAGCCGGGCATGGCTCAGTGGTTGAGAGTCGGCCTAGGATCCAGGAGATCATGGTTGGATACCCAGTCAAGGCACATGCCTGGGTTGTGGGTTCAATCCCCAGTTGGGGGCGTGCAGGAGGCAGCTGATCAATGACTCACATCATTGATGTTTTTTTCTCTCTCTCTCCCTCCTTTCCTCTGAAATCAATAAAGATATATTTTTTAAAAAATAAAAAGAGAGCAGAGACCATCAGGGCCACAGTGACAACCCAAGGGCACAGTCCACATGGGAATTCTGTGAATAGAAGCCCCAGAGCAACCGCTGGGAGAGGGAAGTCTCCACTGAAATAATGCAGTTTGAGTAGGGGACACAAGGAAAGGGTATAGTGGTCACCTTTCCCATGTCGGCTAAGGCCCAGAAGCAGCCGTGGTCTCCCCTTCTTCTTGGATGTTCCTCTGGGTCTTCTCCACTCTCAGGCCAGCAGTCGGGCACTGTGCAACCAGCCACAGCCACAGGTTCTAGCTGGCATGGGACCCAAGTCAGGCCAATCCCCAAACCTGCACCTGACTCACTGAGAGAACCATTCTTTCCGCTGGACTTGACGCTGTTAGGATGCGTCCTGGAGCAGCAGGATGAGGCAATTGGAGGGCTTGGGGTGGTTAGAAGTGCAGCCTGATAAGGAAGATTGAGACCTTGGATCAAGCCATGCGTTTAAGCCATACTCCTGGCTTCTCCATTACATGAGCTGAGGTTTCTGTTTTGATTTAAGGAAGTGTGGTTGTACTTCTGTCTCTCAGGGTTCATTTAGAGAATCAAAACCCTCTGAAAATTATGAAATACAAAATATAGTAATTTGATTTTACACAACTGTGGGAGAAGCTAGGGACTTTACACATCCAAAAGGAGAAATTGGGAAAGGGAATCACTGAGCAGTCCCCCCAGGCAGGCCGCTGTTGAGAAGAACACATGCCACAGGGAAACCCCACTGCCCATCTCTGTCTCTTCCATCTGACCAGGACGACCTTCGGGGAGTGACGGCTGCTGCTCCTCCTCTTCCACCTTCCAAAGCGCAGCCCAGTTTCTCTTTGGGACAAGTCCACCTGTAGCTACACAGGGAGTCCTGGGAAAGGAACAGCACACAACCCAAACCAGCACACTTACTGTGCAGAATCCTCACTTTACAAATGTCACCTGAATCACCAGGACCTCAAACTAATTCATACCCAACCACCCTCTCAACCAGCCCATGTGAGCAAATCTGTGTCCTGCCCACCTCTGTGAGACCTGATATCAGCCCTTCCCCAACTTCAGCTGAGAAGAGATGTTTCCTGCCATAAGCTCAGGCCACCGGACTCAGGGGAAGCCGTCCCTGCTCCCTAGTGATTCCTGTGCCGGAAAATCACATACCCTGAATTCAAGTCCTTGACCTACAAGGTCTCCACATGTCTCCCCCTCAACCCCATCACCTAAGCAAAACCCTCCAGGCACAGCCCTCTCGCAGGGAGGCCCACCCCCTGGGCACTGTTAACGGACAGGGGGCAGACGCCACTTCTCATGACTGGCAAGGCTAGAGAGCTGGGCCCCAGGCCACAGGCGTCCCTGGCATGGCTTGCTCTGAACCTGACTCGTCCCTTTGCCTGAGCCACACTAGTCCATGTAGAAGGAGGAGAGGCCATCTCAGTCAGGTGGGTCAAGCCTGGGACCAACAGCCCTAAAGCCCTCTTCCCATCGGCCACCAGCCCAGCGGCATTCATCCTGTCACGTCTGCTCTGTCTCCCCCAGAACCAACTCCCACACATGCTTGCTTTCTTCCATCTGCCAGCAGCATCCTTATCTGCACCTTGAACAGTCTTTCCGGATGCTTCTGCACCACCTCTTGGTGCTCTCCACTGTTCTTGGCAGCCCCTGCTTTGTCCCTGTCAACTTGGCGTGGTTCCCCAGTTGGGACAGCCACAGACCCTCTGCAAGCTCATACAGCCTGGCCTGCTGGAAGCTTCCCGCCACTCTACATGCAGCTGAGCCCAGCATCAGTATTTTTCTTCACTCAAACCTCATTAGTGAGATAGTTCTCTGCCCGCCTGCCTGCTAAGAACTTGGAACGCGCTGCTCTGAGACGCCCTATCCTCCCAAAACTTACACTGACCCAACAACCACTCATCTCCACCTCCATTCCTCATTCTCCAGCCTCCAGGCCATCATATTCCTGGGTTATTTCCTCCCTGTGATGGACCCACAGTGCCCCTGCAGGCCACCACCAACACCCTGGCCTTCTGTGACTGCAGCTTCCAACGCAAGAGCCGTCCTCTCCCACCAAAACCTGGGACAGGGCCCCAGGAAGCCACGGGGAATGCCAGCGTCTGCCTGAGAGCTCTGACCCGCAGGCCAAAGCCAGGACAGGGGCCTAGTGGAAAAGAGGTCTCCGAGTCTGGTGTGGTCACCCCTAACTCATCTGGCACCCCAAATGCTTGTTTTAATGTAACGTGCAGCCCAGGTAACCTTTCATTTCTAAAAGGTTTCAATACTTGCTAGGTCTCTGCTAGGGCTGGCCCCATGTCTGTGGCACCTACCTCATGTTCTTAAATGCTGAAAGGGGGCGAGAGGACATCCACACAGACAGCCCTAGGGCTGTTCTTTCTTATTTCAACAGTGTAAATGGTTGTAATTCAGGAGAGTTAAGGAAACGTCTCTCACGCTCAGGGCTGGGAGGGGAGCTGAGCTGATGGCAGGGGCTCGGGAGCGGGGTCGGGGCTGGGGCCTGGAAATTGGGGCTGGGGTTCAGGACGCGGGGCTTGGGGTGGGGACTGGGGGCTGGGGGCTCGGAGGTCGGGGCTCGCGACTGGAGGCCCGGAGGTCGGGGCTGCAGCGCAGGACCCCGGGCTGGGACTCGGAACCGCAAAAGGGTGATCGTCTCCGGTCGCCGCGAAATGACGTCAGAGCCCGGCGTTCCCACACCGCGCCTGCGCAGGACCCAGCGTACGGCGCAAGGGACGGGAGAGGGCGGAGCCACTGCGGGGAGCGGCGTCCCAGGCGGCCCCACTGCGCTTGCGCCGCCCCGCCCCTCACCGAGAGGCCAATGTGCTCGCCGTACCCGCCCCTGACGACGTGGGCCCCGCCCCTTAGAGACGCGCCGCGGCGGAGCCGAAATCCTCCCGGGTGGCTGGCGGGTCCTGGGCCCGGCTGGCGGCTGGGGTCCCGGGAGCCCATCGCCATGAAGCTGACGCGCAAGATGGTCCTGTCCAGGGCCAAGGCCTCGGAGCTGCACAGCGTGAGGAAGCTCAACTGCTGGTGAGACTCAGAAGCCGGGGGCCTCCCCGCTGCCCGCACCCCTGCCCTGGAGCGGGGACCCCGCCCGCCACCGCCTCCCCGGGCGGGGGCCACCCCTCCTGGCACCTCCGCCCTGGGACGGGGCCGAGAACGGCCGCTGAAGGAGCCGGTGGGCACGGCGGAGGCGCCTCCAGCCTCCCTGGCTCCTGTCCCAGGCTGGCCTTCCGGGCCCAAGGGCCCACGGCCTCGGGGAGGCGCTGCCACGAGCCCAGGTGGCCATTGGCAAAGGTCATTCCAGAATTCTCACACCCACACCCCACCCTTCCCAGGGGTGGTGTTTCAGACCCAGGCTCCACGCCTGCTGTCCTGGCTGGGAACAATTAGAGTCACCTTGCAGACTCGGTGGGGCTTCTAGATGGCTTTAGTGGGTCTGATTTCTGACGCTGCCAGTCATTGGGAACCAAGTCTGCTAACGAGGCGGGAGATCAAGGTGATTAAAACCATTTCTAGGGGACTCTTCAGTGCTGATTTAACAATCATTTCTGTAACTGGCCCTGCGGGAGAGGAACTGTCCCCAGGTCACTCAGTGTCTGGGAGGTGACCAGGGGATATAGGTGCTGTGGGGTTAGTGCAGACTCCAAGGCAGGGTGGTCTAACTGGGCCCAGGCAGGACCAGAAGTGCTTCATGAACTCCTGAAAGAGGTACAGGTGTCCACTGGGGACTGAGTGAGGCTTCACACGTGACTGTGAACTGGACACTTCAGGTGGGGAGTAGAGAGCTCAGCCAAGAGCAGACCTTCCTCCCGCAGTGGATTGCCTGCAGGGTAGGAGCTCTGTTTGTCCATTAAAAAGCTTTTCTCCTCGCTCTGGCACACCTGGTACTCTGGCCACAGCATCCCATCATTCGTTTCCAATCATGCATTTCTCTGTTCTGCACGGGGTCGTCATACCTTCTCTAAGCAGGGAGAAACAGCAACCCTATTTCAGGCTTTCTAAAGTGCTTCATAAGTTGCATGTTTAGCCTTTGAACTTGGCGTCTTATAAAGACTCCCTTGTTTGTTTACGTTGGCGAGGGAAATGATTCTGCTGCCACAGCCTTGAGAAGGAGTCGATCTTGTGTCCCCCAAATGGAACAGCCGCTACCACTCCTGAGTCTGAGAAGCAGCCCTCAGGCACCAAATATATGTATGGTTTTGTTGAAAATCAACCATGAAACAATTTTTACAGTTATCTGAGCAAGCTTTTACTTTGTCATTGAAATCATAGGATCTTAAAATTTGTAGGCATTTGTTGTTAATTTTTGGAGTTATTTTTTAATTTTTTTTGTATTAACCTTTAACAAAATTAAAGTACATATGTCTTTTCTTTCCCCAGGGGCAGCCGCCTCACAGATGTAAGTATTACGCTAATCCCTGATCCCCAGAGTTTTAGTCTCTTGCACAAGGGAATTGTTAAATTGGCAGAACTGCACCCATTCATGCAGGCCCTGGCTTGGTACTTTGTTCATTTAGCAGTTGTTGTAAGGTAGAATCACTGATGTAAAAAAAAAAACAAAAACACATCCACTTTAAACATGTCGCTGAAAGGCTCCTGTGTCCATGCGGATCTCACGGAAGAGGGAGCAGATCCCACTGCAGTCCTGCTCTGGCCTGGGGAGGAATCAGGGGGCTGGGTTTACTTGAGACTTACATTCGGCTAGGGGTCTCTGTGGGCTCCTGGACTTCATGTCACCAAGGAGGAGGTTCCTCACTTCAGCTCCTCCTCTGGGTCACATCCATTTCATGCCCCCCATAATGGCAGGAAGAGATGGGGCCTGGGAGGACAGTGCACAGAGCTGAGTGAGCTGTGGGTCTGTGAACAGATTTCTTCTTTTTTCTCTCAGTCCTAGAATGAATGCCCCCAACTTGCACAGAGTTTGAGTGCCATTCAGTTCTTACCTGCTTTTGTAACTTGTACTGTACATTTCCTTAAAAACAAAGTTTGAATGCTGCTGAGCCACTGGGCTATCCAGAAAAGTTGATTCCACCTCGTGCGGTAGCTGAAGAGCTATATATTTAGTGGAAAAAACCACCACCATTGTAGCAAAAAACAAATCCATTGCACTGACTCATCTTGACCAGATGGTGAGCTTGCTGTGATCAGGGACCATCTGGCTTCATGCCCGGTGAATGGCAGACACCTAGATACCTGGGCTCTGCACCACTCAACAACCTGACAGGTTGAGGGACCTGCCTGAGCCCCTTGCTGCTGTTTCGCACTGAATAAACAGTGTTAATACAATCTGAGAACCCATTTTCAACTCTCTCTTTTGGCCCAGCCATGTTGGCAAGAAGGGGCTTCATTCCTTTTCCTGTACGTCAGGGACAGCAAGAGGAAAGGTTCTTTGTCCAGCATAGGGGGGCATTGAAGTCCCCCTACCTGGTGTCCTTAGAGGGCTTCTAAAATTAGGACTGCTCCATCTTGGCAGCCAGCAGTGTTTGATGGCTGTTTGAGTTTTAGAGAGAGCACTTCTCCTCCAGGCCGAGGGACTATCTAGGCTGCAGAGTGGAGTGGAACACAAAGCTCGCGTGCTCTCGTGTGTCGCTAGAGCGAGGGGAGGAGAGTGGGGAGGCCACTCCACTTAAGCCCAAGGGGTGGAGCTGACTGTGGCTCCAACCCAGGCTCATGGGAGCAATGCCACGACGCCAGCCAGTGCCCGGCAGTGTCCACAGCCATGTCCTTTTCTTCCCCAGATCTCCATATGCCGGGAAATGCCCAGCCTGGAAGTGATCACCCTCAGGTACCAGAATGCCTGCTGTCTCAGTCACTGGGGCCTGAAAGAGGAGGGGAACTGAGATAACCTGTAAATTCCCCAGGAAAATCTGAGGGCCGCTGGCTCCTCGGCTCTGCCCCAGCTCCACCCTCCTTTCTGGAGCTTCACCTGGGCCTCCCCCCTGCTGCGCCCCTGCCCACCTCCACTGCGGGTCAGTGGGAGCAGCCCCCAGTGATGAGCAGCTACCGTCACTGCGGCCACATCTGCCCCCAACAGCCCCTAGTGCCCCATCCTTTCCTGACCTGGTTCCATCACCGCTGGGAACTCTCCTAGTTTCTTTATATCACATACTCTGTCATTGATTGATAAGGTGTGTCTTTTTGAGTCACTGGCATTTTAACAGACTGAGGAAGCCCTGAGTGAACCAAATCATCCGTATTCCAGGCAGCTGGGGAGCTTGGAGGGTGTGCCCCAAATGCCCTCCTGCCCACTCTAGATGCAGGGTAGCAGCCGATGCTGGGGATCCCTGCTGCTCTGGTGCTGGCGAGCTTTCTATAGGTCCCCATGTGTCAAACCTGACAGGGATCTGGGTTCTGCAGGGAAGGCAGACTCCCTGTATGGCAGTTCAGAAGGTTCTGGAACTATAGGCCCTGGGTCCTGTGCAGACCTGTGACTTAACTTCCTCATCACACGGCTGGCCGCCCTACTTATCCCTCGATAACCCTCTGCTCATCCTCTGCGCCTTCCTTGGTCACCTGGTGGATGCCCATCCTACCCACTCTGTGCTCACGGCATCCGTAGCCCTGGCCTAGCCTCTGGTCAGTGCCTTCTCATGGAATGAATGAGCAAATGGGCTCACAGCTGTGTCCAGGGCAAAGTTCAGACCCCTGTGCCTCGGTTTCCCTCTCTGTGACACAAGGTAATACTAACAGATGCTTACGGCACGGTCTCTGCAGCGTCAACAGCGTGTCCACCCTGGAGCCCATGAGCCGGTGCCAGCAGCTGAGCGAGCTCTACCTGCGGAGGAACCGCATTGCCAGCCTGGCCGAGCTCTCCTACCTGAAGGGCCTGCCGCGCCTGCGGGTGCTGTGGCTGGCCGAGAACCCCTGCTGCGGGGCCGACCCCCACCTCTACCGCATGACCGTCCTGCGCAACCTGCCGAATCTGCAGAAGCTGGACAACCAGAGTAGGTGTCCTCACCAAGCCCACCCCAGTGGGGGCCCTCCCTCCTCTGCCCCCCCCCCGAGTCTCCCAGAAGGAACCCCGGGTTTGTGCTTCTTTCAGTGTCCCTGGGATCCATTACAGGGGTGCAGCCCCACGTGCAGAGCATAGGATCTTGGGTGAACCTCACACAACTCGTTTGTCCACACTGTCAGCACACACTGGGCTGTTTCTTTTTTTTCTGTTAAGGCTACTTTGCCCCACTCCCTCATCCATGTGCCCTGGCAAGCACGTGAGGAGGTCCGGGTGGGCCGAATGGTGTCGCTGCTGGTGGAAATGCCCCTGTGCTCCTAGCTTCGGCTTACCTGGTGTGGCCTCTACCTGCTGGGGGTGTGGGTTCCACCTGCACCTCCTTCCTGACCCACAGGCAAGCCGCTGCCCTGTGCTGAGGGCGCTGTGCGCTTGTGCTCCCGCCTCCGGATTCCTCCTGTTCCCAGGGGCTGGGCCCTGTTTCTGGCTTGTCTGGAATTCTCCATGTGCTGGCTCCTGAGCCTTGTCTTATGTGCACAATTTTCTCCCAAATGCACAATTTTAATATAAATAAACTCCAGGGCAATTAAGTCAAATGGAGTAAGTGCAGTGTATGCTGTTCCTTTTTAAAATTTAATTTGAGGTTTTTTAAATGAGTATTTGCTTTTGGGAAATGCTGAAAGTCAGATTCCCAAGCAGTCATTAGCCATCTGCTGTGCATCTAGCTCATGAGAGGCTGGGGATGGCTGCTGGCGTGGACAGACACACTTTTCTCTACAGCAGACTGTGCTGAGTGACACGGTGCATGGAGGCCTCTCTGATGCTTTTGCCCCTCCTTCCCCTCAAAGCTGTGACTGAGGAGGAGCTGTCCCGAGCGTTGATGGAGGGAGAGGAGGTCACGGCCCCCAGCAGAGAGGGCATGGGGAACGGCAGGCCTGAGCTGTCCTATGCCCTGAATGCCACCGCCGAGACCCAAGGAGACCTGCTGAGCTACAGCGAGGAGGCGGCGAGGTGCGCCAGTGGGCCTGTCCTGGGTTCGCCCTCTTGGGGACAGTCAGCGCGCTGCCACTCCCTCTCTGGGGAGGGAGGCAAGCGAGTTGCCCTGGGTGGCTCTTTCTCACCTGGCCCTCAATGGCCAAAAGGGCATTCAAGGCACGTGTGTGAAAGTGCGGGACCAGCCCTGTGCTCGGGTGGCCTGGAGGTGGGAATTGGTGAAGTGGATCAGTGGCACCTGGGGGCCAGCTGGTGGAGGGAATGCCCACTGGAGGAGCCTCCAGGGAAGGGGAAGCAGCCACTGAGGGAGCTGATTGTTGTGAATGTTGTAGAGACGGCTGTCTCCAGCGGGGCTGCTTTGTCCTTGCCTCTCACATGCATCACTGGTGTCTAGTAGCCCCACCCTTGACCCTGGGTGGAGCAAGGCAGCCCCCAGGGAACCAGAGAGAAATAGGTGCTGGAGCACCTTCCCACCTTCCCAAGCGGTGCTCCTGTCCCTCCAGAAGTGATGTCATGTGGTGGGCGTTTCCCTTCATACTGGGGGTGGGGAACTGCTGTCAGGCGTCTTCCTCACTGTGGTCCAAGGCTCTGGGAACTGGCCCTGCAGAGATGGGGCCTGAGCTGCTCAGCCACACGCACTGCCGTCATCCCCCCCCACAGCGTCCAGGGACAGCTCGGCCTGAAGCCCCCGGCCCGGTTTCCTTCCTTTTCCCAGAGGGAGGCTGCGAGCAGTCGCAAGAACAGGGTGAGTGTGACGTGGTGGCCAATGGCTGCTTCTGCCCAGGGTGTGGAAATTGTGGTGGGAGTGGGACGGGGGACTGTAGACACTGCAAGGACTAACAAAGCCAGGCCCCAGGGGGTGGGGAGCCGCCCTGTGTGTCCGCTGCCTGCGTGTGGAGACTGTGGGGCCTGAGGCTGCAGGGAGAGCCTTTGAGGTTTGCTGATGTGCAGAGGCCTCCTGCCTATCGTCAGATGTGGTGACTCCTGGTCCTGGCTGGGGCGGTGCCATGTCACCTCACAGTGACCGGGAAGCAGGCCCCGTGGCTCCAGAGCCTTCTCCGTAAGAATGACATGTTGGGCCGCTCAGATGCTCCTCATTCCTGCTTGGCCACTGACTGAGGGCCAGTTGCTCAGCCACTCGGCCTCCAGGATGTGAGCATGAGAGGAGTCCCCAGGTAGTGAGTGCCACACCAGAGCTGGGACCCAAGGCTGCACGAGTCTCCATCCGTGTGGCCTGTTGGTTTCCGGGAAGGCCGATCCCCCGTGACGTGGCATGCTGCTGGCCAGGGCTCTGGGCACGCAGTGGTGTGGGCAGCCTGGCCTTGCTGGGCGTGGCACTCAGCCATTGCCTCTCTCTGCCCCCAGAACAACGTCCTGACTGCCATCCTGCTGCTGCTGCGGGACTTGGACACGGAGGGGCTGGAAGCTGTGCACCAGACTGTGGTCAGCCGGCTGCAGGCCCTGCACAAGCAGGAGCTGCAGGACATGGAGTGACCCAATGGGGACCCCTCACTGCCAGGCCCTCCACGGGACCCTGTGCTGAAGTCCCAGCATCTTCCTGAGCACCTAGGAGGTGAGACTGATTGCCATGGCCACGGCCATGGCCACTGCTGGATCCCAGGCTGAGCCCCAGCACGTGGGGCTGTGTCCTCAGGAAGCCTCAGCCCACCCTGGAAGGCTGAGCTCTTACTTCCGATGGCACCCGGTGAGGGCAGGAGGGGCGTCTGGCGCTGGCTGGGCAGACCCCATTCCCAAGCCCTCCAGTGTGGGAGGCCCACCTTGACTCCACCCTTCTCCCTAATAAACATTTCCCAAAGTTGACCTGGAAGCAGGTTTCCTAAATGACAGACACGGCCTCGCGTTCTTTGTGAAGGTGAGAGCCGTTGCTCACGCGTCTTCCCCAGTCAGCTTGACTCGGCCATGGGGTGGATTCCTGGGCCACAGGAGCCTTCCAGAATCACAGCCTCCCTCCTCGGGTGAGCATCCACAGAGGTTTGTGTGGACCCTGCGTGGGAGGCCTGGGACAGGCCCACAGCAGCTGTCTGGGGGGTCCAGGTGTGGCCACAGGTGAAGCAGCCGAGTGGGGCAGGACAGCCTTCTGGAAACTGCATCTGAAACGTGTTCTTCCTCTGGGAGGAGTCGCAGCCTTGCCGTGGTGCACAGTATCCAGTGGGGGCCTTACTAGTGCCCCCAAAGCCGAGGAAGCCTCCACGTGGAAGGGGAGCAGCGTGACCCCCCAGCCACGAGAGACAGTCCTTTCTCACTGCTATGGAAATGGCTACGACTGGAGAGAAGACAGGCTCTTCCCTCTGCCCCTTTCTGCCCTCTGCGGGGGGAGTGTCCACATCCTCAAGAGAGCTGAGGGCGCCAGCTTGTGTGTGAGCCACACAAACCAAGGAGGTGACGCAGCATGTGACACCAGTGATGGAGGGACAGCGTCCAGAAGACCACGGCTCCTTCATGAAGCTGCACCGTGGAGCCAGCTCTTTCCAGGCAGCTGAAGACCTCCGGACGCGGGATCAGGGAAGCCCGAGCAGAGGCAGTGCCTCATCCGTGGGCTCTTCTGTAGTTTGTCAGGACAAGGAGGTGAGCTCTGAGCAGTGGGGGCCAAGGGCTCACTGCGTGGGGTGGTCTGCGAAGGGTGGCTGCAGGGCCCTCACGTGTCCCTTCTCGTCACTGTGGGACAATGCTCTCAATAAATCTGTGCCTTGGATGGAACACGCTAGGGGTGTTTGTATGAATTACGAACGCCCTCCCTTGCCCCACTCACCATGCAGGGCTCACACCAATTCCCTCCCGCCTGCCCCACAGCCTGGAGCTTCTCACTCAGGGACCCTGGAATTGGACTCCCCAGGGTGAGCTGCCCGCCTCAGCCCCTGGGCTCCTCACCGCCCCCCACCAGGGTCCCCCACCAGATCAGAGGCCCTGACAGCTCACTGGGCCGCACTCCCCACCACCTGCTCACTCAGTGGCCTCCAAAGCCCTCATGCTGGGGGCATGTTTACCCTCTGGTCTTCAACAGGGACACCTGACAGTCCTCATGCTGAACTTCCCAAGTGACCCTGAACACTGCAGGGCTTGGCATTACACCCTGTGTGTGTCCTGTTAGCCCCCGATTACACAGGACAGGACAGACCCAGGATGCTTCACAGCCTGCTCAGAACAGCCCCCACTCACAGCAGGCAGAGCAGACCGAGGGCCCAGCTCCAGAGGTGAGCACCAAGGAGCCCTCAGGTGAGGCTGGTGTGGGCCCCTGGCACAGGGACACCACGCCTGCTGTCCTCATAGAGTGACCGAGGCTCCCAGACAAGGTCTGTCAGGACATGAAGGCAGCCTGAGGGATGAAGGGCCCAACCCTGTCCCTACAGCCACCGAGCCTGGCCCAGCCAGAAGACCTCTGCCCAGGACCCCCGCCCCATGTGGCCTGTGAACCTCCCAAGCCCAGGGCCTCCCCACAAAACATTACAAGTCCCAGAACCTCACCCTGAGCCTCTGCAGCACTGAGGGCAGGAGTCCAGGCTGAGCAGCCCTGGACTAAGTGCCCAGGTAGCCGCTGTGGGAAGAGACCTGGGCAGTGCAGCAAGCTCAGGAGTGACAGGTCCCACCAAGCTTACCTCCGTGTTGTCCAGTTCAGCTCATCCCTTTGGGTGCCCGTCCATACCATGCTGTGGATCAAAGCTCTCGCTGCCCCAGAACTTCTGGAGGATTGGCCATGGCCCGTGGTGGTGAAGTTTCTGGCTGCTTCCCTTCTCGATGCCCACCCCCACCAGGGTCTCCCAGCAATCTCGCTCATATCAGCCACCTGCCCCAGGACCCTTGGCTCTGCTTCAGAGACCCCAGCCCAGGCTAAGGCTGGGGGACCATTCAAGGTCAGACTTGGAGCCCAGAACCAGACTAAAAAGCCTTATCCTGGGGGAGGCCAGGCTTGTCACCTCTTAGGACAGGGCTGAGGAGTCACAGGTCACCCCTCAGGACATCCTGGAGGGGCTCAGGTCACCCCTAAGGACAGTCTGGAGAGGTTCAGGATGGCCAGTGGAGGCTTAGGTCCCCCTATCAGCAGAGAGGGGCCTACTGGCCCTGGGAAGTGAGTGTGGCTCAGAGTGCATGTCTCTGAGACCCCCTGGCCCCGGAGCCAGAGGACAGCACCAGAACCAACCCCTTTGCAACCACCGGAAAGCCCAACCTCCCTGCCAAGTCCCATGGGCCCAGCTTTCTAGAGACCGATAGCACTCCACTGTTGGGGTGATTTTATTTCTATAAAAGATGACAAGCTCTGCTCAGCTAGTGTCCAGTGCACAGGAGCAGGGTCACAGCAAGGCCCCTGGGGACATACCCCTTGGCACAAAGACTAGGATGCTAGACCCCAAGGGTTGGTGAGGGTGAATGGCCAGCATGGGGAGAGACTCAGGACGATGTGGGGGTCCAAGGAGGAAAGGCAGTGGATGCTTCATACTCCCTGGGACGGAAGGTGGGTGCCCAGGGTGCTCTGTTCTGGAGGCTGGGGCCATGAGAACCCAGGGCAGAGCTGAGAGGGAACCAGCCTGCCCACCACCTGCCTTCCTGCCCGCAGGCTCCAGGCGGCAGCAACTGGGCAAAGGGGCCGGGCGGCCGAGAGGGTGGTGGGGTAGCCTCAGAAGCCCTTGTCAATGCTCAGGGTACGGCGGGTGACGTGCTCCAGCTCCCCGGACACGTAGTCAGCCATGCTGATGTGGTAGTGCGCCAGCATCTTCAGCATCAGCCGCAGGTTCAGCCACCACTGCTCCCGGGGCATGCGGTGCCTGGGCAGGGCGGGCAGGGCGGGGCAGGGCAGGGCTCAGGGCACCACCTTGGCCACAGCCCCCACCTGAGACCGCACCCCCTCCTCTGAACCCTGGACCCTACCGGGCCCTTGACATGAGTGGCCCACAGTAGTGGTGTCCGGGGTCCCCCGTCCCTCCGGGGCCTGCAGCCAGGACGGGCTCAGCACACTCACCAGGGACAGTATGGGGAGCGTGTGCACTCAGATCTGATGGTCCAGCTGGCCCCTTACCTCTCCCGTCCCAGCACGCCCGCCCGGGAGGTCTGGGCCCAGCAGTCCACCCTCAGTTCCAAGGGACTCACTCAAAGTCAGTGTCCTTCTTGAGCTCAGTGACAGGGCTGAAAGCCACCACCTTCTTCCGAAGGCCAATCACACAGGCAGAGTCGGGGGCATTGGCGAACACCCTCCCTGTAGACACAGGCACGTGTTGCAGCCCACCCCCAGGGCCATGGCAGAGGGCAAGGCCAGGCCGAGCCGCACCGCCACCCCACATACCATTGCGGTAGACAGCCCGAAGCTTCTCAGATACCCAGAGCAGGGCCTTCACCCCCAGCTTGGTCCCATAGTTCCGGTCGAATGGGGTTGGAGCCCCGCCCTGAAACACAGTAGGTGAGGCTACGGTCCAGCCTGTAGGGAGGAGACCCAGCCGAGGCAGGCCCGGTTCCCACTAGTCCCAAAACCCGGCCCCGCGGTGAGCTCTCCAAGCAGTTTCTGACACCCAATCCCCTCTGCCTGCAGCACCCCTGGCCCCTACCTCCACCTCAAATCTGACCTAAAAGCCACTTCCAGAGGCCAGGCAGTGGGTTAACTGTCACCAGATGGGGTGGCCCCTGTGGGCCTATGCATCTGGCAGGCAGGTCCCACTCCAGTGAGCAAGGAACCCCCCAGGAGAGGTGAGTCCTCGGGGAGCACACAGCCCTCACATCGGGCTGGGAAACCCCACAGCTCTAGCTCCTTGCAGGGCCACTAGGAGGCTGAGACAGTGGGGACATGGCGGGTAGAGGTGACCAAAGGGGTCCTGGCCCCACGCCTTCCTAGCCAGTGGGGAGGCCCCAGCAGACAGGAGCACAGTCTCCCCACCTGAGTGATGGGACAATGAGCACTTTGCCCAGGGGTGCGAGGATGAAGCAGCCAATGACCACACCCGGCGCCCCACAGAGATGTGCACAGAGAGGGTCCTCATCTGCGGTGTCCTAGGCTCCCCGCCAGGTGCAGACAGGCAGGGGGCCAGGGACCACGCTCCCCCATGCCATACCTGCTGCAGGTGGCCCAGGACATTGGTCCTGCAGTCGAAAACGCCCTTCCCCTCGGAGGAGTAGAGGTTGTACAGAAACTCCGTGGTGTAGTGCTCGTGGCATTTCTCGTTTCTGGGAAGAGAAAGAGGGAAACTGTGAAGTGGGAGCTGCCTCAGGCCTCCCCTGATGCTGAGTCCGCTGGGCCAGGCCACAGGCCTCTCAGGAACGCTGACCCAACCTACCCCTCTCCAAGCCCCTCCACCTTGTTCTGACCCACTGCCCAGGGTCTGGAAGCCCCCTCCAAGGCTGGGGCAGACCCTCCCGCCCGCCCGGGCCCACCCGCAGCCTCACCGCAGCACCAGGCCCCTCTGGATCTCCGTCTTCATCTTCTCCGTCATGTGTTCCACGTTGGCCTGCAGGAGCAGGGGACACGGTAAGCCAGGGTCGGGGCTGAAGCCAGCACTGCCCCCGCTGCAGCCAGAGGCAGGCTGTCTGGGCAGGAATATTCCAGACTAACAGATAGATGGAGCCAATGGGGCCAAGGGCTGCTGGGGGGCATGGGGGCCTGCAGGTGGCAGGAGGGAGTGGAGAGGTATCAGTTGGACCATGAGGCCATGGACACAGAGTGGGAGTCTGCGGGAGGAAAGGGGCACAGGGGTCATGGCCAGGTCCCCTCTCAGGCAGCGAGCACCCAGCCCTCTGAGCCGTGGCTCCCTGGCCAGGCCCAGGCTCTGTGCCAGGAGGGGGCCTACTCAGCCCCGCAGCAGGAGGAGGTTGAGGGCTCAGCTCACCTTTAAGTCCTGGATGTTAAAAGGGTCCTCGAAGATGTAGGCGGCATCAGCCCCCACGGCGATGCCAGTCACAGTGGCCAGGTAGCCGCAGTAGCCCCCCATCGTCTCCACGATGAACACGCGGCGCTTGGTTCCTGAGGCCGACTGCTTGATTCGGTCACAGCTCTGGGGGCCCAGGGGTGGTCAGGGTCCTCCCCAATGGGCCACGGGACCCGCTATGCTGCGGAGACCAGCTCTCTCCCCAAAGTTGACTGAGGGCGGGCAGGAGGCCACGACACTCCCACGCCCACCTGCCCAGGGCGTTGCAGCCCTCACCATGAGCTCCCCACAGGCCACACAGAATTGCCCTCAACAGGAGTGATTCTGCCCCCAGGGGACAATGGTGAAGGCCGGGGACACTGCTAAGAGAATCTCCCTGATCTGTAAACAGGAGGGTCCCTGCTGCCAGTGTAGGTCATTGTGAAGAAGGAATCAGGTGGCATGTGCTCTTCAGATGCTAATGACAATGTGACATATAATCATCAATTACAACATTAAATAGAAGACTGAGCAAAAGGAAATAAAATAACTGGGTCATTGGGGTCTGGACCATGAGGCCCTACCTCCATGGCAGCGTTGACGGCGGTGTCGGAGCCCAGGCTGAAGTCCGTGCCCGGCACGTTGTTGCTGATGGTGGCCGGGATGACGCACATGACGATGCACAGCTCCTCGTAGGAGCCGCGGGCCTCCACCAGCTGCAGCACCCCCTCGTAGGCCTGTGGGGGCGGGCAGGGGCTCAGGGCCAGAGCTGCCCTGCTCCGCCCCCGCCCCCAGCGCCTGGGCTGCCAGCTTTAATCTGAACCACGAAGCCTCAGGAGGAGGTAAAAACCCTCCCAAAACCAAGCATCACTTTCCTTGGACCCTGCCAATAACCTCCCTGCACACAGGGTTTCTGGAAGGGCCACCTCAGCCCCCAAAGAGAGGGAGATGCTCTCAGGTCCCCTCCACAGCCTTGGTCCTCTGCCGTGGCCTCACCTCGAAGCCTCCGATGACCAGCAGCGCGTGGATGTTATACTTGCGTATGTTTTCCACAATTTTCTCCATGTAGCCCTTGGGCAGCGTCCTGCAAGGGAGACAGTGAGATGAACGCTCAGCGTCTGCACAGACCAGCAGGCTGGAAGGAAGCGCGCACACTGCCTGACCTGCACCTGACTGCGGGACAATGCAGGCCCTATGCGGGCACAATTCCTGGTTACAGGCAGCAGCAGAGGCTCAGTGCCTGAGGCATGTGGGGCCTGCCGGTGGGGGGCAGCCAGGCACCCACTCAGTGCCCTTGCCAGGCGATGGAGGAGCCCCTCACCCCTGTGGCCTGTATGAGCTCTTGGCAGGCGTGGGGCCACCTAGCAGCCTCCCCTATGCAGGTGACTCCAGGTGAACCCTCAGCCAGGAAGCTCAAGCAGGAGGGTCTGTAGCCCGCTCTGGCAGATCACCAGCCAGAAGGGGGACCTAGCCCAGGACCCAGTTTGGGTTTCCCCTTGCAGCCCCCCATTCCCCTCGCTGAGCTTACGCTCTGGATCTCTCAGCTGCCCACAGCAGCCAGCTGCCAGCCACTCACCTCTTGGTCCCCAGCATGGAGCCTCCACGTCCCAGCCAGCCGGCCACATCGTGCCAGCCCACTTCTTGCACCTGCAGGGACACGGGGCAGAGGTGCTGGCCGATTCCTCCTCAGGTAACGGGCCTGTGCTCAGGGACAGCATGCCCACAGGGCAACAGCAGGGTCCCAGGTGCTTGGGCTGGGCGGCTAACGTGGACTGCCCCCCTCCCCGGGAGCTACCCCCCTCCCTCCTCCTCTGATCCGTTTTCTTTATGGTCTTAACTGGCCATTCCCTGTGTTGCCACATGAGCCCCTGGTCTGTTTGTAAGCTGGGGGGTGGGAGAAATAAATCAGCCAGTGACCAGCACGCCCTGCTGCCCGGCACCCACCTGACCCTTGGCCAGGCCTTCAAAGCCGTCATGCACCACATACACCGTGTGGCCCTGGGAAATGCCGGAGCGCACTGCCGAGCGCACAGCCGCGTTCATGCCCGCCGCCGGGGCCCCCACGTTCAGGATGGCCAGGGAGAACTGGGTCTTCAGAGAAGGGACAGGGGCAGGAACGTGAGCACGGGGCTGGGGAGAGACCGCTGACCAGACAAGTCAATGACAGGTCCTCCCACCGGCCCGACTCCTCCAGGAGTGACAAGTATCTGTCCTCGTGATGTCACAAGCTTCTGGGGGAGAGCAAATGGGCTGCAGTGCAGGCCCCGTTCACACGCTGCTGGGACTGGCCACAGGCTTAGCAGGATGTGGCTGCTGCGGCCCAGTGCCCCTGCGGGGGCAGCAGGGCAGGTTCAGGCCAGAGTCCACTCCTGCCTGGAGCCTCGGCAATCACCCCACACTCAGGGGTCAGCATCCGGCACCCCAAAGTCCTTGGTGAGTGGTTCAGAACCAGAGAGAAAGGCCACTGCTATCATAAGTTTCCTAACAGCCACATTAAGCAGCAATTAACACTTCTCGGGTTAATTTAACCTGACATAACCAAAATATCATCACCTCCACCTGGAATCAATGTAGGAAATTGCTAACAGGCTATTTCACATCCATCTCGCACACTGTGTCCCTGGAACCCGGCCTCATGCCACGTGCTCTATGGCCACACGTGGCCAGGAGTTTGCCAGGCAGTGTGGTCCCAGCGGATCCTGGTAACATCCCCTACTGCTCCAGAGGCGGGCACACCCCAGCCAGTTCTGGAAGCGGGTGTGCAGACCACTCTGCTGTGCGCGGAATAAAATGGGGGCTGGTGAGAGGGACCACAAAAGGTGATGCTGAGAGGGTGATGACCACTCCCAGGCTACAGACACACTGCAGGGGTCTCCTCAAAATGGTGAGGACAGTGACAAGAGCAATAGGCATTTAACACCACCACAGCCTCTACCAAGAGGCAGCTTCCACCCCCACAGCCATGGCTCCAGAGGCAGCAGATCCAGGACCCCACCATCCAACACTGTTAATGGGACCCTTTCCAGGACTTCAGTAACAAATCCTGCTATCATCGCCCTTACCTTGAAGACAGCTAAACCATTTCCTAGGGTTTTGCTGTCTTTAAATGGCTCATAAACGTCGGTTCTCTTTTCTCCTGAACTAATCTACAGGCCTGACTTTATTTCTTGCAACTGTCTAAAAGGCGATTGGCCACCATAACCTCCAGGCCCAGACCCTGGCTGTTTGACACCCACTGGTCCAGCAACAACGCACAGCTCAGACCCCACACAGGAGGGGGGGCCGCTGAAACTCCCTGCTCCCCGGGTGGGTGGCAGCAGGCAGACCCCATGGACTGACCCTAAACCCGTGGGCTCTGCTGCTCACAAGACCTCACCTTCTCTTTGGAGACCTTCTGGTGTGCAAGCAGCTTATAAATGTTCCAATTGTTCTCAAAGCTCCTGGAACGAAAGCCAGTCATGCATCATGCAGCCCAAGCCCACAGCCTACTTCCAACCCATGGCCACAGCCGAAAACCACAGCCCACTCCCAACCCACTCCCTAGCCCACAGCCACAGCCCATGGACACACAACTAAGCTCAGCGCGTGGCCCACTGTTCAGCCACGAAGGAGCTGGACATGGTGCACCCCACCTCCCCTCTTTCATTGCGCCAACTGAGGCCCCGCACCTAACTGAGGACTGCTCAGCCACACACACGTGGAAGGAAGGGTCTCAGCCGTGTGCAAGCTGCCAGGAGTCTGCCAAGGACCCCGAGCCCATGAGGCCCTCACCTGCCACGGAGCTGGATGGCCTCGTCAAACCTCTTCTCATCCATGGCCTTCTGCACGTCCTTTGTCTTAAAGAAAACAAGAAGCGCAGACTGAAAGGGGAGGCCTGGAGCACACAGCAGCCACCTGCCTCAGTGGGCCTGTCCCAGACCTGTTCAGCAGCGGTCACTGTCAAGGCCAGCAATCAGGAAAGCTGGCTAAGGCTGAGCAGGCCCCACCAGGCCTGGCCAATAGTCCTCCCCAGCCACCCTCACTCCTCAGCCCCCACCAGGGCCTTGGGAACAGAGGCTGAGGCCCATCTGGTCCCCAGACCCACAGCCAACACCCAGCCTACCCAGAAGCAGGGCTGGTGGAAGTCAGGGCAGGAGGTTCTCCCAAGATAAGCATCAGGGAGGCCCAATCTCCCACTCCCTCCTGCCTACCCACCCAGCCTTCCCCAGCTGCAGGGTTCCCCAAACCTGTGGAGTCAGGGCAAGTATCCCCACACCCAGCCTCTCAGCCTTTCTGCTCTCACCTCCCACGCCCCCTTCCAGGGGCCCCTGCTCCAGCCACGTCGAATGACCCCCACGCCATCTGCCAGAATTTACGCAGTGGCTCCAGCCACCCCTCCTCCCCCTCCCTCCCATCTTTGCCCCAAATTCTACCACCACCACCCAGTTTGCAAGGCAGGTCCATAGCCACTGGCTCTGGGGAGCTGACCTTAGCTTAGCTCCTCTCTCGGAGCTCGCCCCACATTGGGTACATACATGCTCACTCCCCTCCCCAGGACTGCAGGCTTCAGATACCGAGGTGAGCCTGGGGGGACGGGGGAAGCAACACACCCATATGGTCGGGACACATAACACAGGAGGTGAGGCTGGGAGAGGGGTCTGTGCAGACAGCCCGCTGGCAGCCCTGAGACGCCTGGAAGGACAGGTGGTTTGGGGGCAGGGGAGAGCCACAGAGGCCCCCAGGGCACTGCCCTCGGCAGGCAAGGCCACATACTCACCACCTGCACGCACTCCATGAGGGGCAGCCGCACGGACTGGTTCCCCGACAGGCTGACCACGCAGGCCGGCGTGTCGGGCGTGGCCTCCAGCAGCGCGATCACCGCCTCCATGCCCATCTTGCTGCTCTGAGTGGGAGAGAAGGGCTCAGCCGACCCCCCGGAGTGCGCACACACGCATACAGGCGCACGCACGCTTTCTCCTGGCCCTTCCCTGCTCTGGGGCCGCACTGAGCCAGCCCCCATTCCACATGCGAACCCTCAACTTTCAGAGCTCCCCACACGTACGCTGGTCAAAGCTTCCAGAACAAATGGCGACAGAAACAGTGACTTAATATGACCACCACTCACAACAGCCCATCCAGGCACCACTTCATGGGGTCTCGCGCAGCCCTGCTGGGACAGTGTGGCCCGGCCCCGGACCTCCGGGCTGCAGTGACAGGCCTCACCCACGGTCCCTCAACCTGGATCAGAACCAGGTTCTCAGGGTTCTTTCCACTATGATCTCAATTGGGGCTCCTTCATGTCAGGGCTTTCCTGGCATGTGAGCAAATGATGGATGTGGGCTGGCGGGCTGGGCCAGCTCATTTAGGGACTGCCCTCCTTGGGGACAAATCACAAATGCAGGTCTTGGCACAGCCAGCAGGGACAGGTGTGCAAGAAAGCAAGGCCCGAGGTCGCTGAGCTCTGCTCAGTGGGATGTGGCAGGTGGGGCCCCTGCCTCCGGATGCACCCTCAGACAGTGCCCCGGAACTCCGTGGCTTTCTGCACACCTCGTGAGCGAGTCACCACTGCTCAGGTTAGTTTTAGTAACAGCCATAAAAGAAAGTTCCTGTCCCCCAAGGAGCACTGGTGGTAGCTCATTAGCAAAGACAGGGGTTCCCTGAGCTCAGGTTTCTCCCCTGTAACTTGACACACTGTGTGTGCAGGTGTTACCCTGTG